>NW_027187359.1:14952175-15188173 GCF_028583685.1 Petaurus breviceps papuanus | reverse complement strand
TCTCTCTCTCTCTCTCTCTCTCTGTCTCTCTCTCTCTCTCTCTTTCTCTCTCTTTGTCTCTCTCTCTCATATAGAAATCTAACTTACTGAAGAGGAAAATGACAAAAAAAGGGCAGATTAATGAAGGCATTAGTTAGAAGCAAAATAGATTTTTCAAGAGGAACAGGATAAAAAAAGAGAAACAGAAGAGTATGGGATGAAGAGAAACACAGAGTTAGTAAACTGTGAATGTGAATGGAATGTGCTCACCCACAAAATAGATGGGTTAGAAACTAGAATGAATTAGAAATCAGAAACAAAACAGATCAGAAACTAGAATCCAACAATATGTTGCTTACAAGAGACATACTTGAAAGAGAAAGATATACACAGAGTTAAGGGACTAGAGCAGAATCTAATATGCTTCTGCTGAAGAAAAAAAGGCAAGAGTAGCATTCATGAACTCAGACAAAGCAAAAGCAAAATTAAACCTAATTAAAAGAGATAATCAGGGAAATTACATTTTGCTAAAAGGTATCACAGAAAAAATTTTACAGCAAGCATCTCTGATAAAGACCTTATTTTTCAAATATATACTGAATAAAAGTTATTATAATAAGAGCCATTCACCAATTGATAAAAGGTCAAAGGACAGAAACAGGCAGCTTCCAGAAGAAGAAATCAAAGCTATCTATAGTCATATAAAAAATGCTACGCAGTGAGTAGAGCACCAGCCCTGGAGTCAGGAGGATCTGAGTTCAAATCCAGCCTCAGACACAACACAAAAGCTAGCCGTGTGACCTTCGGCAAGTCACTTAACCCCAACTACCCTCCAAAAAGCAAAAAAAAAAAAAAAAAAAAAAAAAAAGCTCTAAATCACTACTGATTAGAGAAATGTAAATTAAAACAATCCTCAGGTACCACCTTCCATTAATCAGAAATTATAAATGCTGGAGGGAAGAAGGGAAAATTGGGTATACTAATGTACTGTTGGTGGAGTAGTGAACTGGTTCAATAATTCTAAGAACAATCTGGAACTATGCCCAAAGGGCTATAAAACTGTGCATATCCCTTGACCCAATAATACTACTACTGGAGGTCTGTACCCCAAAGAGATCAAAGAAAAAGAAAATTTACTTATCTGTACAAAAATATTTATAGTTACTCTTTTTGTTATGGCAAAGAATTATAAATCAACACAATATTCATCAACTGGAGAATGGTCAAACAAGTTGTGATACACAATTGAGATGGAGTATTATTGTGCTCTAAGAAATGATGAGGGGAGTGGTTTCAGAAAAACATGGCAAGACCTATATAAACTGATGCAAAGTGAAGTGAGAAGAAACAGGAGATTATTGTGCACAGTAACAGCAATGTCATAATGATCATCAACTGTGAAAGACTTGGCTACTCTGATTAATACAGAATTTAAGAATTTCAAAGAACTCACTCTTCATTTATCTTGCTTTTTATTTTCAAATATGGCTAATATAGAAATATATTTAGCATGATTTCACATGTATAATTGATATCATAATGCTTGATTTCTCAGTGGGTAGAAGTGGTAAGAGGAAGGGTGAGAATGTGAAACTCAAAATTTTTTAAAAAGAATGCTTGAAATAAATAATAAATAATGAATGGGGAGGGCAGTTTTGATATCCACACCAAAGAAACCTCCCCCCAAAAAACAAAACACTTAGAAGAACTGGAATTTAAGAATACCTCAGAGACCAAGCTGCATCAGTTGATGCAGTACATTTTTTAAATCCATAAAGTGAAGAAAATAAAGACAGAATGAAAAATTTTATTTCAAAGTTATAACTTTTTATAACCTTTTTTTTCATTTTTTCATAGTCTGATGTGCCCGGTCCTTCTAGTGTAAAAATTTAGGTAAACTAGGTAAACTTAAACCCTTGTGTAGCAATTTAGTGGCTTTGTCAAAAAAAGGAAACAGTTATTTTGATGAAACAATAGTGACTCTTTGTAATAATTCTTTTGCTTTTCTAGACATTAATTAACCACCTCTTGAATGCCTCATTCTAGAATTTTCCCAAGAATCAAAGGCAAGCTAACTCACCTAAGTCTTTTCCACTTTAAAAAAAAAAAAATCAGGACATTTGCCTTTCTCTCAGGATCTCCACAATTTTTCAAATATCACTGACAGAGGTTCAGCAGTCACATTTTTTTTTCATTCCAGAAGTTGTAATTCACCTGAGTCAGGTGATTCATCTAAAGGATGATTATCTCTCCTTGCTTATCTTGGGTAACAATTTCCCATCATGATATTCCCTGCCCATACATTCAGAAGAAACTTGTACTAAGAGGGACATTTTTAAAACAATAAAGAATTAATTTTCAAGGAAGAAAGTCACAAGCTTGAGAGGAAAAATCAGAGGGTACTATTGTACCTCCCAAAAGGCAATAGAGAAGAAATCAGTAATTACCTAATTATATGAATACCTTTTTGCCTCAATTAAAAAAGAATAGGAGAATGGTTTTACAAGTGTATTGTAAATGCCATGGAAAAAATATGAGAAGGGGACAGAGTTTTGCAACAGATTTTTTACAGAAGATCGTCATATTTATGGTCATAAAAATAAAATTTACTGTAGAGACTGGACAATGTGCTTGTTATTGTTTGATTATATGAAAGCATTTGACTTCATAATGCAAAATTGAGGCTCTCTTCCCCAAAAGTGTCTACCATAAATGTTAACATCATAAAACATTCCTTGTTAGAACAATCCCAAAAATAACTTTGTCTAATGATCTTCTGAATGTCGATGCCAATCTGGAATAGGGCAGAGTGGTCATTTAGCTGGCATTAAAGGTGAACTCCCTAACTCCAAAGAGAGTTCATTCCATTTTGGAGTTAGCTCTACTTGTTAGGAAAATTTCCATTATAGTAACCTTAAAAAGTTCACCTATAGCTCCTAGTTTTAACCTCTGGAGTCACTAAGAACAAGTTTATTCTCTTTTCCAGGTGACAGTCCCTCAAAAACTTGAAGATAACTATGAAAGATCCTTCTCCTCTAGGTTAACTATGTCCAATTCCTTCAACCAAACCAAAGTGAAACCTTTAACCATTCAAAAGAGCCCCACCTCACACTATACTCAAACTCACAAGAATACAACAGAACTTCAGTTATGAGTAACCTGGTTTACGTATGCTTTGCTGGACAACGAAAACTTTTTCACGAAATTTGTCTTACAGGACGAACAAAAATTCACAGTACAAACATCATGTTTGGACTTAAACGGCTCGTGAAGTGATGACATTCAACAGGGGCGATGATTTTTTTTTTTGCTTTCATATGTCAGTATACCACCTAACTGGCCTCACTTGGCATTGACCCTTTCGTGAAGGCAGCATTGTTTACTCTTAATAGTACCATTACAAGTGTGTTCACATGTGTGTTGCATACATATGGTAATACTCTGCATAATACTCAGCATAAAAAAACTATGATCTACAACAATATTTGTAACAATGGAAGAACATAGCCAGGAGCTAATGATGGACAAACTGATGAATCTGCATGAGAAGCAACAGCAAGAGGTTGCAGAGGATATCTCATCTGAGGAGGGGGTTGAGAGGTTGGAGGAATCCCTTGCGTCGAGTGAGATTAGGGAGGTTTATCAAATGTGGGGAAAAGTGCAAAGTTTTGTTGAAAAACATAACCCAAATAAGGCTGTAGCAATTAGAGCCACGAATATTTTTAACGATAGTGCAATGTCACATTTCCATGAAATTCTGAAAAAATGTCAAAAACAAGTGTCGTTAGACAGATTCCTAGTCAGAAGTGAACATAAAGAATAAAAAAAATCAGGGCATCAAAACATTAAAGTGATTCTAAAAACAAAAAATAGGTGAAGGCAGTAGTTAGTCTTACTTTTAGTGAAAGTAGCGTAAGAGAGAACACTCCTGACACTGAAGTCCCCGATGTTCTCATGGAAGGAGATTCTCCTTCCAAGCAATAACCCTTCCTTCTCCTCCCTCACACCAGTCATGACTCTTCTCAAACATAAAGTACAGATCAATTTGTTTTATTTTTGGTTTATATTGCGTACTAATCATTGCTATTGTATTTCAGGTGCATCAGGGACGAAAAAACACTTAAAATTATATAAATTATTTTTATGTGAATTTTTTTGGGGATATGGTACCAATCATCTGACGTTACATTATTTCCTATGGGAAAATTCACTTTGCAATATGAACAAATTGCATGAGGAACAGAATCTGGGAACAAATTAAATTCGTAAACCAAGGCTCTACTGTACACGAAAACAAAATATGAATACTAGTTGAATGGGAAGACATAGAGCTAGTACTAATTAGTATATGTATGAGTATACTTGTACACCAGTATTTTGTAAACAGACAGTAATATACAACTGAATAGTTCTAGAACTTTAGTCTAAAATTGAACAGCAGGGGCAGCTAGGTGGT
The DNA here is from genome assembly GCF_028583685.1 of Petaurus breviceps papuanus. Classification (NCBI taxonomy): domain Eukaryota; kingdom Metazoa; phylum Chordata; class Mammalia; order Diprotodontia; family Petauridae; genus Petaurus; species Petaurus breviceps. The sequence continues at coordinate 15,183,738 of NW_027187359.1, read as the reverse complement.
ACAGTGAATAGAGCATCAGCCCTGGAGTCAGGGGGACCTGAGTTCAAATTCAGCCTCAGAAACTTGATACAATTACTAGCCATGTGACTGAGCAAGTCACAATCCCATTTGCCCTTCAAAAAGCAAAAAATAAATTAAATTAAACTAAATTTAATTAATTAATTAAAATGAAATTGAACAGTAGGAGAAGAATAGGACATAAGATCACAGGCTGCCCCTGACATCAAGACACATCATTTCAACACCGACTAACCCAGTTATGCTATGTTAATCATGCATATTGTGTAATGATGACCCTCAAATAAATATAATTACAGATGATCCCAAGGGCAATGGTGAGTTAGTACAAGCAGGTAGCACAATTACCAATGATAGTACAAACACTTTGAGGACAAGAAAAAGGAGATAAGAAAGTCATGTAGTAGGAATAGGGGATAAAAAATGGACAACCCAAGCATTACAATGGAATCAGGAAAATATTCCCAAGCCAGAGTAAGGCTTCTATGGTATAGATGCATTGTGGAGGATTTACTGAAGGACATTAACAAGAATAACATAGGATTAGAAGGTTACGATCCTTTTACTCCTCTATAACCAATTCTCAATAGCACTCCCTACAGCTGTTCCAAATCTTCTCCCTATCTGAAGATCAAGTTAGCTGGGGTATACAGAAAAACTATTTCTCACTCTGAGATCTAGAAACCTGAGATTAAAGAGCCAGGGCAGGGAAGAAGAATCACTTGAGAAGACCCAAGAATGAAAGTGCATCTGTCTGGGAGGATGGAAGCTGGCTCATCTCACATCAGGTCACAAGGCTGAGCGTTCAAAAGGACTAAAAGCCTAAAAAATTCAAAGCAATGTGAGGGCACCACCTACTGTAATAGCTATCAGGGAAGAATTGTTTCAGTGCCACAGAAATAATAATTCACATTTATATGGTGCTTTAAGGTTTTAAGCATGCAAGAAAATTACTTTCACCCCCAGACTAAACATTTCTATTTCAGAAAGTATTTGTTGATAATTATGAATATGTTATAAGATCACAGATTTAGATCTGAAATGAATCATGGCTCCCAACTCCTCCATTTTACAGTTCAGAAAATTGAGGCCCAGAGAAGTTAAGTGATTTATCAAGACTACACAAATCCAAAGTGTCAGAATCAGAATTTGAATCCAGGTTCTTTGACCCTTGACCCTTTGACTGTCATTAAACTGTGAGATTCCACATATCTATTTTTAAATGTCTAATTTATTTCCATTTCTATTGATTATTATAGCCTGTTTTCAAGTAGTGCTTTATAGTTTAATGCAACTTTAGCCTTATCAACCTTGTGAAGCTTTTATTCCCATCTTAAAGAAGAAGAAACCAAGAAATGAAGAGGTGAAGTGGTTTTATGAACAGGCACAGCTGTAAGGAAAGCAGAAAGACCCTAAATCCAATTCTTCTCCTGTAATCTTCCCATTACCCTATGCTGCTTTCTCACAGCTGACATTTTCAACTTTTCAGGGATGAAAACCAAACATCAAAGTATCTCATTTTGAAACAAAACAGGAGCAGTTTTGGCTTTTTTTTAGTTTAGAGTGGGCAACCACTAAACAAAAATAAACACAACTTTTATGAACACCAAAAAACCAGAAATGACATAAAAGTATTCCAAATGAACAAAACTGTGCCTTTTCATTTAAATGCCCTCTGATGTTATTTAAATTTTTTAAAAATGCTCATATCCTCCCTAGTCTTTTCCCTTTTCTCTGGAGCTGGTACTTAATCTCTTGTGCTGAAAAGTGCAAGATTGGAACAACCAGCATGTTTAATTAGTAAGACACTCAAATCCTATAAATGTTAGTGGAGCTAGACAGCGTTCCTATTGCCTCCATTCCTTTGGGATGTGCAGTCAACCCACTGGTGGAAATAATAATTCCCCTCTCAAGTCCTTTGCTCTGGGACACAGCAGGCTAATTAAAGTGCATTTTCTCCTTCACATGTGCAGTTCTGAAAAAGAAAGAAGGTACTGTCTGCTGCATTAGAAGAGGCAAATGAAAATGAAAAGATGGCTGAATGACTTTCCTGCTCATTCTTTTGGGTAAATAACTCAAATCATGTATATTTCAAGAACAAAGCAGAGGGAACTAGATTAGTTCATACTGGCTTTCATCCAGTGACAAGAGGCAGGCAAGGAATACCAAGAGGATTATATTGGCAAGATCTCCCAAGTCTAATGCACATTGATAAAATGCCTGAGGTGGAAGATTTTTTTTGAGGGGAAAGGAGATAGGATCGAGTCATTGCACAATATTCTGAAAACAAGACTCTCCCCTTGAAGAGTCAATGGGAATCACTAGGAGAATTACAAATTCTTCAAAATTTTGATCGCAGAGTTTGAATTTGCATAGCCATAATTGCATTTATGGGCATAGAAAAGCTGCCAGAATTTCACATCAATTGAGAAAACTCGGATCCAATCTAAGCTTTCCTGGGAAATCTCTTAGCACATCTGTGAATTCACAAAGCAAAAGAGAAATGCACAGGCTTATTCACTTTGGCCTGCAGAATGAAAGGCATGTTTCCTTTTAAGTAGAAAACTCAGTATGTATTCACAATTGTTCTTAACAAACAGTTGTTACAATCTATCATTCTGTAATGGACTAGGAAGGTCACCCAATGAAACAGACAACTTTGGTCATCTACATACTCAAGTCTAGCAAGCAACAAGTATTTATTAATGCATTTACTGTGTTTGTCATTTGGCTATGAACTAGGAATACAAAGAGAAAAAAAAAAAGAAAGAAAGAAACAGCCCCCACCAGCAAAACTCTCACATTCTATTGGGGGAAATAAGGTATACAAATAATCCACACAACATGAACAATTATTTCTAATGGAGTAGTCTAGAGATGTTGACAAGAGTAATGACCAAAAGACTAGGATCTGAAATAGGCAGTGGAGATCCTATAAATGAACTGGAGTCTAAGATACTGGGGACATTGCTTTGCAGTCTGGCTTCTAACTGCATCATTCAAATGAACTGCATTCCAAAGTATACAACAATCTCTTAATTGCTAAATCTAATTTTTATCCTTTCTGATCTATTTGTAATATTTGGCATTTCTGAATCCCTTTTCTCCTCAACAGTCTCTACTCTGTGGGGTTTTGTGACCCTGGTCTCTCTTAGTTCCCTTCCTTCTGGTCTGACTATTCCTTCTCAGTATCCTTTGATAGCTCCATACAACACCCCGTAACTATAAATGTACCACCATGTTCAATCTTGGCCGTCCATTTCCTCTATTTACACTTCCTCACTTGATAACCTTATTTTTCCCATGGGTTCAATTACTACCTCTATACAGATGGTTCCTAGAGATAGAGATGGAAATAGAGATAGAACTATAAAGATGAGAGATGGGGGGAAGGGAAAGAGATGTGTGTGTGTGTGTGTGTGTGTGTGTGTGTGTGTGTCAATATTTCCACTGCTACTCTCTCTCCTTACCTCTAATCCAGACTGAACAACTGCTTACTGAACATTTCAAAGTGGATCTTCTATAAGTGTCTGGAACTCAACATCTCTAGAATAGAACTCATTACTTTCCACCCAAAACAAAAAACACCCCTCTTCCAAACTTTCCTATTCTTGTTGAGGGAACCACCACACAGAGGTTTACAACCCTAGTGTCATCCTCAACTCTTCATTCTCACTGACCTCACCTACCCAATTAACTGGCAAATCTTATCATTTCTAATTCCACAATATCTCTTGCATATGTCCATTTCTCTCCACCCACACAATTACCATTCTAATTTACATTGTCATTACAGGTTGCCAAGATTATCACAATAGCTTGCTAAATAGTCTCCCAGCCTCAAGTATCTCTCAGCTCCAATCCATCCCCCACACAGAAAGGATTTTCCTAAAGCCTGGTTCTGACTATATCACTCTCAGATTCAATAAACTAAAAGTAAATAGATATTCTTCTAGTTTAGCATTTAAAGCCCTTTACTAAAGGCCCTCACCTACCTTTCCAGTCTTATTATACATTATTCTCAATCAGGTATTACAATCCAGCCCAAATAACCTCTTGCTCTTCCTCTTATGAGTGCTTCATTTCCAATCAATGCTTTTTCACTGGATATTTCCATGCCTGGAATACACCCCACCTTCAACTCTCCCCTTAAAATTTCCTTTCCTTCAAGAATCAAGTTACAATATCACCTTCTATGTGATGTCTGTCTGAATTCCCCAGCCACTCCCACAGTCACCTAAATATATACTTAGGATTATATAGCACAGTAGATCTAGAGTTAGAAGAAACTTCAGAGGTCATCTATTCCTATAACTCCTATCATTCTACAGATGATGAAACTGAGCCTCCAGAAAGTTAAATGACTTGACCAAGGTCATATGGGTAATCTGAATCACAATCAACTTGAACCCAGGTCCTCTGAATTTAGAGATAGTGTGATCCTTTCATCTATATACTGTCAGCACTAAGAGATCCTAAGTTCTCGGAGGGCTGAGACTATTTCACTTTGTTCTCTGTATCCCCAGTACCTAGCCACCTGACTGGCACATAGTTAAAACTTAATAAATGGTTAATAGTTGAATGTCAGGTTGAAAGAATTATGGCCCCAAAGGGAGAAAAGGTGATGCCAAAAGGTTAGAAGATATTTTATGCTGACTACTAATTAAATATCCTTAACTATTTAAGTGTATTCGTCTTTCTTTTCCTCATATATTGCCATATAAGAATAGAACAAAATAAAATCCTGAAAAAATAGGAAGGCAGCAAAAGAGTGGAAAATTATTTTGTTTAACATGCTCTGTAACTCTGGGCAAATCACAATCACTCTGGGCCTTGGTTTTGTGGTCTATAAAATGAAATGTATGGTTCTACTGCTTAAATTTTCTAATTTTATAACAAGTATGAGAATAACTTAAATACACTAAGTACATGGTCTCTTCAATATGGGAACTATCTCGGACAATGCCGATGATGACCCTTTAATCTTGAGAAAATCAAACTGATTTTGCCTTTATGCTTCCATTTTTGTAATTGATTCTATTTTGTTATTTATTTCATTCTGTATCAGTGCTGACACTTTGAAACTGCTTATGTCATGTTTCATTTGTCTCAAAGTTAAGTTTGGAAATTCAGCTTTCCTGTGAATTACTCACAGTCATGGAGTTAAGTTTAAAAATTCAGTTCTCCTGCTAATCACTGTTCTATTCTTGCCTGTTATCCTTGAAGGAAGCAGGTTCAAGGAATGTGGTCTATTACCTGGTCCACTACCACTAACCTGTCCTTGCAGGTAGAATCAAACAATTACCATTTCTTAACAACAGGATGGATAAAGGGGTTGTTGCTAACCCCTCACTCCCAGTTGCCAGACAACCATATTGTTCCTCATACAAAGTTTTAACCAATCATATTGTTTGCCCCATCTATGGTACTACCTTCTACTTTGGAGGACAGTCTTCCTTTTCTCTGTAAAAATGATCTGTCTGCCCTGATTTGGGGTCCTTTGGCTTGCTGGGGAGCTGAGACCACTTTTAACAGTAACTGCTTGCCTTACCCATAAATTGAATGTGCTCAGAACTATGTGTCTCAGGTTACCTTAATTTGAATCATGACAATCTCCTTGTCATCCGTGGATTCTTATTCATTTGTTCTGTAAACACTCCACAGAAATCTAATCAAGGTGAGGGAGGTTGTTCCTTGCTCCCAGCACCACATCAATTCACTGGTCATTGGATAAAAACTACATATTAAGAGAATTCGCAGTTAAGTCACAGATCCTGGATAGTCTAAGAACTTTGTGTGGTTTGTAGGCTCTTTAGCCCCTCCACCATTATCACTACCAAAGAGAAATGGTCCCAACAAGACTAAGAGCAATTTTTGACTCATATCTATTTCATGGATTATCATGATCAAAAAACTAGAATCTCTAATCCTTCTGTTGAACCAACTCCATATTTAGCTGGCCACCCTAGACAGCAGTCTTTCTCAAGGACCATGGGGGAAACCTTTCTAGCTTGGTAGAATGAACACAGCCTTTGAGAATCCAGGGTTTCCTCTGTATCACAATGATGACTTCTATAGTGAATAAAAGAACTTATATGGGGAAAGTAAAGAACATGCTTTCAAAAGTCCTGTGAATAAGTGTAAGAACCTCCAATCAATCAACTGTGGGGTACATTGAGCTCCTACACTTACTGTTGCTCAGTCATTTCAGCTGTGTCTGATTCTTCATGACTCCATTTTGAGGGTTTTCTTGGCAAAGATATGGGAGTGGTTTGCCATTTCCTTTTCCCAAACATTTTACAGATGTAAAACTGAGGCAAAGAGGGTTAAGAGACTTGCCCAGGGTCACACAGCTAACAAGTATCTGAGACCATATTTGAAATCATGAAGATGAATTTTCCTGACTCCAAACCCAGTGTTCTATCAACTGCACTACCCAATTGCCTGCCTCCTACACTATTTGTGACAACTCACAGGGCAAGCAAACCTGACTTTGGAAAAATTATTCAAAAAAGGATCAGGCAATGAAATTATCCTAAGTTATTGCTGATATTTTTCTTTCAAAAAAAAAAAAGCTTCTGAGGCTATTAACTTTGGATCATGCCCAAGTATTACATAAAAATCTAGCAGTGCATAACTTAATCAATGTAAGATATATAAAACCATGTTCTTTAAATATTCTCAGACATGAGGACAAGCCTCAATGTAGAAATCTTAATATTCTGGAACCAATCTAACACTGACATTTTTACCTGTAAGGTCACTTTTTCCTAGCTAAATTGTATTTTTTAATAGCAGGACGTTAGCCATTACCAATATGTAAAACATTATATAGGAACAGGACTCTTTTCTATGATGGATTTTTCAGACCACACAGAAACCAGTCCCATGATGTTAACAATAATCCTGATCAAAGCTCTCCTGTCTCTACCTCTGCTGTCTGAAGGGTAAACCATGAACAGACTATACTAGAAGCCACAAAATATTAGGACAATCAAAAAAAGGTCTGCAACATGCTGGGTGGATATGCTGTGGAAGATTTATGGAAGGATATGGACCAGGACCACAGAGGATGCAAAGAAAAAGAAGAAGCTGTGATCTAAAAGTCTTCTCTATGAAATCACAGAGAGATCAAAGGATCTGAATAAAGTGACAAAAGAACTGTACTTTCATTTCTGACCTAAGTGACATAAAAACAGTAAGTCCTTGGCATTTCCTAAAACTACAGGAAAAGGAAAATGCTCAAAAAGAGAAAAAAATGGGGAGGAGTTCCTTTCATTACTTGTGCAGCTAACTAGTATAGTCATTTTTTCCCTCTATTTGGAACAACACAGTACAGTGCATAGAGAGATGGCCCAGGAGCATATGTTCAGAAACAACATGGTACAGTGCATAGAGAGCTACCCAAGAGCCACGAAGATCTAAAGTTCCACCTCTTACACAATCTGGCTGCATGATTCTAGGCAAATCACTTATCCCCTGATTGACCCTAGTGGCTTCTCCCTAAGCTGTAGACCTGGTTGGTGCCAAGCTTAGTGTAGTAGAGGGATTTTTGTTCAACAGGAGTCCTCTATGCCAATAAAATCACTAGTTCAATTAAAAAAAAATTCTTTAGGAAACTAAAAGGTATCTTCAGGAGGTACCCTCAACATCTTTTTTTTTTTTAAAGCAATTGTGGTTAAGTAACTTGCTCAAGGTTACACGGCCAGTTATTTCTGGGTGTGGTGCTAAGTATCTGAGCCCGGATTCAATCCCCAGGTCATCCCGACACTGGGGCCAGTGCTCTTACTCGCTGAGCCACCTGGCCACCCCTCCTCAACATCTTCAATAAGTATGAAAGCTCATGCAGTTTTTAGAGTCATATAATCTCAGAGCTAGAAAAAACACAAGAGTGTGCACTTCTAAACTACACCTGAAATCAAATCCCTTTTACAAGCCAGTATCTGGTCTTTATTTGAAGATCTCAAGTCAGGGATCTCTCTGGAAGCTGCACATTCTCCATGTGGACAGCTGGGGTTATTGAGAAGTTTTTTTTCCTTACTCCAAGCTGAAACCTACCTCTCTTCAACAGACCCTTCACCAATCAACAAGCACTTGTTAAGTGCCAAGTAAAGTACCTGGGGAATACTAAGCACCTAATAAATGCTACTGATTGACTAGCCAGGTTAGGGCAAGGTTGTGAGGGGCTTTACTAGCAGAGGAAATAGGGAGACACTGGAGTTAACTCAGTAGGAGAGTCATAAGGTCAGATCTGAACTTAAGGAAAATCGCTTTGGCAGCAATGTGTAGGAGGGATGCAAGTTGGGAGAGATTTTAGGCAGGGACAGCAATAAGATGGCTGTTGGAATCATCTGGTCAGGAGGTAATATTGGCAAGAACTAGAGTGATAGCTGTGTGAGTAAAGAAAAGACTTCTTGTGAGGGTAGGAACGGCAACATAGGGCAACGGACTGGATAAATGGGGTGAGGGAGAGTGAGGGATGTAGAATAATGCCAAGGTTACAAACATACAAGAGTGGAAAGGTGACAGCACCAGTAACAGAAAGAAGGAAATTTAGGGGAAGAGAGATTTTGGAGAGGAAGATGAGTTTAGTTTACACTAATTTGAGATTTCTCTAAGACATTCAGCTAAAAATGCCCAACAGGCAATGAGTAATGTAGGACTGCAGCTCGGAGAAAAGACTATGGCTAGATATATAAATCTAGGAGTAATTTGCTTAGAGATGACATTTGAACCTTTGAGAGCTAATGACATCATTGAGAAAGTAAAGGGTAAAAAGAAAAGGGTCTAGAACAGAATTTTTAAGAAACATCCAGTTTGACTAGAATATCTATGCATGTGTTGAAGGTATCCTTGGTGAAACTATGTGAGAGAGACAGGCAAACTTCTGGACATTATTTTTCACAGCAACCCACATCTTCTTTACACACTTTCTTTCTCGTAAAGAAAAGGTAAAATCCTATTGTGCCAATTTGGTTGATTATTTAAAAAAAAAAACATTTCATTCAGTAAAACAAAGCATAGCTTGGATACTTCTCTTCAAAATATCAACCATGTATATATTTAGATTATACAATATTCTACAGTGAATGTAACTATAAAGGTAACTTTGTACAATGATACTCTGATCATCAACATCAAAGAAGGTGTGAAATAGGGAGACCTAGCAACAGTTCACAATGATTATAGTCCTTTAAGGTTCCATCAGGTATTTATAACATTTCCTCCCTATGAGGAAGGTAGCATAAATATCATTATCCCCTTTTGTATTTGGGGAAAATGAGACTCCAAGATGTCATAATTTGCCTAGAGCAACCAATACTTGAGTCAAAGATTTCTAACTCAAAAAGCAATACTTTAACCTCAGTAGCCTGCTTTTTTTTTACTCTATTTGCCAAAGGCATCTACCAATGTCATGGATAATGTCCTGCACAATATCCTAGTCAAAGAAGGATTCCAAATAGATGGTAAATTTGTTCAGATGATCTTGTTTGCAGATAATACTGTGCAGAATACATTAAGCACTGGAATATTTTAAGTTCTCCTTAATGAGATATGCAGTCAGAACTGAGGTACCTTCCTAAAAGACTACAGAGGAAAAAAAATGTAAGGAGAAATATTTTTTGTTGGATAGCCAAAACAAAGGCTATGCATAGCACTGATTACAAAACGTACTTGGACAGATCACCTATTGAGCTGTTAGTCCATTTCACAAATAAGTGGAAAATATGGAAATATTAGAGATGGAAAATAAGCTGGGCCCAGAAATGAAAAGGAGGAACACCCTCATTTCAGAAACTGCAGTGTTTTCCATAATCCCAAATGTTGAGACTATTGTTAACAGCCTCCTAATTGGTGTCCCTGCCTCAAATCTCTCCCCACTACAAACCATCCTCTTCACAGCAGCCAAAGTGATCGTCCTAAAGGGTAGGTCTGAGTATATCATTCACCTACTCAATAAACTCCATTGAGGAAATGTGGGAAAATTGGGACACTAGTGCACTGTTGGTGGAATTGTGAATAATCCAAACATTCTGAAGAATATTTTGGAAATATATACAAACTCTACATTCTCTTTGATCGAGCAAAACAACTACTAAGTCTGTATCCTATAGAGATTTTTAAAAAGGGAAAAGAATCTATTTGTACAAAAATATTTATAGCAGCTCTTTTTGTGGTGGTAAAGAATTAGAAAATGAGGGGATGCCCATCAACTGGAGAATGGCTGAGCAAGTACATGATTGTGGTGGAATACTATTGTGCTATAAGAAATGATGAGCAGGATACTCTCGGAAAAACCTGGAAAGACTTACATGAACTGACACAAAGTGAAGTGAGAAGAACTAGGAAAACACTGCATATGGCAAAAAGAAAAAAAACAATATTGTGCAATGATCAACTGTGAATGACTTAGCTATTCTCAGGAATAAAATTCTCCAAAACAATTCCAAAGGACTCATGATAAAAAATACTATCCACCTCTAGAGAAAAAAGTGATGAAGTCTGAATGCAGATCGAAGCATACTATTTTTTACTTTTTTTTTATTTTGCTTTTTAGTCTTGTTATCTTTTACAACATGACTAATATGGAGATATGTTTTGCATTATTGCACAAATATCAACTTGCTTATCACCTCAGAGGAATGAGAAAATACAGGAAGGGAGAAGATCTGGAACACAAAATTTCCAAAAATGAACACTGAAAATTGTTTTTATATGCAATTGGAAAAAAAATGTATTAAAAATTATCTCCATTGGCTCCTTATTTACTCTAGAATCCAATATGATTTTATCTTTATATTATTCTTTTTTATTTATATTGCATACTTTTTTCAGGGTAAACAGTATAGTAGTACAAATATAAATTATTAAATTAATATACACATTAGAGGATGTGTACCTTAAAAAAATTACAGACAGGAATGAGGGATCAAAAAAGTTTGGCAACCACTGACAAAGTGGATGTGTATGACCAAAAATATGTGTGGGACAATCACATTCTACATAAGAAAAGGTTAAAAAATGAATACTAGACCTAAGTGCCTGGTACATATGAATAGTAAAAGAATCTGAGAAACCCTACCATTGGGTAGATTTTCTGTGGAGGACTGATGGAAGGCTAAGAATAGAACTTAAAAGGTTAAAAAGATATTGATGAGTTTCAATGTATATTCATGGAAAGAACATATCAATGAAGTCACTGAACCATTCAAATTTTTTAAATAAAGTTTTAAATGTGAAATGTATTTTTGCTTTGCTTTGTATTTTAGATAAAAATTAAAGACTATGTCTTTAATTCAAAAGGAGAAATTTTTTATTAGTTTATTTATTTATTTTTCATTTTCAACATTCATTTCCATAAGTTCTAAGTTTTTTTCCCCTTTGTTCCCCCTTCCTCCCCAAGGCAGCATGCAATCTGATATAGGATCTACACATACATTCTTATTAAACACATTTTCACATTAGTCATGTTGCATAGAAGAATTATAATGAATGGGAGAAACCATGAGAAAGAAAGAAAAAAAAACAAAAAAGAAAATAGTCTACTTTGCTCTGCATTCAGACTCCATAGTTCTTTCTCTGGATGTGGATGACATTTTCCATCATGAGTCCTCTGGAACTGTTTTAGGTTCCTGCATTGCTGAAAAGGGCTAATTCTATCAGAAATCAGTCGTCGTACACTGTGGCTGTTACCGTATACAATGTTCTCCTGGTTCTGCTCACTTCACTCAGCATCAGTTCATATAAATCTTTCCAGGTGTTTCTGAAGTCTGCCTGTTCATCATTTTTTATAGTACCACAGTATTCATTACATTCATATGCTACAGCTTGTTCAGCCATTCCCCAGTTGTTGGACATCCCCTCAATTTCCAGTCCTTGGCCATCACAAAAAGCTGCTATAAATATTTTTGTACATGTGTGTCCTTTTCCCAGTTGTATTGATCTCTTTGGGATACAGACCTAGAAGTGGTCTTTTTTGCTGGGTCAAAGGATATATGCACATTTTTATAGTCATTCAAAAAGAGAAATTTGTAAAAACTAGTTTATGCATACAATTGCAAGTTCTCTTGCCTTTGGTCAGAAAAAGAAACACATATCAGAGGCCTTGCTTTTTAAAATTGGCTCAAAAGAAAAACCTGCATTTTAGAAAGAATTAGTTTGTCTTCTAATAAATAAGTGGTCAGAGAAAATTAAGTCAAGTTTTTTAAAAAGGAAAATTACAATTAGTAACACTATGAAAAAATGTTTTAAATTACAATTAAAAGACATGCAAATCAAAACAATATTAAGCTATCACCTCACACCCTACAAACTAGCAAAGGAGGTAGAGGAGAAAAATAGTTAATGTTGGAAATTTTTATGAAATGATTGTACTGCTGTGAATTGATATAGCTTTTCTGGAAAACAATAACAAATTGTGAAACGTTTCTAAACTGCTTATGTCATTATATAAAATGCTCCTATACCTAGGTTTATACCCCAAAAGGTCACTGATAGAGGGGCCCTATATAAAAAAAAAATTCAAATCAGCAATATTTGTAGTAGCAAAAAGCTAGAAGCAAATTATGTGTCCACTGATTATAGAATGGCTTAATAAACTGTGGTATATAAATGCAATATAATATTACTGCATCATAAGGAATGATGAACATAATTAATTTAGTGAAATATGAAAGGCAGGGAACAAGCATTATGCTGACTCCATCGTGCATGCCTGTGAAACCTGGATAGTACACCAGGACCATGCCAGAAAACTGAACTGCTTCCATGTGAATCATCTTAGGAAGATTCTGAAGATCACTTAGCAAGATGAGGTACTAAACACTAATATCTCTCAAGCTAAATTGCCAAGCATTCAAACTCTACTGCAGAGATATACAGGCCATATAGCCTGAATACTAAAGTTCATGTTTGCCTAAAAGATTATATTATGGAGAACTTGCACAAAGTAAATGTTTACATGGAGGTCAGAAGATGTACAAGGATACTGTCAAGGTCTCTCTGAAGAATTTTGCTATCAATTGTGAGACATGGGAGATGCTAGCATAAGATTGCCCAGCACAGGGGCAGCCAGATAGCACAGCATGTAAGAGCACCGGCTCCAGTGTTGAGAAGACCTGGAGATCAAATCCCGGGCTCAGACACTTAGCACCCACCCAGAAACACCTGGCCATGTAACCTTGAGCAAATTACTTAACCCCAATTGCTTAGGGGCGGGCCAGGTGGCTCAGCTAGTAAGAGCACCAGCTCCAGTGTCGGGATGACCTGGATCAAATCCGGGCTCAGATACTCAGCACCACACCCAGAAATAACTAGCCCTGTAACCTTGAGCAAATTACTTAACCCTGATTGCTTTAAAAAAAAAAAAAAAGATTGCCCAGCACAGCCCACATCAAAGAAGGCTCTGTGCTCTATGAGCAAAGCAGGATGGCAGTAACACAAAGGAAATGTGAGGTGCATAAATTTAGAGACATCTTCATCCCCAAAGTTTAAAAGGATTATTTGTGCCTGACTTGGAGTTGAGCCAGCCAAGCTCTTATTGGACTGATAAGCTACATTCAAACACACTGTACCCTCACCTCAGTATCAAGATGTCATTGGTCCTGTTCAAGAAAGAAGGCCAAACAAGGACATGCTAAGTACTTTACAAAGATTATCTCATTTGATCCTCACTACAACCTCCAGAGATAGGTGCTACCATTATGCCCATTTTATAGGGAAGGAAATAGAGGCAGACAAAGCTTAAATGACTTGCCTAAGGTCAAACAGCTCCTAAGTGCCTGGGGTCTGACTTGCAAATGCCAGGGTCAGTGCTTTATCCCCAGCTAGGAGCCTAGTATTCCTAGGCACTCTGCCACTATACTAGGGGCTAGAGACATAAAGACAAAAAAAATGAAGCAGCCCCTGCCATCAAGAGGTCTACATTCTTCTGAATGAGAAAAAACAATAACACAAAAACTCAAAATAAAGACAAACTAAGTTAGATAGTAATATAAGAGATGCCACATACAAATCAAGGGCCAAAGTCCTGCTGCAGACAAACCCAGTGATTTCAGAGAAGTGGATGGTCAATCACTAAGGATAGGAATGATGAGACAAGGCTTCCTGGCAGAAGCATCAACTGGGTCTCTGACACAGTAAGGAAAGAGAGAGAGAAGGCATTCACATAAAGCTAAAGGTCACAGACTAATGTGTGACATTACAGAAGTGACTTAATCTTTCCTTATATAGCTGTGTGATTCAGAACAACTCAAATTCTCTGGGATTCAACTCCTTGTAAATGGTTGGGTCACACAAGGCAAATCCAAATGTCACTTTAAATTCTAAAACTATACAACTTATTATCAACATCTGTTATTTAAAAAAAAAGAAAGAAAGAGGCAGAAATAAAAGCCTTCTAAGGTATTATCAGCACATGCTCCACTATGGCCTCCCAATGATAAGAATGACCGAAAGAAGGCAAAGAATCAGGGAATCACAGAATATTGGGGTTGGTTGAGATCTCAGAGATCATCTAGTCTAGGGGTTCTTAAACTGGGGATCATAAACTGGCTTCCTTACTGCCTAGATAACTTCATTTCAATATAATTAGTTTCTTTTGTAATTCTGCATATTTTATTTTATGATTTAGAAACATTATTCTGAGAAGGGCTACAATGGTATCAACAGGCTGCCAAAGGAATCCATGAAGAGAAGGGGAATAAATATTTATATAGTGCCTACTATGTGCCAAGCACTGAGCTAAGGGCTTTACAAATATTATCTCATTTGATCTTCACAACAAACTCTGCAAGGCAAGTGTCATTATTATCCTCGTTTTATAGTGGAGGAGACTAAGGCAGAGGTTAAGTGTCAAAGGCTGAATCTGAACTCAGATCTTCCTCACTCCAGGCCCACAGCTCTATCTGCTGAGACATCTAGCTGCTTCTCTTCATCAGTGTAAGGAGTCCCTATTAAGGAAGTCCTTCCCCCAGTGGAGATGGGTGCTTTTTTTTTCTCTTTTCTAACTTTGAGAATTGAAAAGTTAACTGATTCACCCAAGAACACTAGTGAATAGGTATCAGAGAAAAGGTGAAAGCCAGGTCTTCCTAACTATTTGGCTATCTCTCTATTCACTACAACATAGTGCCTTCAACCTAAGAATTAGAACTATCCAAACATGAAATAGGTTTCCTTGGGATGTGGTGGATTCCTCATTACTGGAGATCTTTCCAGAAGAAACTCAGTGATCACTTGTCAGGATTAACAGGCATAGACTGGACTATAGGACCTCATAACTCCCCTCCGGCTCTGATAGTCCATGATCCTGAATCAAAAAATTAATAAACTGGGGCGGCTAGGTGGCGCAGTGAGTAAAGCTCTGGCCCCAGAGTTAGGAGGACCGGAGTTCGGTTCCAGCCTCAGACACTTAACACCCACACAAAAAAAACTAGCCGTGCAACCTTGGGCAAGCTACTTAACCTCTATTGCCCTCCAAAAGGCCAAAAAAAAAAATTAATAAACTTGCCTCATTCACCAAACATTGATCATTCATAGCTATTATACTAAAAATGGCTTTACTGTAGAAAATACCTTTAAAAAAGGCTGAGTGCTTCAATTCTTTCTAAGGCCCTTAAGAGGACATACAACCACATTCTGCGATCTGGAATAATGTTTTACGATTAGTTTAAAATTAGAGCAGAACTAAATTAATCTATAAATCAAACTTAGGACTCATTCCAAGAAATCAACACACATATAAGTGCCATAAATTTTAAAACATCTGAACCAACACACACTGGAGTTTAAGATGGTAGCTCAAGGATTACATAATAAGCCTAATCAGCTCAATTCTTACATAGCCCCTTGAGAGAATTAAGCACTTTGGAAAATGAATTCTTTCAGGTCATTAAAATTCCAGATTCAAAGTAGGACCACAATGATAAAACCATAAAAGATTACTATTACCTTCCCCTCCCCAAAATCAATTCTTTAACTGCTATTAGGCTTATAATTTGTTTCACAGTTAATATCTGACACGATGGTGAGTCCAGGGGAGATTCTACCTCAAGTAGTACATTTCATATCAAAAATCAATAATGACAACTACATTTGTATATAACTTTACATACATTATCTCTTTTGAGCTTTATAACAACTTGTGATGTAAATACCATGGGTAACACTGACCCTTTGAAGATTCAGAAGCCGACATTCATAGATGTTATGTGAATTATCCATGGCCACATAGCTTGTCGCTGTTGGAGGCAAACTACGGAACTCAGGTTTTTCTAACTCCAAATAAATATAGCACATCATCCATCATGCCAAGCTGACTAGCAAAATATTTTGTGATTCAGTTCCAGATGGTACAGCTTACCTCAATCCCTATATTGAGTTAAAGGGTACATGTGAAATTGTAATAGAAGAGTTTAAAAGAACTCAATATTTATGAATGAGTCAGTCAATGAAAAAATTTCAACTGAGACTCAATTCTTCACAAGGAGAAGCATAAACACAATATATACCATAACTGCAACAACATTAACAGAGGGAACCCACAAAAATGAAAACTGAACACTAGTGAAATGAGAATGACCAGGCCTGGTCTGGAAGTAATGCTGCATATAATGGCAGATTCAGTTGTGTAGGGGAGGTTTTTGAACCACTTTCTCTTTCACCACCATCTTTGCTTTTTCTTCACTAAAAAGGGATAGCTTTCTTGGCATAGAAGGGGAAAAGGATATATTTCAACATGAGGGTCATGTAAGAGCAAAATATAATGAGAAAAGTCCAAATTTTTTTAATTTAAATTTTGAATAAAATGTAAAACAACCTAATAAAGAAGCAGGAAAGGGAATTTTTCTTTGAAATCAAACCAAATATGAAATGAACATAAACAATGATTCTGATAAAACTCAGCACTTAAAGAAGGGCTATATGATTAACACAAATACTGAGTAAAGGGATGACGGTGATGAAGGAAAAAGAAGAAAAAATGAGAAGTTTACAAAGTTATAGCATCCCTACCTGTATCTGCATCATTGCCCGTTCCATCCGGCGAGTGCTCCCTTTCTCCAATTTTGTTCGAAGGATCAGAGCTGTTGTCTGAATGGCCCAGAACTTGGGTTGTGAAAGTAAACACTGAAAAAACAAAGCATAAAAGAGACATAGCATAAACTCTGTTCGAGATTTCCAGATTCCAATTTATATGGACCAAAATATTTGCCTTAACCATTACATTTCATTTTAAATAATCCCCATGTTAAAAGTTGAAGACAATCTTGATTACATGAAACTGCAGAGATTTTGGCATGAACAAAACTGATGCAACTAGGATTAGAAAAGGGAAGGGACCAATTGAGAAAAAATATTTATGTCATCTATCTCTCATAAAGGTCTGATATCCAAATATTTAAGAACCTAACAAATACGTTAAGTCCAAAAGACATTTCCTAATGGTCAAAGAAAATGAACAAATAGCTGTCAAAACAACAGTAAAGTTAACAACCATCTAAAAGAATGCACCAAATCACAAAGAAGAGAAATGAAAAACAAAACCACCCTGAAGTTTCATCTCACACACAGTAAATTGGCAAAGATGACAAAAGATGGAAACAATGTTGGAGGGGTAATAAAAAGATAAGCAAACTAATGTACTGTTGATTGAGCTGTGAATTATCTCAAACATTCTGTAATCTAGAATCAAGAAAAGAAACTGAATTGGCCCAATCATTCTCATTTAATTTGTAATCAAACAAAGAAGATGATTAAAATATGTCCATATCCTTTGACCTAGAAAATCATAGCAAGGCATACCTTACAAGAAATTTGATGAAAAACGAAAGGCCTCAAAAATAAAAATATTTAGAGTAACATTTTTTTGTAGTAGCTAACAACTGGAAACAAAGTAGATGCCCATCAACTAGAGAATGGCTACACAAGCCGTGGCACATGAATATAATGGAATATTACTGTACTCTTAGAAATTATGAATATGATGAATACACAGAAACATGGGAAGATATACATGAACTGAAATAAGCAGAACCAAGAAAACAATACAAATAGGAAAAACAACAAAATAAAAAATGAAAGCTGAGAAATGACAAAAAATAAGCTCATCCCCCAAAAAAGATATGAAAAGTTACCTTTCCCCTCTACCTTCTACCATTTCTTTGCAGAGGTGGGGAAGGGGGGCACTATGGCTGTGGAAAACATATAATGTCAGTCTTTTCTGATATGTTAGTTTTGGTAGGCTGATTTCCCCTCTGTGTTTATTCTTTTTGATAAAGAATGGCTTTGGAGGTGCAGAGAGAATGGGGTATATTATGAAATGTAGGTGATAAAAAACAAAATATATCAATTAAATTATATATTTTTAAAAGTTGAAGACTTCGTCTCACAAAGAAAATTTTCATTCTTTCCCTACCCTTCATTTATCAGGAAATGATAAACCCTTCATATAAGGGGTTCTTAACTTTTTTTGTATCATGGACTCCTTTGGCCTATGGACCGAAATGGGAACTCTGGTCCCCGTGGACTCCTTATCAGAATAATGTTTTTATATGCTCACAATAAAATATATACTATTACAAAGGAAATCAATTCTATTCAAATACAATTATCCAGAAAAAAAATTTTTTTTTTAAGTACACAGAACCCAGGTTAAGAATCCCTGCTATAAAGGGACATGATGAAAAGAACAATTAGAGTTACACTGAAAACAAAATCATATTTTCTTACAAGTATTTTCCTGGAATATTTCATATTTTAAACAGAAGCAGAAAACGACCTAGTCAATAGAATTCTACTGAATAAATTTCCCAAGGGAAGTGGAACAGGAATAAGAGTTCTAAGCATCCCACATGGTCAATATTTTCATTCCACACCCCAAATAAAATGAAATTAACTATTTTTCCATTTCATTATCTGTAAACACGAAAAAATAAAGAAAATAATTTTTCCTTTTCATTCTTACCCCTAACTCAATCAGAGTATAAATTCCTCGAGGGCAAGGGCTATTTTTCATGTTAGTATCCCTAGACTCTATCACAAGGGTGCTCACAGTGGAAGCTTAATAAAGTGTTTATTAGACTGAGTACTACAATTTTATTAAAACCTCCTCTATTGAACCAATAAATAGAAATATTCAAGACTCTGATATTTCACTTTAAAAAACCTATCCTACATTCAAGATGCCTTATATATTAATGAAACACATATTTTCCACTAACTAAAACCCCAGTTCACTCAATTAATAAACAAGTATTAAGCACTTTCTATGTGCCAGGCACTACGCCTGTTGATGAGGGTACAAAAAAATAAGGAAAAAGCAGTTTCTTCCCTCAAGGATTTCACATATTAATGGGAAAGACAACATGTACTCAAATGTGTGTATATAGGCGTATATGTGCACCTATATAGCATACAAATAGCACATTATATAACATCTACACATACATACTACACAGAATAGATAAAAGATAACCTTGGAGGAGAAGACACTAGCAGCTCAGAGGGCTGGGAAAGGCCTTCTGCATAAGGTGATATTTAAGCTGGGTCATGAAGAAAGCAAAGGTAAAGAGAGAGAATATTATAGGTACTAGAGACAGCCAGTGTAACAGGAGATTGCATACTGTATGTAAAGGCCAAAAAGTAGGCCAGCAAAACTAGACCATAGAATGTTTAAAGGTCATAAGATATAAGAAGGGAAAGATGGGAAGGGACCAAATAAAGAAAAATCTTAAATGCCATAGAAGGTTATATTGAATCCTAGAGATAAAAGGGAGCCTTTGTAGTTTATGGGGAGAGGAAGAGGGTTGATGTGGTCAGATTTCCACTTTAGGAAAAGCACGTTGGCCATGGAAGTGGAAGAAAGATTAAATCGAGTGAGGAGAAATTTAACACAGGAAAACTGAACAGGAGACTATATCAATAGTCCAGGAAAGAGGCAATGAGAGCCTGAACTGTATGAATGGAGAGAAAGAAACATGTATGAAGAATACTGTGGGAACAGAAATGATAACTTTGGTCATTAACTGGAATGTTAAGAGAATACTCATTCCTCTCCAGACTACACAAGACTTTTTCTACCATGTCCCAGAAACCTCTTCATCCTGGAAGCCCTGGAATTCAGACTTTGGAAGAATCCTCCACCCTTGTCCTCCCAAACAAAAACTTCAGGACCTCCATTTAAGGCTGCCCAGATCAGCCAGGGCCCATTTCTCTCCCAGGATGCACTCAGAACTGCACTATCCCTCACCCTCACACCCAAAACCCAACCCCCTTTCAGCTCCCTTTTATTAGTGGTCTTCCCCATTCAAGTACAAACTCCTTGAATTCATATTCCTAAAACTTAGAATAGTGCCTTCCAAATAGTGAGTGTTTAATAAATGCTTGTAGACTGAAAGACTGATAATACAGTTTTCTACTTATTAGAGTTACACAGAAATCTGTATTTGTTATATTAAAAATATCATCTTATTTTGATATTCTGAAAGTTTGATGACAATATTTGTAGCTATTCTCTCCAGCTATCAAAGCAAATCAAAAGTCCTCGAATTTGAGGACCATAGCCATCCAGCACCTGGTGGACAATTATCTACATTTAGGTGGAAGATCTTCTACAGTTATCTGACAACCAGTCTAGCTAAGACACATATGGTCCATCAAGAACATATCCAGTTAAGATACCTATCAGAATTTGTTGTACCAGCATGGCCTTCAAGAATCTAAGCCACCTCCGTGTCAAAATGAGACAGAGTAGAGCTTCAAACCTTACTGCTATCTTTCTAAAATGTGAGTACATTCCCTATTTTGTACAAGTAATGCCTGGCTTTTTATTCATAATGCACTTATGGCTAAGGAACTTTGAAGCTGATTATTTTGCTTTATGCAAAATCCACAGTGCATGTGTTCTATTTCCTAATGACACTATCAACAATGAATATTTACTGAATTCCTAGGCAAAGCACAGCAATAGAAGGTAGGGAAGGAAGAGAGGAAACAAGCGTTCATTAAGAGACTACTATATGTCTCACACTGTGCTAAGCATTTTACAAATATTATCAAGTATACAAATTTAAATAAGAAGGTCCCTGCCTTTAACAATCCAGTTGTAGAGGTGAGACATATGGAAATAACTACAATACAAGGCAGAATCTGATAAATATTATAAAGGAAGTAAACAGTACATTTGAGCTGAGTTTTAAATAATGAGTATTACTTCCAAAACCGATGGTGGGGTAGAGGGCATACTCCAAGCAGAAAAAAAAAAAGGAGAATAATGATAACCATAATAATAACATGAA
This sequence comes from Petaurus breviceps papuanus, assembly GCF_028583685.1. Taxonomy (NCBI): domain Eukaryota; kingdom Metazoa; phylum Chordata; class Mammalia; order Diprotodontia; family Petauridae; genus Petaurus; species Petaurus breviceps. The sequence continues at coordinate 15,162,427 of NW_027187359.1, read as the reverse complement.
CAAAAATGCAGAGATGGGTAATGTTCAAAAAAATGACAGGTAGGTTCAAGCAGTGAGAAGTAAGGCCAGAAGGGCAAGATGAGGTCAGGATAAAGAAGACTTTGAATCCTAGGTTAAGGAGTTTTGACTTAGTTTAGTAAGCAACGGGGAGACGCTGGAAGCTTTTGAGTTGTAGAATAACATAACCAAAGCTAAATATTAATATTAATCTGAGAAGCAGCATATAAGATAGACTGGTGAGTAGCAGAGAGCCTAGATCAAGAGAAACCAATAAGATTACACAATGGTTTAGGAAAGATATAATGGGGGCTTAAAGGATGGTGACGATCAGAGGGATGGAAGAGAAGGTATAAGTGAAAAGGCACACACACGCAAAATGGGTATGGTATAGTGAGATTTCTTTTGGGTATAGGTTGGACTAAACGGTACCACTGAGGTCCCTTCCAACTTTTAAAATTCTATGATTCTGTCATTTAGCCATCAGCATAAATCACTGAATAGAGAGGCAAAAAAGATAACAAGTACAAATAATAAGAAAAATGTAAGTCGTAATAACTCTAAGGCTTTATCTCATACTCACTAAATTGTCAAAGATCAATACTCAGAGCAGTACTTTGTAGTACCAAAAAAAACAGAAACCAAGCAGATACCAATCAACTGAAAAATGGCTAAAAAAAAATGTGGTATATGAAAGAAATGAAGTATTACTGTACTATAAGTAAATATGCAAAACATGGAAAGACATATGAATTGATGCAGAGTAAAGAGAAGAACACAGAGAAAAATATATATCACTACAGTGATGTATATGAAAACAAAACTATACTGGCCAATCTTTTTCCCACAGAAAATATCTCTCTTGTGTGGATAGAGAAGGGGAAAACTATGGAGGCAGAATGATACACATACTATCAGAAGAAAAAAAGGAGGATACTTCCAGAAATGATTCAGATTTTCTAAAAAGGTAGAAATAAAGGTTATTCACTGAGGAAAATAACCCCTATTGTGGTTTTAAGGAGAAAGTTAAAAGCTAAAAAACTATATAATATAAAATTGAAGAAAAAATATAAAAGAAATTTGAGGCAACAATTTTTAATATGGCAGTAGTTAGCATGGCCCAGTGAAAAGAACACTGGATTTAGAGTCATTAGTAGATGTGGGTTCAAATACTGGCTCTATGACCTTAAGAAAATCTCTTAACTTCTCTGGACAGATTTCTCACCCATAAAATGAAATGCACTACATGGCTTCCCATGGGTCCTCCCAGTTCACAATGAATGACCCTAAGTGTGGAAAATAACAAAATGCAAAGTAATGGAAAGGGGGACACAAATTATACACTGAATATTATTTAATTTTTCTCTCATAATTCAGAATTTTGCACTGCCTCAGTGATCACTCTAAATATCAATTCCTGTTACAATTTTGTCATCAAGCAACACATTAAAGACTGAGGAAATGCTGAAATGAGAAGTGTGAGGATAGCAAAAGACAAAACATATAACATGAAGTTACTGTTTTCTTGTGATTTTCCTAAAGTTCAGCGGCAAAAAATATTTTGGCTAATAAATACCATCCTCTCCTTCCCTCCTTCACTAACGTGTGTTGTTGTTTGTTTGCTTGCTTTTAACCAAGATTATAAAATGGGAGGTGGGTTTTCAAATATATTGCAAATTCATTTTAAAATCCAAATTCTCCTTAAAATGTCTTTACATGCTATACAAGAGCATTTATGCTCATGGGAATGGCTTTATTAAGCACATTTGAACTTTGTGGTTTTTAAATATGATCTGCATTTTCAATTAAATTTAATTCACTAAGCATCTATGTGCCAAACAAAACAAAATACAGTTCGAATTCATTATATAAAACATTTATTATTCTCTAAATATATTTCTACTATGGGTCAATTTACATCCTCCCTGCAGGCAAAAATGTAGTTCAACAGAGGAATACAAATACCAACAGTAGCATTTTAATGAAATCCTACTATCTGTTCCCCTAACCTAACTATATTCTCTCTTCCCTCAATAGCACATAATTCTAATCTCCGAAATCTCACTCACACATACAAAGGTAGAAACCATTACATAACTGTGATAACCAGAAATCAGATAAAAAGTAATCAGGCTTTTAAAAAACCTCTTCCAGTTTCACTTAGTTTAGTAAGATTTTCCATCTTAACTACTGCTAAATTAAATTTTCTATAAAAACTAGATCACCGATATCAACACATTTATTTCACTCATGCTTTCATGCTATACTACATGGTACTATACTAGATACCAGACAAAAAAGACTTCATTAACATATCTATGATCTCATTGAATTAAGAGTTCCTCTGCAAGTCACAGCCCATCCTTGTCTATTTCCTCTGTCATCTGCCATATTACCACAAAGGGCTTCCCTAGATATGCAAATTTTAAAACAAGAAAAACAGCAAATTTAAAAAAAAAATGAACACCAAAATACATATCCTGAAAATCAAGGAAAAGAGTAACAATTTTTTTTCTAAATTAAATTGAATTAATAAAACTAGAAGAGAATTGTTTTCTTTTTAATAACAAGGCAGACATTTAGTTGGTCTAATTTTTTAGTGAGCAAAAACAAATTGCTAGTAGCAAAAGTGAAAAAAGAGAATTCAAAACAAACTAGGAGATATTAAAAATTATTAGAAATCATTTAGACCAGTTATAGACAAAAAAACTGTCAAGTTAACTGAAATAGATGAATATTTACAAAAATTTAAAATACTCATAATAACAAAATAACAAGTCAAGACTATAAATAGCCCAATCCTAGAAAAAGTTAATGATAAGACATAAATGAACCACCAAAAGAAAAACATCCTGGACCAAATGAATTTACAAGTATATTTTATCAAATATTTAGCAAAGAATCAATTCCAATATATTGCAAAAATAATAAAAAGGAGGTATTTTTTTCCAAATTCCTTCTATAATATAAACATAATCTTTATACCTAAAGCAGAGAGCAACAAAAAGGAGAAAGAAAAGTATAGATCAAAATCCCTAAGGAACAATGATGCAAAAACGTTTGAAAAAAAAATTTGCAGAGGCTATTGTACTATACATCAAAAAAATATATAGATAGATATAGATATGTATGTACATGAGCAAACACACAATGATCAGACTGAGTTTACATCAGAAATGCAGGGTTGGGGGCAGCCAGGTAGCACAGCGAGTAAGAGCTCCGGCTCCAGTGTTGAGAAGACCTGGAGATCGAATCCCGGGCTCAGGCACTCAGCACCACACCCAGAAATAACTGGCCGTGTAAGCTTGAGCAAGTTACTTAACCCCAATTGCTTTAAAAAAAAAAAATGCAGGGTTGGTTCAATATTAGGAAAACTAAAAGCTATATTAATAACTTATATTATTAGGTCATATTAAAACAAAAAATGGCTGTATCAATAGATACATCAGAAGCTTTCAATTAAATATAAAAATCATTTGTGTTAAAGACACTAAAAACTATAGGAAAACTAAAAGCTAGCCATACATATAATGGAGATTCCAATAAGATCCAGTGAGAGGCAAAGAAAGGATGTCCTTTATCAGCAACATTAATTGCTATAGTGCTGGAAATGCTATCTCTATAGCAGTAAGAGAAGAAAACTACATTGTAGGAATAAAAGGAAACACAATTGTCACTTTTGAAGATGTGAAGTGTACTTAAAGGACTTTAGAGAATAAAGTAAAAAAACGGAGACAATTAGTAACTTCAACAAAGAAGCACAAGATAAATAACCCATGCAAATCAATGGCTTTTCAGCATTTTGCCAACAAAGCCCAACAAAATAGATAACAGAGACATTCCATGCAAAATAACTATAGAAGGTATCAAATAAATGGGAGCTCACCTACCAAGGCATACACAGGAATTATATGAAAACAGTAACAAAACATACTTTATTTAAAAAGACAAACCTAAATAATTGCTGATGGTTGGACCTATGGCAATATCATAAAATGACAATATTGTCTAAATTTATGTAATCACTGCCATTCCAATTAAAATGTCAGATTATTTTAGAGTTACAAAAAACAATTTGCATGGAAGAGAAAAAGATCGAGAATTGCAAGGGAAATAATGAAAAAAAAAGGAGTAAGAAAGGAGATCTAGCTTTACCACACTTCAAATTATATTACAAAGCAGAAATCATCAAAACTATTTTAAAGCTGGTTAAAAAATGGAAAAGATGATTAGAACAGATTAGGGACACAATACACAGAAGCAAATATAGTTGCATAGTGTTATATAATCCCAAAGATCAGCACTTGGTAAACCATAGCCCAAGGGTCAAATCTGGCTAGCTGATGGCAGGATTTAAACTGTAAAAGTAGTTTGCCACCTCCTATCAAAGACCCTCCTACTTCCCCCTCCCCCAGTGCAGAAAGGACTCACTATTTCAGAAACACTGCTGGAAAAAAATATAAAGTAGTCTGGCAAAAATTAAGCTCAGACCAACATCTCACAAAGTATACCAAGATAAGCTCCAAATGCATATATAAAATAAATATAAAAAGTAATATCATAAAACAAATTATAGAGCTAGAAAAACATAATAAAATTCATATGGAAGAATGAAAGGTCCAGAATATCAAGGGAATTAATGAAATGAAATGCTAGGGAAGGTGGGCTAGCCATACCAGATTTTTTTTTAAAGCAATTGGGGTTAAGTAACTTGCTCAAAGTTACACGGCCAGGTGTTTCTGGGTGGGTGCTAAGTGTCTGAGCCCGGATTCGATCCCCAGGTCATCCCGACACTGGGACCGGTGCTCTTACTCTCTGTGCTACCTGGCCACCCCACCATACCAGATCTTAAATTGTGTCATAAAGCAGCAATCATCAAAAGTACTTGGTACTGGCTAAGAAATAGATTGGTGGATCAGTGGAATAGGTTAGGTGCGCAAAACACAGTAGTCAATGACTACAATAATTTACTGTTTGATAAACCCAAAGACTTCAGCTTCTGGGATAGGAACTCACTTTTTTGACAAAAAACTGCTAGGAAAACTGGAAAAAGGTATAGCAGAAACTGGGCATAGCTCAACATCTTATACCATATATCAAAATAAAGTTCAAATGGGTACACAATTCCGATATAAAGGCTAATAACACTATAAGCAAATTGGGAGAGAAAGGAATAATTACCTGTCAGATTTATGGAGAATGGAGGAATTTATGACTAAACAAGAGATAGAGATTTTGAAATGCAAACTGGATAATTCTGATTACATTAATTGAAAAAATTTTATATAAATAAAGCCAATGTATCCAAGATTAGGAGGGAAACAGAAAATTGGGAAACAATTTTTATAACCACTGTCTCTGATAAAGGTCTCATTTCTAAAACATATAGAAAACTAAGTCAAATTTATGAGAATACAAGTCATTCCAAAATTGATAAATGATCAAAGAATATGAACAGGCAGTTTTCAGAAGAAGAAATTAAAGCTATCTATAGCAGTCATATGAAAAAATCCTCTAAATCACTACTGATTAGAGAAATGCAAATCAAAACAACTCTTAGGTACCACATCACACTTATCAGATTGACTAACATGACAAGACAGGAAAATTATAAATGTTGGAGAAGATGTGGGAAAATTAGAACACTAATTCACTGTTGGTGAAGTTGTGAACTGATACAACCATTCTGGAGAGCAATTTGGAACTATGCCCAAAAGGCTATAAAAATGTGAATACCCTTTGACCTGGCAATGCAACTTCTAGGTCTGCATCCCAAAGAGATCATAAAAATGGGAAAAGGACCCACATGCACAAGAATATTTATAGCAGCTTTTTCTGTGATGGTCAAGAACCGGAAATTGAGGGGATGCCCATCAACTGGGAAATGGCTAAGTTGTGGTGTATGAATGTAATGGAATGCTATTGTGCTATAAGAAATGATGAGCAGGTGGACTTCAGAAAAACATGGAAAGACTTATATGAACTGATACTGAGTAAAATGAACAGGACCAGGAGAACACTGTACCCACTAACAGCCACATTGTGCAATGACTGACTTTGATAGATTTGGTTCTTCTGGGAAATAAATGCAAGGTTCTAAGACAACTCCAAAAGGCTCATGATGGAAAATGCTATTCACATACAGAGAAAGAATGACAGAATCTGGATGCAGATCAAAGCATACTATTTTGCTCTCTCCCTTTTTTGTTTTGTTTTGTTTCTTCTTTCTCGTGGTTCATTCCATTGGTTATAATTCTTCTTTGCAACATGATTAATGTGAAAATATGTTTAATGTGAATATATATATATATATGTAAAGCTTAGAGCAGATTGCGTGCCATCTTGGGAAGGAGGGAGAGGAGGGAGGGGGAGAAAATTTGGAACTCAAAAGCTTATGGAACTGAATGTTGTAAACAAAAAATAAATAAATTTTTAAAATTAAAAAAGAAACATGGAGTCTGAATGCAGACTGAAACATACAATTTGGGTACATGGTTAATGTACAGATATATTTTGCATAGCTACACTTATTTGTTTCAATGGTTTTTCTCCAATGGGGAGTTGGGGGGTAAAGAGAAGAGAGTTGGTGATAGTACAGCTCCCACACACACAAAAAAAGTAAAGAATCAAAGGGCCCACCCATACTGGAAGTCATCCTTGTTTCTGCAATATCATCACAAGGTTACCTGTGGAGTATTCTACCAATCATCTCTCCTTCTTGTCACATGACAAGGACATATTCTCTTCCTGTCTTACAATTGCTTGATGGTATACTTTTCTCCTATTCTTCTTGGAGTTCCTCATTTCTAACCACTACACACCTCAGCACCACCCTCTGTTGTGATATCCAATTCAAGTTCTTCAGAGGAAGGGGTATTTCAAAGTCTGTTGCCTGATAGCAACATTGGTAAAAGTTAAGTACTGAAAAGATGGTTTTTGCTTTCATGGGAAGCTTGGAGTCAGCAAAAGAGCTTTGGAATCTCCTGACAGTAACTATGATTCCAATTTTTTTGTCTATCTCTGCTGTCTCAAATATATATACCTAGTGGGCAGGCTTTATTAAGTGTCTAATCTAAATGCATGTTAAAATCTGGGCAACAAATATTCTTCATCCACTTGGTCTTTCATCTGTGGATGATAATAATACCACCTAACATTTATATGCTGCTTTAAGGCTTAGAGAGCACCTTAGATAGATTACATTATTTGAGATGTGTGAGTAGACCAAGCAAACCTCCCTGAGTGATCAGCAATATCCTCCAGAAGACTGCAATATTATGCAGTTTGAAGCAATCAACACGTCGCAGGCACACAGGACAATCTGACAGATCTCAACAGTCACAAGGAATCTCGTTTTAACCTGGACTCTGGACTGGATATCCCTCACCACTGCAGTCATATATATCTCCCTGTTTTATGCCTTGCCTGTTACCATCAGAGGAATGCATAGATGAAAGATATCTAGCTGTAATAAAGATTGTAAGGCAGCTTTTTGTCCTTTGGAATCAAAGGTTTTTAATCTTAATCGACAAAAAAATAAGTGCAATGAAATTTTATATTCTCTATGTCTTTTAGTTAAATTGGAGGCTGTAAAAATGTGATTCACTGTTGAATGTCATTTTCAAAATACTGCTTGCTCCCTTCTAATACCTTCATTAAGTAAGTCCTGGCTTTGGGTATGATATGACTCTCACAAAAACACTGTGGAGAGGAGGCATTTGAGGTCAGCAATTATAAATATTTTTCAGTAACGTTTCATGGACATGAATAAGAGTCAAAATTTACTCCACATCTTTGGTAAATTCCCTTACTTTAGATAACTTGTATATCAATCTATTCATGCTCTCAAAATTTTACTGCCTCCAACATAAATCTCCTGTGTGTGTGTGTGTGTGTTGGTGTACTGACTAACCTTGATGGAAAAAAAGTTTGTTTCAATAAGTCTTTTTCCATTTTTCTTCTATCTTATTCCCATTTTATTTTTCTTTCTTTTTTTAATCTCCAAATGATACTTATTTCTAGTGTTACTTCAAAGTGATTCTCTATTACACTCACTGCAGTAGCTTTCCCAAACTTTTTCCTTCCATTTTCATACTTCCATGCTCTTGTACTGATTCTGCTTAGCTGGCTATCTTACTAAGCTTTCTATAGACAGTTTTACTCTGCAATGCCTCTTTCTACTTTATAAGATTACACTAATCATAATCATCCTTTATTCCTACTAAGATTTTATGAATAAATAAAAAATGGAAGATAAAAATAAGTTTTAAGTGCTCAAAATGTGTAAGAGTGCTTGTCAAAATGGAATGTGTGTAAGATGGTGGCAAATGAGGACCAGGTTTATGAAAAGATGACTAATGTGGAGATAACAATCCTCATACAAGCATAATAACTGTTTGGTATCTGAACTGCTGCCACAAAGAAGAACTGATTACACTTACCGTGAGTGACTCCAAAAAAGAGGAAAAGAAACAATGGATGAAAGTAGTAGGGAGGCAAGTTTAAGCTAAATAAAAAGAATTTCCTCACTCTTTAAAGGAGGAATACATTGGCTGATGAAAGTCAAATCAAAAAAACATTCATTAAGCAGAGTGTTTTGCTACCATTTGCCAGCAACTGTGATTAGTACTGAGGATACATAGAAAGGCAAAAACAGTCCCTGCTCTCAAGGAGCTCACAATTTAATCAGGAAGACAACACAAAAACAACATGTAAATAAGAAAAATAAAGGATACAAGAAGCAACCTCAAAAGAAAGTCATTAGCATTAAGGAGGGCAGAGAAAGGCTTCTTGCAGAAGGCAGGATTTTAGTTGAGACTTAAGGGAAGCCAAAAGGAAGAGATGAAGACAGAGAGGGTACTGCAGGCATGGGGTACAGCCAATGAAAAGGTATGGAGTAAGGAGATGGAAAATCTTGTGCAAAGAACAGTAAGGAGGCCAGTATCACTGGATTTACTAGATCTTAGAGTATATGGAGGGAACTAAAGTATAAGAAGACTGGAAAGGTAGGAAGGGGCCAGGTTATGAAGAGTTTTAAAAGCTAAACAGAGGATCTTAAATATGAATGGAGGGTGGACTGGAGTGAGGCAGGCAAATCCACCAGAAGTCTGGGCATGAAGTAATGAGAGCCTGTACCAGAATGGTGTTAGTGTCAGAGGAGGGAAGGGGACATATACAAGAGTAGGTGCAAAGGTAAAATCAACAGGCCTTGGCAACACACTGAATGGGGTGGGGGTGGGGAGGTGGAACTTTAAGGAAAGAGTCAAAGATGACACCTAGCTTATAAAGCTGGGCAGCTAGGAGATGGTGCTTCCCTTGACAACAGCCATACATTAAAACATTTTTTTAAAAACACTGAATCTCCTGATATGGGTGTTGTCCATTCAGAGACTGGGCAACTGGTTGTGGGGAATGTCACTGGGATGATTTATCCATCAGGCATGAGATGGTACTAGATGACCACGAAGGGCTCAGACGGCTCCAGGGCTTTTGGTTTTAGTGGAGAAGTAAGATTTGACTACAAAGCTATAATGTAAGAATTTTTTTATGAGAAGAATTTTATTTGCATTCTATAAAAGTGTAGATTGATTATATTAAATGCAATGGGGGAGATCCTCATTGCATCATCTTACTAAGAGAGGATTACTCATGTATAACCTTGTGCCAAAATCATAAGACTGGTCTTGAGGAGGTCCTCTGTATATTGAATCAGTAGATTTTAAACAATGTTTTAAGGATGCTGTCTTTCTGATACTTATTTAGAGAGTCATTTTAGAGTGTAAAAGGGTATTTCCTGACAACTAACAGCTGAAAAATGCATTTTTTTCCTTCAACTTGTCTTTTCCTTATACCATTTATAATGCTATGTCTTACACTCAGCAGAAAATCATCAGGAGCCATTTTTCAGTTTTCTTTGCTTACTAACCATTATAAGTACAGTGGGCCAAGCCTACCAAATCCACAAGTTATTTTTTACCAACACAAAAACCATAGGGTAGCCCTAAGGCTTTCCACGTTGGGCCAAAATCAAACATAGTTGTCCCAAAAGGACACATACAAAAGGGGCCAACATTTTCACCAGAAAACTGCAAAAGCAGTCTCTTTCCACCCTGACAAGACAAGATGGCAAGCAAAACAATCTCACTGAAAGTTAAAAGTAAAATGCAATCTGATAAAAAGAGACATTTGAAAAGCTCCAAAGAAAGAAAAGTCTGGGAAATGATATCACTAAAGAATGTGTTTCTCTTTGATCGGTCTGGCTAGGGAAAAAAAAACATTTAACAAAGTCTTTTTCTGGAAGGGGTCAACTTTAGATAGGGCATGTTTAAAATAAATGTTTTCTAAGGGTTGCCATCAGTGATAACATTGATAGGACACTGATAGAGGAAAAGTAAAAACATCCTAGAGCCACAATGTTATGCTGCCCTTGGGGTCCATGTTGTGGAACAGTGTTGTGAACAAGACTGTATTTTAACAAGACATTTTAATACTTTGAAAACAGAGTCCATTGGACAATGTCCAAGTCAGACTGCCATGCTCAAATTGTCTTCAACTTACAAGTCCTTCATCTGCCTGAAGAGGCAGAGGAGAAAACAAAGATCAGTTCACCCCATCATTTATCTTACAATTCAGAAATGGGCTCCTCATCTAATGCAGTCAGTCAGAAAAAGATGTCTTCTTTTATGCAGAAGCATAAAAGTATCCTTCTACTATGACGAGGGTAGAGACAGGAAAAAACCTGACCATCAGGAATATCTATTTCCTCTGTCCCAAATGCTATGAATGAAGGAAAATGTTGCCTAGCTAGAAGTAGAATTCATTTTCCAAGAAAAACATTGTTATAAAATAGTGACTGAAGAGAGCATTACTATTCTTGAGATATATGAGAGAAAATAAATACCTTTTTTAAGCAGTCCCAAAGAAACTTAGCCCCTTTTTGTAAGATTGTTTCAGTGGGAAAATGCATCCAAATTTTGTTTTTAATTCCAAGAAATGCCAGAAATTTTTATAAAGCCTTTGGCAACCTGATTTGATCACAGGCTGGGGATCAATATACTGAATTACATTCTACAACTAATGGTATTAGAATACCATTCTAGTGCAGTACAACATTACTAGGGTTTGTTTGTTTTTTTTAATGTAAAAATTGAGATGAGGTTTTTTCCCCACTAGGAAGCAGATCATCTAAATTCTAATCCCAGCTTCATTATAACAATTTTGTGAACTTTGGAAAAAATCCCTCTATCTCTCTGGACTCCAGTCAACTCACCTATAAAATGAACAACTTAGACCTTCACAGCTCTAAAATGCTATGATTCTATGAAAAGCAATTCAATGAACTAAAATAAGACAGTCCCTGGCCTGAAGAAGCTTATCAGGGGAAATAACAGGTACATACATAACTATATTACACTTATATGGATCTAAAATGCCTTCCATTTTTGAGAGCTCTTCTAAAACACAGATTTGTAACACATCCTGAACATCTCTTGTACATTATCCAAAATGGTTAACACAGGAAGTCCACCAAACTTCAGGAGGCATTTATCACTTGGTCACATCCTCGATATACCAAAGGAAAATTCTACAGGTCCACCTATCATCTCTTGTTCTTATCATATATCCATAACCATATGGTCTTGCTATCATGAAATTCCTTGATGATTTATATAAGCTATAGCTGATTGCTCACCATCACAGGGAATGGGAAGGAGATGGGGGGGTTGAATTTCGAGCTTAAAACTAAATAAAAATGTCAAAGAATTGAAAATAAAAGAAAAAAAACACTGGAGTCAAAAGAGCTTGGCTTGAATGTAATTTTTCAATATTAATTGTGAGACTTTTGTCAACTTAATTGACTTCTCTGATACTCAGTATCCTTATCAGCAAAAATAAAAATAATAAAACCTAATATGTCTAAAAAAAAAAAGAAAAAGGAAAAACAAAACTCTTTTCTGAAATCCTTTTTTCTCCTTAATTTATTTATTTATTTTTAGTTTTCAACATTCATTTCCACAAGATTTTGAGTTACAAATTTTCTCCCCATCTCTCCCCTATCCCCCATCCCAAGATAACGAGCCTACTGAATACCCCTTCCCCCAATCTGTTCTCTCTTATATCTTCCCCCATTTCCCCCCCTCCAACTTTCTAGTAGAGCAAGATGGATTTCTATATCCCAGTGTCTGTATATTTAACAATAAAAAAGTTTTTTTTTTACATTTGTTTTTAAAACTTTGATTTCTAATTCTTTCCCTTCTTCCCTCCTCACCCAACCCTACTGGGAAGACAAGGAATTCAATATAGGTTGCATGTGCAACTATGCGAAATATTTCCATAGTAGTTATATTGTGAAAGACTGTATTTCCCTCCATCCTATCCCACCCCCCATTTATTCTCTTTTCTACTTTGACCCTGTCCCTTTTCAGAAGTATGTGCTTCTAACTACCATCTCCCCCAGTCTTCACTCCCATCTATCATTCCCCCTCTTATCCCCTTCCCCTCTATTTTCCTGTAGGGTAAGATACCCAATTGAGTGTGCATGTCATTCCCTCCTTAAGCCAAATTCAATAAGAGTAAGGTTGACCCATTCCTTTTCACCTCCCTTCTCTTCCCCTCCATTCTAAGTTTTCTCTTGCTCTTTTATATGAGATAATTTACCCTATTCTATCTCTCCCTTTCTCCTCCCAATATATTCCTCTCTTACCTCTTAATTTTATTTTTTAGATGCCATCCGTTCATATTCAACTCATCCTGTGCCCTCTATGTATGCATGTACACACACATACATACACTCAAATATATACATATATATTTATACATACATACACCCTCCTTTACATATATATGTATGTATACATATATATTCCCTTTATCCTCATACTGAGAAAAGGCTCTGAGTTACAATTATCATTTTTCCATGTAGGAATATAAATAGTTCAACTTTAATAAGTTTCTTATGATTTCTTTTTCCTGTTTACCTTCTCATGTTTCTCTTGCTTCTTGTATATGAAAGTCAAATTTTCTGTTCAGCTCTGGTTTTTTCATCAAGAATGTTTGAAAGTCCTCTATTTCATTGAATGACCATATTTTCCCCTGAAGCATTATACTCAGTTTTACTGGGTAGGTGATTCTTGGTTTTAATCCTAGCTCCTCTAACCTTTGGAATATCATATTCCAAGGCCTTTGATCCCTCAGTGTAGAAGCTGCTAGATCTTGTGTTGTCCTTATTGTGTTTCCATAATACTCAAGTTGTTTCTTCCTGACTACTTGTAAAATTTTCTCCTTGACCTGGGAACTCTGGAATTTGGCTATAATATTCCTAGGAGTTTTCTTTGTGGGATCTTTTTCAAGAGCTGATCAGTGAATTCTCTCCATTTCTATTTTGGCCTCTGGTTCTAAAACATCAGGGAAGTTTTCCTGGAGAATTTCTTAAAGGATGATTTCTAGGCTCTTTTTTTAATCATGGCTTTCAGGTGGTCCAATAATTTTTAAATTATCTCTCCTGGATCTATTTTCCAGTTTTTCCAATGAGATATTTCACATTACCTTCTATTTTTTTCAATTGCTTGGATCTATTTTATAGTATCTTGATTTCTCATAAAGTCATTAGCTTCCATTTGCTCCAATATACTTCTGAAGAAATGATTCTCTTCAGTGAGTTTTTGAAATTCCTGTTCTGTTGCCTTGGAGGAAGGGGTCTGACCACTCTTTTCTCACCCAGTTCCAAGAGTCCCCTACTGACCTTTTACTTTCTCTTTGGCATTTATGGGTTGAAAAGTCTGGAAACCACCACAGCTGCCAGTGATTCACTCTCCTGAACTCTACTCCAGCCAGTCTGTGCCACGGGTCTGGGTAGCTCTCGGTCGCTCTGGGTCTGGGCCACCACAGCTCATATGGAACTGAGTTCGGCTCCCAGCATGGTGCAACAGACCCTTCATGTTGACCTGCCAGGCTGCCTTTAGCAAGAGATTAGTTCCTGACACTTTATGGGTTCTGTTGCTCTAAAATTTAGGAAGATCACTTTGACAGTGGGGGAGAGTCTTGTCTTGCCTAGGCATGAGGTAATGAAAGTCTACATCAGAGTAGTGACTTAACTTGTCTTGAGATAGGATCAAGAGAACTTGGAGACTGAAAGCTGAACTGCTAAAAATTAAAGATGATCCAAAGAACTCCAAACCCTAAATCACTCCTCTAAACACAAAGAGTGAAATTATATCTAAACACAAAACACAAGTTTCCACCAAAAAGTTCTTAATGTTGGTGTTTTTTTATCACTATATATCATAGGCTTTCTTTTCAGTGTGCAATCTTATCACAAGCAATCAGATGAAGATTGTGCTAAGATGACAGTTTTCATTCATTTAACAATCATCAACAAAGGACCTTCTACATGTTGAGCACTAGAGATATAAAGACAAAAATGAAACCACCCATTCCCTCAAATAATTTATATTCTACAAAAGAAATTCTTTAAGATAGTAACATTCTGTGTGCTGAATTAAATCTAGTCACCAAACTTGAACAAAATTATTTCCCGTAAGTTTTTTAGTATGACATACATATACATGTGTAACTGAATGAACAAACTTTCACAACAAAGTTAGAAAAATTTAGTGGAAAACCCTTCAACAAATATCTCATTATTAATCTGGTACTCTATAATTCTTAGCTCATTTAAAGCTCCACAATCAGAATGCCTTTTCCAGAAACTAAAGTTATGTATTTCCACACAGAACTAATCCGGGTAGTTAAGTAACATTGCTCCCAAACAGGTGTTACATGATCATAAACAGAGCTGGGCTGAAAATTCTTACTAGTACTATTAAAAACACATCTCTTAATTTCAAACTTGAAAGCAAAGCCAAGACATCCCAATCAATCTGTACCAAAGGACTGTCTAGTTAGAAACAGGCTTTATAGATCTACTTTGTCTGGTCTGGCTTGATAATTTCTACATTGAAATATAAATGCTAATCAGAAATACAAACCATATTTCTAATTTCCACTATCAACTTTAGATTCAAATGAACTAACCTATAATGTTAAATGATAATGGAACTTTTATAATTAGTTATTTTAATTCTATATTCAAAAGACAATCATTTGAAATAGACAACAGATAATCCATTTGAATTTGGTTTCTCTTATCTTTCCATTTCTTCCTCATACCTATCCAGAATTCCCACCAACTCAATTTTTTTCCAAATTAATAAGTTGCCAGATAACCCTAAACAGTACATTAGTCTACATGGATGTGAAAATCCCTATGAACTCAAGTCTCCTGACATATTGCAACCACATTTTGTGGTAAACTTCTAGGGTTGATGACATCACTCCAGTGACAAAAAAAAAAAAAACCAAGCTGTGAGAAAAGCCAAGCCTAATTCAAAATAATGCATTAGTAAGGGAATTGAGGTGAATATGGCCATGGGAGGAGAACCCTGTAGTTGAATGAAAACCACTGTCTTGCAGCCAAGTCCTCAAGGAGAAATCAAATAGCTCTTCATAATATTACTAGGCAATAATCTATCCCTCAAGAATAAAATGGTGCTAATAAAATTAGGTATACACATCTGGTTTAAGGAATCTTGTTCGAGAAGGCATCAAATTATTGAGTAGTTTAAAACTAATCAGGCAAATATTTTAACTTTTTCCATTCCCACCAACCTTTTTCAGGTTCTCATCATCTCTCACCTGAACCATTGCCATAAACTCCTAATTGCTCTCCTTACCTCAAATTTCTCCCTGCTCCAATCCAAACTTCACACAACTACTAAAGTGACATTCTGAAAACATAATTCTATGCATATCACTCCCCTGTAAAGATGTTCCAGTGGTTTCCTTCTGTTCCTAGGATAAAATATATAATCCTCTGGTAGACATTTAAAGTCCTTCAATCTCTCTCCACCTTACTTCCAGTCTTATCGATGACTCTTCTAAGCTGCCAAACTGGCCAACTTCTTGTTCCTCCTACAACACTTTCCATCTCCTACATTTTGTGTTTTTGCAAAGCTGCCCCAGTGCCTGGAATGTCCTTCCTTCTCTCACCCTTAGAATCCCTAGTCTACTACAAAGCTGTGCTCAAGGACTTCTGTGAAACCTCTCCTGATTTCTTCTTCCACCCCCTCCCCCATTGCTAATTTCTCCCTTCCTGACCCTCCCCCAATTATTTTGAATCTATTTTGCATATGTTTTGTATATACTTATCTGTTACATGTTTCCCCCTCAGAGAATGTAAGTTCCTTAAAGACAAGCAGTTTTCTTTGTTGTATTTTTATCACTAGTACGTCAAATTATGCCTAGTTCACAATAAGCACTTAGTAAACATTTTTTAAATGAATGAATACAGAGCAATACTCTATTCCTTGCTTTAGATATCAAGTTCTTTTCTACTCTAGTAATGTAAGGATCTATTTTCATTCTTTGCTACCCAAAGAATGCTAGCAGGATGATCAGGTATGATTTCCCCTAACACAAGTTCATAGTCATCTTGTCTTTCCCCTGCAGTAAACATTTAGTTAACATTTGGTCCCCTGGAAATCTAGATCATGATAATAAGTTTCATTAGTAACATGCTAGTATTCAAGCAGAGCTATGGTCAAGTCTTATATTACAATCCATTTCACAAATTCACCTTCAAAATTTCTCAAAACTCAAAGGGATACAGTGTAGTACTAACAATTTCCCTACAGTTATGTTATTCAATAGGCCAAAGGATTAGGGACTTAAGAGCTGGAAGGGACATTACATGTAAAACAGTCCATCCCCTTCATTTTACAAAAGATGAAAGTGAGGTTCAAACAGGGAAGGGGATCTACTCTAATTCACATAGGTGGTAAATAGTAGAGCTAGGAGCTGAAGGCAGGCCTTCTGACTCCAAATTCAGCATCCTTTCTGATTGAGCATCCCCAGTTTGACCACGTCTTATATCGTTGCCTATATTCTAAGACACTTCTCCCTCTTAAAACCCTTAGCTTCTTTCAAGGCTCAGAGGACACACTTTTTCTATATGAAACCTTTCTTGATCCTAGTTTTCCCTACTGGTTAGTGCTCTATTCCTTTTCAAAAAGATATGTACATATTTATCTGTTCATACGATGAAGGAGTAGAGGGGAAGGGAGGAACAGAAAGAGAAGGGGAGGGAAGAAGGAAAGTTCTTTTCATCTATAAGCCCTAAGGTCCCAGGGGCAGAGTCCAAGTTCCAGTGGGAGAAGAATGAGGAAGATAGGCATCGTGCAGGGTTTAGAGAAAGCTAATCATGTCCAAGAAATCTTGGTCTTCTCAGCTTCAGAATTTCTATAGGGAGGCCATACTTGTGCTGATTGGTTAGTACTTCACCAAGTCCCCCATTTCAGACAGATCTCAACAACTATTCAGTTTACTCCTTACTTCCTAACCATCTTTATCCCAGTCACCTTATTGCTACATTTCCCTACCTGAAATAAATTTTGCCACTGCTACTGGAACAGGTGTATAAGTCCATCCCCCAACGACTCCACTTGCCATCCCTGTAACTTTTGGAACCAATGTACCCCTCTCCTGGCCACCACCTTTGTGCAGCCTCCCTTTATTAGAATGTAATCATTTTGAGGCAAGGGGCTGTCTCTGGTTTCCTGTTTGTATTCCAAATCCTTGGCACATTTCTTGATATATCAGTGCTCAATAAATGCTTTTCATTCATTCAATCCAGAAAACAACCTTAGCAATTTTAAAATTCTGAAGCCAATTTTAAATTCCAAGATTTTATTACATGGTGTCTTAATCCACAGTAAAACACCAAAGAAAAATGAAAAATTCCTTTTTTTTTTAATGGAGCCATTTGATTAACAGACACGCAGACAATGGCTTCCATTTTCACTAGCAATAAAACAGAAATAATGACTTCCCCCAAATGTACCATTACTCAGTTTTCCAAAGATATATGCCCATGTACTTTGCCACTGCCAGCTTAGCAACAATGTAATTATCTCCACTTAAAGATATAGGGTTTGGATTTGATCCCATGACACTGGAAGAACAGACTTTTACAGCATACATCATACACAGTAATCATTTTCTATGGCCTAAACTCAAATGGAGTTAAAAAAAAAAAAAGTCCTCCCATTCAAATGGGAAAATATTAACAACTGCCTGTCAATGAGAGGTGGCAGCTTAAATATGTCAAGTAAAAGACTCAAAGTACAATGAAATCATATTAGCTAAATAAGCCAAAACTTGGAAATCATTATTTGTTGAAAGTGTTTAGCAAAGATCAATGAGGACAGCAAAAGGAGAAATGCAGATATCTTAAGAAAAATGAAATTTATTAAGAAGGTAAAAATGAAGTTAAATTTTACTGAAAAATTAGGACTTCAAGTAAGGCCCAGTTGTGCTACAGAATAATAATGACAAAAATGAATGCAGAAAATAAACAAAAAGAAATCTTTTTTAAAAGATCAATTTGAAGATGGCTGAAAAAAAGCAGGGACTGGTTTGAGATCTCCCCCAAATTCCACCAAATATCTGTAAAATATGACTCTAAACAAATTCTAGAGCAGCAGAACCTACAAAATGACAGTGAAACAAATTTCCAGCCTAAGATAACCTAGAAGGTCGACAGGAAAGTTCTATTGCACCAGAGTGGGAGATATTAGACTGGCCATGCCAGCATAGATGTTGCTAGAGCAGGTCTCAGGGGACTGAACCACTGGCAGCTGTAGCAGTTTCCAGGTTTCTCAATCCCACAAATGTCAAAGACAACTTAGAAGGTCATTAGAAAAGATCTGTTGCATCATCCCCGGAGTCAGGAGGCCCTGAGTTCAAATCCAGCCTCAGACACTTAACACAAAAACTAGCCATGTGACCTTGGGCAAGTCACTTAACCCCAATTGCCCTCCAAAAAAAAAAAAAAAGGAAAAAAATAGAAAAAGTCTGTTGGACCTAAGTGAGAGAGGAACATGGTCCAGCCCTAGTCCTGGGGTGACGCGGACAGCTGAGGAAGCTGCAGTGGCAGTGGCAGTGGCTGCTTCCAGAGCTCTTGACCCACAGACAGTGGGGGGATCAAGTGACTGATTAGAAGGGGATTGCAGGGATCACTTTGCTGGTGCTGAGATAGAATTTTCTTCCTTTGCCCTGCTTGGATCTGGGTCGCAGTCCTGGGGCAAGGAGGAGTAGTGACATGGCAGAGCTTGTAGTGTAGTGGAAAGGGAATCATCCTCCCAGTTCCAAGGCAGAAAATAGCACTTGTGGTCACTCACTGTCCAGAGCACAGGCCAGGAGAGCAGTAAACACCATTCTTAGATCATGTCACCTTGGAATTACTGAAAACTTACCCCTAAGAGTATGTCTGAAAACAGATGCACAAAACCTCTGAGGCTTGGAACAGTACACCTTCCACACTGGAAGCAGAGACCTACCTTCACAAAGAGTTAAAAAGTCAAGTAATTGGTTGGGGAAATGAGCAAACAGAGGGAAAAAAATCAGACTACAGAATCTCACTCTGGTGACAAAGAAGATCAAAACATACAACCAGAATAAGACAACAAAGTCAAAGCTCCAATATCCAAAGTCTCAAGAAATAATATGAATTGGTCTCAGGCCATTGAAAAGCTCAAAAAGCATTTTGAAAATCAAGTGAGAGAAGCAGAGGGGAAACTGGGAAGAGAAATGAGAATGATGCAAGAAAGTAAAGAAAAACAAGAAAATAGCTTGCTAAAGGAGGGCCAAAAATATGCTGAAAAAAATAACACCTAAAAAATAAACTAACCCACATGGCAAAAGAGGTCAAAAGGTAATGAGGAGAAGAATGCCTTAAAAAGTAGAACAGGTCATATGGAAAAGGAGGTTCAAAAGCTCAATGAAGAAAACAATTCTTTTAAAATTATAATGGAGCAAATGGAAACTAATGACTTTATGAGAAATCAAGGAATTAAAAAACAAAACCAAAGGACTGAAAAAATAGATAACAACGTGAAATATCTCACTGGAAAAACCACTGACCTGGACAACATATCCAGGAGAGAGAATTTAAAAATTATTGGACTATCTAAAAAAACCACAATTAAAAAAAAAAAAAAGGGCCCAGGCTACGTGGCACAGTGAATAGAGCACTGGCCCTGGAGTCAGGAGGACCTGAGTTCAAATCCAGCCTCAGACACTTAACACTTACTAGCCATGTGACCTTGGGCAAGTCACTTAACCCCAATTGCCCTGCCTTCCCCCCCCAGAAAAGAAAAAAAGAAAAAGAAAGGGCCTAGACATCATCTTCAAGAAATTATCAAGGAATACTGCCCTGATATTCTAGAATCAGAGGGTGAAAAAGAAAGTGAAAGAATCCACTGATCATCTCCTGAAAGAGATCCCAAAAGGAAAACTCCTAGGAATATTGTAGCCAAATTGCAGAGTTCCCAGCTCAAGGAGAAAATAATGCAAGCAGCCAGAAAGAAACAATCCAAGTATTGTGCAAACACAATCAGGATAACACAAGATTTAGCAGCTTCAATAAGGAACTGGAGAGCTTGGAATATGATATTCTGGAGGTTAAAGGAGCTAGGATTAAAAACAAGAATCACCTATCCAGCCAAACTGAGTATAATCCTGCAGGGGGAAAGAATAGACATTCAATGAAATAGAGGACTTTCAAGTATTCTTGACAAAAAGACCAGAGCTGAATAGAAAATCTGACTTTCAAATACAAGTATAAAAGACATGAAAAGAGGAAAGAGAAATCATAATGGACTTGCTAAAGTTGAACAGTTTACATTCTTACATGGAAGGATATTTGTAACTCATGAGATCTTTCTCAGTATTGGGTCAGGTGGAGGGAATATATATATATTTATATACACGTAGGTGTGGGTGTGAGTGTATAAAGAGATAGAGACAGAGCACAGGGTAAGTGAAATATGAAGGAATAATATCTAAAAAATAAAATTAAGGGTGAGAGAGGAATGTACTGGGAGAAAGGGAAAGGGAGAGGTAAAATGGGGTAAATTATCTCACATAAAAGTGGCAAGAAAAAGCTTTTACAATGGATGGGAAGGAGAGGGGAGGTGACAGGTAAGAGGTAAGAGCGAAGGAATGAACCTTACTCTCATTGGATTTGGCTTAAGGAAGGAATAACATACACACTTAATTGGGTATGAAAAATCTCTTACCCTACAAGAAAGTAGAAGATTGGGGGGGGGGGGGGGGGGGGGATGATAAAAGGGATGGTAGGTTAGGGGAAGGGGTAATCAGATGCCCACACTTTTGAGGATGGACAGGGTCAAAGGAGAAAATAGAATAAATGGGGGGCAGGACAGGATGGAGGGAAATATAGGTAGCCTTTCACAATATGTTATGGAAGTGTTTTGTGTAACTACACATGTATAACCTATATTGAATTGCTTGCCTTCTCAATGAAGATGGGTGGTAAGGGAGAAAGGGAGAGAATTCAAAGTTTTATAAATGAATGTTAAAAGTTGTTTTTACATGCAACTGGGAAATAAGATATACAGGCAACTGGGGTATAGAAATCTATCTTACCCTACAGTAAAACAGAAGGGAAGGGGATAAGAGAAGGTGGGGGGTGATAGAAGGGAGAGCATACTGGGGGAAAGGGTCACCAGAATGCATGCCCTCTTGGGTTGGGGGGAGAGGAGAGATGGGGAGAAAATTTGGAACTCAAAATCTTGTGGAAGTGAATGTTGAAAACTAAAAAATTAATTAATTAATAAAAAGGGGAAAAAAGGAGCAATTTGATTTTTATTCCTCCGGGTCATGGCCAACACTAGTCACTGTCCTTCTCTGGGATCATCTTCTATGCCACTAATATCAGGCCTCCTTCATCTGTCCTAACAATTAAAGCATTATATTTAAATACTAGGCATTACTGCTTAGCCCAAAAGACTTTTTTTTTCCCTTATAAACCTCATTTACAGTTGCCTCTACTACCATTTCACAAGCAAGCTTATCATGCTTTCCTCTTCCTGGGTCCCTGATATGACACTCTAAAAAAAATGTTTCAAAACCTACTAATAATAATAATATAATGAAACACATCAGGTAGAAAAGTGGAAGACTAAAGGCTTTGGAATACTGCATATGCTGTCAGACTTGGTTTCTGAATCAGATGGTTTTGCTTAACAGTTTTTCTTTGGTGCAAGACAGGATTCAATAGGAGTATGGGAGAAATAAGAGACCATGGTGTGAAAACAAAAAATAACAGTAGAACTTTTAAAAAAGAAACATGCTAACCTCTAAAGTATGTGGAGATAAAGTATGGCAATAGTAATTTGGAAGTGCAGTCTGATGAACTAATGTGATAATTTAATCAAATTGGAGCATAAGAAAATTAGAAATTCCATACCAGGTCACTCACATATCATCAGTCCCTCACATCAATTTCAAAAGAAAGGGATATATCTCAAATATAGATAAACTGCTATAGTTATCTACTATGC
The DNA here is from genome assembly GCF_028583685.1 of Petaurus breviceps papuanus. Lineage (NCBI taxonomy): Eukaryota > Metazoa > Chordata > Mammalia > Diprotodontia > Petauridae > Petaurus > Petaurus breviceps. The sequence goes on along the minus strand of NW_027187359.1, from coordinate 15,140,009 downwards.
ATCTATTTTCAATCAATTCTTCTAAACCCTTCTTGAAGCTATTTTTATTTTCAGCCTCCTCCTTGAGATAAGTTCCATATGTTTACTAGTCAATGTACAAAGCAGTACTGGACTTCCTCTTATTTTGCCCCTAAAAACTACCTCTTTTAAACTTCAAGGGGTTTCCCTCATTCTAGCCTTCTGAGATTAAGTGAACAATTCCAGACTACACATTAAAGTTTGACAAAATACTGTGTGCATGCATTTATTTTGTTCCTTTAGCCACAAACATGAGCAGCATCTGATTTTTTTTTAAATATGGTCAATTTCTGTTCAGTAGAAAAGAAAGATAAAAGAATATTTCTTATCCATACTCCCCTCCCCTTAGCCTCCATTCCCCATGAAATATTAATTCAAAAAAGAAAACTCTTCAATCTGAAAACAAAACAGACCATCTATTGCTGAAGCTCTTTTAAGTTAATTAATTTAATTTTTCAAAGTTCTATTACAAAACAACGTTTGATAAATAAACAATGTCAGAAGTCTAACCAGATCAGAGGCCCTAATCCTAATATCAATTACCTAATCCACAGATGAGATAGGATATATTTTAGGAGCTATATGGATCTCCAAAATGGCAGTTTTCTGTTCACATTTCCAGGGGGATATTTCATGAACAAATATAACAAAAACTGATACTTCATCCTCTAAGTCACTAATATCCACTAACAGAAAAATAAAGCAAAACATAAGTACAAAAAATAATTTATGACTTTTTAAACCTTTTAAAATAAATAACAAAAAATGTGCTAATCTTTTCTGCCCCTTTAAGCTTAAAAAAATTAAAATCAAACAAACATTTTTTACTAGTATTTTTTCCTTAGCATGTAATTTTACCTAATTTGGGCAAATCCAAATTCAACAGACACATATTATGTACCTAACATGTACAAGGTACTTTGCAAAAATAAATAAGGGATACTATTTTTAACTGTCTTACTGATAGATGGCAAGATTCTGGTGAGGTTTATTCTTCTTTAGCACTTGTAAATCATTTTTTGACCTATGTTCAAATTTCCGAAAGATCCACAAATTCCTGTTTAAATCTATTGTCTCTGATCGTGATAAACTCTGTTGGAGACATCATACTATCTTAGGTTGTTCTTCCTCATTCATATAACATTGAACAACAAGGAGCCACGCATAGAAATTAGAACAGAAACAGTTAACTTTGCAGAACTGCTTACAACGATCTCCATAACTATCATGATCCTGGTCCAAAAGAGTTCAAAGAACATAGCTTCAGTCGCCAAGTAATACACGTAAAATGTTTTTTGAGCTCACTTCACAAAAGAGGACTTCCTCAGGTGATCAAGACACCCAAATATCCTGGAGATAGTCTGTGATGTAATCATTCAGCAAGCATTAGGTATCAATAACATAAATTATATTTGATGGGAAAAGGACTCACATGTACAAAAATATTTATGGCAGTTCTTTTTGTAGTTGCAAAGAATTGGAAATTGAGAAGATGCCCATTAATTGGGAAATGGCTGACCAAGTTGTGGTTTATGAATGTAATGGAATACTATTGTGCTAAAAGAAATGATCGACAGGCAGATTTCAGAAAAATCTGAAAAGACTTATATGAACTGATCCTGAATAAAGTGAGCAGAACTAGGAGAGAATTGTACACAGTTACAGTCACGTTGTGCGATGACTAACTTTGATAGACTTGGCTCTTCTCAGAAATGCAAGGTCCTAAGACAGCTCCAAAAGGCTCATGATGGGAAATGCTATCCAATGCAGAGAAAGAATGATGGAATCTGAATGCAGATCAGAGCATACTATTTGCTCTCTCTCTTTTTTTTTTTTCATTTTGTTTCTTCTTTCTCATGGTTCATTCCATTGGTTATAATTCTTCTTTACAACATGACTGATGTGAAAATAAAAAAAATAAGTGTATTTGAGTACTAAGGACACAAAAATTTTAAATGCCATGCACTCTACCCATAAAGGAGTTACAAGTTACTGAGAGACAAGTCAGGCATACAAATTAATATAATCCTATATGGCATGCAATAAGTACAATAGGAGAGGTCAGTGTGAGAAGGATCAAAGATTGAGGAAAAACAAAAAAGGCATTAGGCTAGCCATGTAGAAAAGATGACTGATAAGACATGGCTAACTTGAACAATCTATTGAACACCACAGGATCACAAATGGTAAAAAGAAAAGTCAAAAATTCAAAGATAATTAGATAATGAAGACTTCAGATGAATCTCGAATAAGTCAAGTTATTTGACTGAGGATACATAGCTAGTGAGTGGCAGAGTGAGAACTTAACTCAGATTTTCTGACTCCAAGTCTACTGTTCTTTCCAATACAATAAGACCAATGAGGTAAGCCAATGGCCTAGCTACTTGAACAAAGAGGGAAATAGCAAGCTCATTTTCACTAATGCTGATAAATGTTCAGTGATACTACGATATCTATCAGTATATCATGATTAAGGACAAGAAAAATAAATGTGAATGTGTGGTTCTTTTGGAAATTTGAACATAGGTCAAAGAATGTTTGACAAGTGCTAAAGTTTTCAAAGGTGTCATCTCAACCCAGAAAAAAAAAAAAGTAATAAGCTCCCGGGGGGGTAAAGGCCATGTGTAGACAACATTCAACATTATGCTGCACTACAGCACAGCTAAAAATTCAGCAAGTGCTTTTTGGTGAGGACAATAAAGAATGAAAAGATAATTTTCACCTATTTCAGCCACACAGAAAATAAAAAACCATAGTAACAATTTAACACATGAAGAAAATAATAGAAACAAACACTGATGAGTTGAGAACTTAAAAAGTATAGAAAAGAAACAAGTACATCAAACTGGAGGGTAGACAGGAAGACACATCTTCAAAATTTACTTTAATCCAGAAGTTACTAAGATAACCACTGTCACTATCAAGAAAAAGCACTTACATTTCTGCTGCCTACACACTATATCCTGTAAAAAATTATAACTTGTAATAAAATAAGTCATAGCCCCTTCTCAGAATGCAGCTATTACATGGACAAACATCATAATGAATACAAAGATAATTTTTTGCAACATTTTCAAGTTAACTATTTCCGTACTTTTATGGCTGCACCTTTGTTAATGAGGCAGCTAGGTGGCACTAGGGATGGAGCTGCAGGCCAGGAGTCAAGAAGACTCATCTTCCTATATTCAAATCCAACCTCAGACACTTGCTAGCTGTGTGACCCTGGGCAAATCACTTAACCCTGTTTGCCTCAGTTCCTCATCTGTAAAAAGAGCTGGAGAAGGAAATAGCAAACCATTCTAGTATCTTGGCCAAAAAAAAAAAAAATCAAATTGGGTCAGAAAGAGTTAGAAAAGGCTGAAACAACACAAAAACAAGAATCCTTATTTAACAGCATTGTATGGATAAAATGGAACAACCAATACCCCACCAAAATCCCATCATCTTCAGCAGCAATAATAATAAAAATAATTTGCATTCTCCACTTAAGGTAATATTTCAAGTTAACTATAGTCTTATTTTAAAAATTATTGCCAACAAATTATAGCATATGATTATAATGGATAATGCTATGCTGTAAAAATGATAGAGGTGGTTTCAGAGTACATAGAAAGCCTTGTATAAACTTGTACAGACAAAAGAGAGTAGAACCAGAACAATTTATGCTATAACAACATTATAAAAATAACAACTTTGACAGTGGGTATAGGCTAAATATACAGAATGAGACTATTTACACTTGGACAGATTCCTAACTGTAGTATAGTGACATTTGAGGAAGTCTTCTGTGATCTCAAGTGACCGCACAAAACTTGTTTTCAGCAAAGAATTAATTTTAATTCACTTTTATTTCTGAACAAATATATGCTATCAAACAATGCATCCAAAAGTGTATCAATACATCTTGGACATGAAGAATAAAATATTTTGCTTGGTTATGCATATTTAAGTTTCTTTTGGCAATATAATAAGATGAGAGGGAAAGCAAATTATTGCAAATTTTAAAAACAAATTTTAATTCTAAAAGAAGTTATTGTCATAAAACAGGAAAGTTGTTTATCCATTCCAATTTTTATATAACAGAAAACCTCAATGCATTCTTATCCATTCAGTAATTTATTTAATGCAAGTAATTAGAAAAAACCACTTCAATTAGAAAATAGTAAACCAATTATAAGGCCACCCAACATAACTCCAGTGGAAAGAATGCTAAATAACAGCCAACTAGACAAAACTGAAGAAAACATAATAATGATTGTTACTTTACTTTCAAGTCATGTTCAGTACCTTAAGCATGTATTATATTACTAATCCTGTTCAAGAATAATAACTCATGTGTATGGTTTTATAACTATATTTATAGAGCTTTGGGGTTTGCAAAGCACTTTCCAACTTTGTGATGTACCATACTGCTGGTACTATTATCTCCATTTTACAGAAGAGGAATTCGAGACTCAGAAGTACAGCAACTTGGCCCTTATCATGCAGTAAATGATAGCTGCAATCTGAATCCAATTCAAATTCCAAAGCTTTCCCTCAATATTAACTGCTGCCTCTTTAAAAAGCTCTCCTCCAAAGGGTTGGTAACATATTCTTTTAACAATAAAAATTAATTCTGTACTGAAAACAATTTTATGTAATCACTTGAGATCATAGAACACAGGGTTAGGTTCAAGGGAAAATACTTTTCAGATTAATTACAGGTGAGGTAGTCTTCCTTCATCTCAAAATAGAAGAATAACTGAAGAGTGTACAGCACTCTGTGCTCCTCATGTATTTTTATTACATTCTGAATCACACGTATCTGTCTACATGTTATCATTTCACTAGATGATAAGTTTCTTGTGGGCAGGGATAAGATTTATTTACCTTTGTATTTCCCCAGCATTGGGCACAATGCATTCCAGAAAAGGCACTTAAAATATGTCTTGAATAAATGAACAAGTAGACAAGAGATTTCCCAGGCTCTACAAGTAGCTCACCAAAAGAAGTCTAAAGTACAGCTGTTGTTCATTCACATCCAGCTCTTCGTTACTTAATGGACCACAGCACACCAATATTGTCAATGGAGTTTTCTTGGCAAAGATATTGGAGTGGTTTATGACTTCCTTCTCTGGTGGATTAGGCAAACAGTAGTGAAGTAACTTGCCCAGGCTAGTGAGTGTCTAAGATTGGATCTGAACTCAGGTCTTCCCTCAGGCCCAGGACTCTATCTACTGAGCCATTTGGCTGCCTCCTAAACTACAGTAAGCCCTTTGTATGTGAAAATACAAAGAATGAAAAAGCTTAAAAGGATCGAGGGAAAAGAGGAAGATTACCAAAATTTTACTAAGATAAAATTTATCATGAGATGATTTTGGTTCATAATCAAAACAAAAATTTGGAAGTCATCCACCAGAAATCTCACTGAAGGGACCTAAGAATCAATCACATAAAAAACATTTTGGGTCTTTACAGCACTCCCAGTAGGATCTGGCCTACTTTTAAGACATTTTCCAAAGACATACTTTGGTTTGCATTCAAAAAGTTCTCTGAATTTCTCCCAAAAGTAGATTGCCCTAATATGATAAAAGCATACAACCAAAGGCATCTTCTGGTTTCCCTTTGAAAATGAAAAAGAGATCATTAAAATGCGAATAATTTCCACTGCTAATCTCTTCTATACACAAACAAGCCCCTACTTTTTAGAACTTTAACTTGTATTCATTTTACAACCTGAATCTGGTAACATCAAAAGAGTGGAGAGTCTCAATTTTTTTTCAAAGGAAAAAAAGGAGTAACTTGGTTTCTCTTCCAAATTAAGTACCTAATTCAAGTAAGCTAAAGAACTACATTGCTGGAGGCTTTCTCCCAGAGAAAGAATAGTCTATGACTAATCCTAAAGATGTAAAGATGGCAAAATTCTTTCTAGTTAGTGACAGTTTTACATGTTCAATCTGGATAGCTGGACCTATGTGGGAGCTAAAACACACACACACACTCACACACACACACACACACACACACACACACATCTTACCTAAGGGCGAATTCCTAAAATCCTTTTTTTTCCTTTTACAAGAAAAAAAAATACACATAAAATGACAATGATTCCTTCAAATGAGACTGTCAATTACATTAATGAAAATGATGGTGGTGACAGTAATAACAATGGCAACGATGATGATGATGATGATGAAATCAAAGCACAAGTATTGTCTAACACTAATAATAATAACTGGAAAATATTTACCAAATGCTTTAAATATATTATTTTACTTAATAAACAATTCTAACAGGAAGGGACCATAAATATTATTATTCCCATTAATGAATTAGTAAACTGAGACTCAGTGGTGAAGTGGCATGAGGTCCATGGGGATCCCAGCTAATAAGTATCAGTGGAAGGATTTGAGCTCAAGTCCTTCCTTGGAGTCCTGGGAGTACAGGACTCTTTGTAATACACCACCCAGTAATCTGCCTTTCATAAAGCTCAAAGATTCACTGACATTGGCAAACTGGAAAATAAATAATGACAAACAGGAGGAGAAGGCTCTCAAGAAATTTTCAAATTAGCACTGGCCCTGGAGTCAGGAGGACCTGAGTTCAAATCCGGCCTCAGACACTTAACACAAAAACTAGCCGTGTGACCTTGGGCAAGTTACTTAACCCCAATTGCCCTTCCAAAAAAAAAAGGCAAAGACATAAAATAAAATTAAGAAATTTTCAAATTGTTTATAACTGGGTTACTGAAAGAACTTTGTCCTTTCAAACTGAATATGTCCATTACCATAATATATTTTTCATCTAAAAAGGTGATTTCATTGGAATAGGGATCTCCCACTAAGGAAGGATGCTCACACACACACACAAACTAGCCTGGAAACCTAGAAAAAATAAGATCAATTTCTTGAAATATTCCCTTATTGTATTTGTGTTTTAATACTAAACTTACAAAAATTTACTAATTTTGAAAGTCGGAGGGGGTATGGGAGAAGATATGGGAGAGAGCAGATTGGAGGAGGGGATATTTTGGTGTGGTGGGTAGGGGGAAAATGGGGAGAAAATTTGTTAACTCAAAATCTTGCAGAAATGAACGATGTAAACTAGAAGTTAATAAAGTATCTGATTTTAAAAATTTACTAATTTTAATTAATAGAGAGGAATTACAATCAACAAAAAGCAATAATTATATCCTATCTTAAAAAAAAAAAACACCCTTAGTTTCAAGGACAAAGTTGAGATTTGACCTTATCAGATACACAGAAATTATTACCAATTAATAACAAAGCACTAAACTAACCATTAATAGCAATTCATTTTTATATAATGGCTACAAATTGGCTTTCATATGCCCTCTAAGGCTAACCCCTACTCGGTTGATTACCTCCAATTTACACTATATGTTTCTTGTTTGTACATAATTGTTTGCAGGTTGTCTCTTCCATTAGACTATGAGCTCCTGGAAAGCAGGGAGTGTCTTTTCCCTTTCTTTATTATACTCAGCACTTAGCACAGTGCCTAGCATATAGCAGGCCCTTAATAAATAATTACTGACTGATCTTCTGAGATAAAGCAATACAAGTACTTTGTGGGGGAGAGGAACTGAGGAACAATGATTTTCATCAGTTAAGACAACTTCTGTTGTGGGAACTCCTACTAAAAAGGAGGTCTACTGGATAATTTAGTCTTAGGGTATTGACTGGTTCAGAGAAAGGTGACTTGCCTATGGTCACATGGTAAAAATGTGTCAAACACAGGATTTGAACACAAGACTCTTGACTTCAAAGCTGTCCCTATTTACACACCATAAAACTACCCTGTATAAATTATGTCTGATTTAACATGAGGAAAACTGAGTTGAAAAAGTTTGATTTACTCGCCTTTGAGAAACATCATGGTGCAATGGGTAAGACAATGAACATGCAACCAGGAAGAACTAGATTCAAACCCTGTCGAGGCAGACGGACAGTCTTATGTAAGTCATCTAACTTAAGATTAAAAGTTTGTGCTCCATGGTTTCTATGGTACCATCCTGTGACCCTACGAGTCATGGTCACAGAGGCACTGAGTATCACAGACAAGATTAAACCCGTTTTCCTGATTTGGAGCCCAGAACTTTTTTGTTTCTGTTTCTTCATTTAATCTGATCTATGATTTCATCTATTAGGAGCACCCAATGAATATCTTCCTTTACCGATATATATCAACATCTTTCCTGAAACTTAGGAACGTCAGAGGGTTGGCAAAGGCCATGAGAAGCAAACTCACAAACCCAATGTTTATCCCACTACACCATATGGTCCCTACTTACATGGCACTTGGACTCTAAAGAATCAGGTACATGCCCGCAGTCAGCCTCACTTTCCTCACATATGCAAAACAGAGGTAATAATAGCCCCCACTTCCCAGGGTTATTGTGAAGATCAACTAATATAAATGATGACAATAACATATAATAGCTAACATTTATACAGTGTTTCCTATGTGCCAGTCACTGTGCCAGGCACAATTATGATCTCATTTGAACTTCACAACAACCCTACAAGGTAATCACATTTAAAGTGTTTTATAAACCTTAAAGTGCTATGTAAAAACCTGTTATTTTCATAATCATTATTAAAAATAGTTTGTCTTCACAATTTTCTAAGCATTCTACCTTTATAATTTTTACATATCATTGTTTTTCAAAATGTTTAACTTTTTTTATTGATATTTTCTGTTTCTTACATCATCATGGTCTTCCCATCCCCCTCCCCAAGAATCATCCCATATGACACATAGTATTTTTTGAGGGAAAAAAAAATCATCACAATTGATTAATACATTGGAAAAGTCCAAAAATGTGCAATACGGAACACCCGTGGCCCTCCTCTCTCCACGAAGGGGACAGCTGGAGGAATCTTCCCATCTCTCTTCATTCAAGTTCTGCTTGATCTTTATAAGTCTATTACATTAACTTTTGGTTTTGTGGTGTGTTCCTTCCATTCACATTGTTTTACTTGCTGTCAGCTTTACTCTGCTATAACAATATTCCATTATATTTATGTACCACAATTTGTTTAGGCATTGCCCAACTGATGGGCATCTTTGTTTCTAATTGTTAGCTATCACAAAAAGTGGTAGTTTTTATATTCTGGAGTATATGGGGACTTCCTTGGGATATAAACCTAGTAATGGAGTCTGTGGTTCAAAGGGTATAGATAATCTTGTCACTTTATTTGCATAACTCCAAACTGCTTTCCAAAACGGCTATACCATTTCACAGATCCACCAATAATATGAGAAAATTAAAATTGATTTTGTATTATTTTCTTATTGATCCTATTTATTTAATTGATTTTGTCTTATAATACTTAAGTCATGGTTCTTTGTCTCTGAATATAGTTCAGAGTTCAGCTGTTCTATAACCGGTTGTCTAAAAATCCAGCTCTCCTGCTCAAAGAATCTTGCTAACCTTGGAGAATATGTGAGAAAGAAAGGAAGTTTAGGCCTGATATATTTACTCTACTAACCTATTCTTCAAGGATGTCTGATTGCTGTCCAAAAGTCTGGGCCAGGGGTGGGGGACCTGCAACCTCACAGCTATATGTGGCCCTCTAGGTCCTAAAGTGTGGCCCTTTGACTGAACCCAAACTTCCCAGAACAAATACCTTTAATAAAAGGATATGTTCCATAAAACTTGGACTCAGTTAAAAGGCCACACCCAAGGACCTAGAAAGCCACAGCCTCTGGGCCACAGGTTCCCCACCCCCGCTCTTGGCCACTATCTCCCATCTGGGTTAAAAGAGCACTTCTTAGTCTCATGAGAAAAGAAGGGGGAGAGGAAGGTCATTGCTAGCCTCCATTACTAAACTTCCAATCAATTATGTTGTTCCTTGTTCCTCAGCTCTGGAACCAATCATGTTGCCCTTAATTCTATGATTTCATCTACCCTGTTCTGTTCTTGGTTCTCCCCAAAACCGATATGAGGGAAACTGCCATTTTGCTCAGGGTCTCTGACATAAATGGAGGTAAGCCATTGCCCATTTGACATGTAGCATGCCCCTATTAAAAAATGTTATCTTGCTCAGAGATCTTCCTCAGTTTACCCTTTTGTTAAAATTCAAACACAACAGTAACAAATGCTTCTGATACAATAAAGATAAATAGCCTAATTCCTAAATAAAATAACAAATTCCATATTAGCAGTACTCAAATTAATGATGTTTTAGTAGACATCTGAAGTGGACATTTCACTAACTTAATTATTTAGTAATAATGAATGGGTACTACTTTTCAACAACCTATAAAATAAGCGGGACCAAATGAGAACTCTTTTTTTTCCCTGAAGGAAAGGTAACAATTCCAAACCAAGGGAGGCCACTGTTATAGGGACCAAAGCTGAGTCTTTGAGGTCAGAAGACATGGTGCATTTACTTACCCATGTAACCTTGGGCAAATCACTTAACTTCAGTTTCCTCAACTGTAAAAAGAAGAGGTTAGACTAGAGGGTCACTTACATTGTCATCTAGATCTATGATACCAAATGTAATTTTTTCTCCATTTGCCAAACTTTCTTCACACTGCCCAATTCAGAAATGTTCAGGGGGAATTTTCACTTCGTGTACAATATGAATCCTCCAGATGGTAGTAGATAGGATAAAAGGCAAAATATATAAATATAAAACCTCAGGAAATGGATGGTCTTAAAAAGATGCCGTGAGGAGATATGACAGATTCCTGGGCTGCCAAGGAAACAACACATCTAGTAACAATAGCATCTCAAATTTTATAGCACAATAAAAGAGGTTTGGGAGTAGATTCAAAGTTTTGGATGAAGTTATCTTTCTCTTTCAGAGTGCACAGAATCTTCCTTTTTAAAGTCTCTTCTGTTTTTAATCATTTAAAAAATTTCTAAGGTTGATCTTTATTCTAAAATTTTTTCCCTTTCTAAATCACTTTCTCATTCTTCTTACTCATTTTCCCACTAGTACTTCCTTACTACCTTATTGACAATTCAACATTCAAAAATTTAATTTTCTTCCATTTATCATCCAAATCCTTCTTCCCAATGCTCTGATGATTCCCAATTCTAAAGGCACATTTTAACACTCTATCTCTACTCTCCTGATTGCCCTAGGACATCTTTTTGCCCTATCACAGAGTAAACAGAAATGTTCCCTTGGTTTCTTACTGAACAATGCCTATTACTATTTCTTCCAATGAGAATTTTTAAAAGTAGCATGGTATAATGGGGAAAACACTGGGCTTTCAATATTACTATCAGGAATTAGTTTCCTTTATAAAATGATGTTCAGGTAGCTAAGTAGCATAATGGATCAAATGCCAGGGCTAGAGTCAGGAAGACATCTTCCTGAGTTCCAATCTGGCCTCAGACACTCACTAGCTCAGTGACCCTGGATAAGTCACTGAACCTTGTTTGTCTCAGTTTCCTCATCTGTAAAATGAGCTGGAAAAGGAAATGGCAAACCACTCTAGTATCTTTGCCAAGAAAATCCTAAATGGGGTCACAAAGAGTTTTACATGACTGAAAACAACCGAACAACAACAAAAAAGAAATTTACTCAATCCTTTATTAACAAAATGAAAATTCCTAAATAAAGGCATTGCAAATATCTCATGATATCAAGTCCTGGTATATATTAGCAATCTGAGTTAAGCTTTGTCATAAAGTTGCTCCCTCATGATGTATGCAGATTTTTAGTTTCTGCACTCAAAGAATTAAATCATCTCCTTACATCTGCTATTGCAAGTTAGGAACTATGCCACTAGGCACAGTTTATACATAGAAAATGTTTGTGTCTTTGGCTTAAATTTGACATAAAAAATCCCAGGTAGCTATTGGCTTTCATTTTCTTCCCTTAAAGATTATGGTAGCAAGAAATCTTCTTTTCAAGTCTTCAGCCACTGTGGCTGTTGCAGCATTAACGGCTAACAATTGTCAGGTTGCATCTTCTTAAGATGTGATTCCTTGAACGACAGCACAAGGCTGGTCAGGAAAGAAGACTGGTGATCTAGGGCTCAGGATTCTAGCCTGTCTTCATCCTTGGTAAATTGCCTGAAGGCAGGAACTGTTCATTTTTGTCTTCATATTCCCATCATCTAGCTTGTTATCTGACACACAGTAAGCACTACAGAAATACTTCCTGACTGACTGATTGTGAAAGAAGAATGAAGACTGTCTATTTTTGTATTGTCCCAAAATTGTAAAATTTTGGGACATTTTTGTATGTCCCAAAGAATAAATTAGCAATGAGTGCTGAATTGAAATAAAGAAAAAAGTCTGGACAGAAGAGATTTTAAAATCCAAGGCATATGTTCCATATACATCATAATGTGAAACCTTCACATGCTAACAAAAACAACTAAAGCAAACAGGCATCTCTTATACAAAATTACTATTACTTTGTGTTTCTATTTACTAAGAAATTTTAATAAAAAAAAAAAACAAAGGAAAGTCGAGCCAAATTCTCCAAAAGAAAAATAACATGCAACCATAATGTTCTGAAATGGTTAGTAAGATGTAATTATTTTATGAAACATGTACCCTATTCATAGAATACATTTAGAATTCACAGCAGAAAGGGTCCCTTTCCATCTATTCAACTGCAGAAAGACCTTGGGATTTCAAGCAAAGGCCAAAAAAAAAAAAAAAGGGCAAGCTGCCAGTATTAATCTATATCTAAGCAAAAGTTTTGCCAACGAAAACTTAGACACCTGTATGTATAAACTAGATTGTTCACATTTTCAACAATGAAAGGAAATTAAAAACACCCTTGAATGCCCCTGAACTTGGCTCATCTATAAGGAAATAACGTAGATAACATAGCTAATTTTAAATTATCTAGCCGATATAACGCAAATGGCCCACTAGCACAATATAGGTTATTTTTGTTATGACTCATTCTGTTTCCTGAAATGTGTGATTGCAAGATTTGGGGGACTGCCTATCATAATGACAGTCTAAGAAAAGCAAAGTATTTCTTTGAGAAAAGACTTTTGACACTTTTGAATTGAAACACTAATACCACTCAGCACACTATGTCAGAATTTCAGTTTTCCTGAAACTACCACTAAAAAGAAGGTGATTATACTGTTCAATAAAGAACAAAATTACAAAGAACAAGCATGGCTTGAAAAAACAGATATGAAAGGTCACTCCCAGCCCAACCCTTCAAAGAGATGGGAAGTCCACAAGTACTAAACATTGCACTCATTTTTTGACGTTTTCAATCTACTGTTCAACTGTGTTGATTTGTTTCTCTTATTTTTATTTTCTGTCTTTAAATTTTTTTTATTTCTTACATAAGATGTCTCTCTTGGAAAGGGAGAAGGGAGCATACTGGGGGAAACTACAGTGATGTAAAAAACAAAAGACATCAATAAAATCTTATTTTAAAGAATCAAGTATTCTGTACCATTGGGCAGAAGTCAAGATTAGCAAGTCATTTGCTCTCTCTTTTTTGTGTTTTGTTTTGTTTCGTTCCTCCTTTCTCATAGTTCACTCCATTGGTTATAATTCTTCTTTACAACTTGACTGATGTTTAATGTGAAGGTATTTGTAGAACCTTTATCAGATTGCATACCATGGGGGGGAGGGGGGGCGGAAGAGGGAGGGGGAGAAAATTTGGAACTCAAGGGATTGTTTTTGTAAACTAAAAGTAAATAAATAAATAAATAAAAGATTAGCAAATCATTGATTCAACTAACAAATGTTTACTGAGCACCTACCATAATGCACAAGCACTCTGCTAGGCATAGTGAGTATGCCAAAATGAATAAGGAGGGGAGAGTGGGAATAAGCATTTATCTAACATTATATGCCAAGCACTGTGCTAAGTGCTTCTGAGGAATATCCCATTTGATCTTCACAACAACGCTCCAAGGAAGATGCTAATAATATGATATGCTCTCTGCCTTTGAAGCCAGTGAGGGATGAGAAGAGAATAAATGAAATTAGATACCACAGGAGAGAAGACCTAGGAAGAATCCTGAAAAAAAATTCGTATTAAAAATATCTTGGCAAAAATGTCACGGCATACATGAGACCCAGAGTTAGTAGGTCTTTTAAATATGAATAGTATCTTCAAGAAAGAAAATGTTAAAGAGAGTCAGTCAATGCATTTCTCTTTCCATGAGCAGTGGAAAGCAAAATCAGTGAGACTCATACAAGAGGACAGTTTGGACCCTGAAGTCAAATTACTTCAATGACAACCAATCTAGTACTCAAGAGGAAGAAGAGAATGAAAAGAGAATTGTATAATTCACATTAGATTGAAGTGTTTTCCATTTCTGGAACCTAAAGTTCCAAAAGACTTTGGGATTTACGACTCTGCTTTACTATCCTTTGGACCTGTGGCCTCAAAGCTCAGGGCTTCTGTTCTACTACTGGTTCAGTAGACAAGAGCACTGGGCCTGGAGTCAAGAAGAACTAAGCTCACTAGCTGTATGACCCTGGGCATGTCACATAACCTGTTTGCCTCAGTCTCCTTGTCTGTAAAATGGGGGTGATAATAATAGCATCTGCCTCCCAGGGTTGTTATGAGGATCAAATGAGATAATGATAGTAAAGTACTTAGTATGATGCCTCACATATAGTAAGCTCTATATAAATGTTAGTAATGATGATTATTATTACTTCCACTACTTTACTTTCCACCAGCTCAAAGCCAGGAATGGAAGGAGACTGACTTGCTCTTCCAGTGCACTACAGTAATAAAACCTGACCCCTACGCAGCTACATGACCTTGAGCATGACCTTTCTAGGCTGCAGTCTCCTCATTGGGAATTTAATCAAGGGGTCTAAAGGCTGATGAGATGACCTTTAAACTCCATGCCCAAATGAAGTAAAACCTAAGGCAGTATTCCCCTTACCATCTGAAATGAACCAAAAGGCTGTAATCCACATGGGAAAACAAAAGAGGGATATGCCACTAGTCCCCCTCTCCTCTCTGCATTCTCTGCTGCTATGCCTTATTCCAGTCTCTATGTGGCAAGAAAGGCTCACAGGGATGGGAGACAGCTGGGGCTATCAGCAAAAGTGGCAAAGCCTCACCCAGAGCCTTCACCAGCATTACTTACTGCCTCCCAGAATTTCCCCTTAGTGGTGTTTGGCCAAATTCCTCCAAAAAGAACAGGTAGTATATATCAATAACCACTCATAAGTCAGAATGGGCTAGACTAAGTGTGATTCAGTTCAACACACAACAGGTGAACTGGACTGGACCTTACACAGCACTGGAGCTGTCTGAATTCTTCACTACCTGAAATGTCAAAGGCTCTGCCAAAGAGGGGAATCTTTGATTTCTGCTACTTAAGTTCTAGTAGACTATATAATGGACAACTGTAGTTCCTCATCTGCTTAAAGTAAAAACCCGATGGGGCGGCCAGGTGGCGCAATGAGTAAGAGCACCGGCCCAGGCATCAGGAGACCCGGGATCGGTTCTGGCCTCAGATACTTGGCACCCACACAAAAAATAACTGGCAGTGTAACCTTGAGCAACTTATTTAACCCCAATTGCTTTAAAAAAAAAAAAAAAGGAATAACTGATTAGATTTGTCTCAAAAGTAGATCCTATAGCCTTAGAAATATTATCGTGATTGGCGATCACAAAGGGAATTATAAAAACTTCATCCCTTCTGACCCCTGTATCTAAAATATTCTCAACTCCACTGCCAAAAAGGTATCTTTCACCCCCTGGAGTGATAAGACCTAGGCTGAAGACCTGGCTTTTCACCTTATAAACTTTGTGACCTCCTCCAAATCACTTAATATCTCTAAGACTCAGTTTCTATAGAATAAAGGTCATATTTGTACTTAATATTTCACAAAATTGTTGCATTTTGTAAATATGATTGAGTCATTACATAGTCACTGATCAGGACAGGTATTCATTACCAAATAAAGGAATTGTTTTGGGAAACAAACTTGATCAAGGTCTCCTCATTTTAGCTTCCTCGAATTCCAAGAATGCTCCTTCAACTCTATTAATGAGTGGTCCAATTAATGCCATCCAACAATATTCCCTTGGCCAGTGCTCAGAATTCAATTATTTGTTGTTTATTATCTCCTGCCATTCTTCATTATTGAGAGTGGTTAATCCTGAATTGTCCTTACTCCTCTAACTTCAGAGCTAATAACATGGAATCTTAATCATATTGAGGAAGTTAGCACAACATAAGCCAAACTCATCCCTTCACATTTCAATTTGTTTAAACCTCAACACTATGGCTGCCTTGCTGGGGAGATACTCAAGTTTACCAATATTCTTCACAAAATGTGGCACTTAGAATACAGCAAAGTCTTCTGGATGTGGTCTGACCTGAAAAGTACAGATGGAATATCATATCCCTAGACCTGGACACTAAAACTTTCTTTTCTAAAAAATTATGACTAATAAGGAAGTTTATTTACTTCAATACTGAAAAATTCATTTTATCAGTTGTAGGACATTGTTTTACAATTGTCCTAGAACTGTCATTTTATTGATTGGTCTGAAGAGATAGGTAAATAGTTGAACATTATAAGTATTACTTATAGTTTTATAGGGCAATTTGCATCTTAAGTAATAACAACTGATCTGTGCATGGCCCTTTAGTTAGCTGGGGCTTTTTAAATTTTTTTCTGTATTTAATAAATACAAAGAAAATTAGCATTTCTACATACAAAGAAAAACAGAAAGAGGATCACAAATGAAAATGTGAATATTACATATAGCTTGCCGTCCCTTTTAAGTATATAATAAAAAACTTTCAAAGATATTCTGCCTGACACAATTATTTTCTTATAGCAACAAAAGACTGCATTAGCTTTTCTGGGTGCCATATTATACTATTAAGTCATACTGAACATACAGTCTATTAAAACTCCCAGATCCTTTTCAGATGAACTGCTAACTGGACAAATTTGAACTCGGATCTTTCTAATTTCAGGCCTAGTGCCCTATCCACTGCATCCTTAGAGATTAATGTTGTTGTTGTGTAGTAACCAACTCTTTGTGACACAATTTGGAGTTTTCTTGGCAAAGATACTGGTGGTTTGCCATTTTCTTATCTAGCTTATTTTACAGATGTGGAAACTGAGGCAAACAGGGTTAAGTGACTTGCCCAGAATACCACAGATGGTGTCTCAGGTCGAATTTGAACTCACAAAGATGAGTCTTCCTGGCTCCAGACCTGACACTCCATCTTCTGCACCACCTAGCTACCTAATTATTCAATAGTTCTTCCCATTTTTAAGGGTAATAGAAAGATCACAGCCTCTTGAATCAGAAGACCTGGGTTTAAACCCTGGCACTACCACATACTACTTATATGACCCTGAAAAAGACATCATCTCTCTTCATCTAAGTTCTTCCATTTGTTAAATAAGGAGGAATACACTAGATGACTTTTAAGGACCCTAAAAGCTCCAAATCCATAATCCTATTCTACCTGGGCTTGGTGGCTTAAACTAAACAAAGGCAACTACATGTTCTCTATTGCCCTCCTTGTCTTGTATTTCTGTTTCTGTAAAATCTGTGATGAATACAAATTCATCTTGTCAAATAACCAATCAGCAAAAATTAAATTCTGACTTCTTCCCATCTTTGGTGATCATTCTCAGACAACTCAAGGAATAATTCTTTTGCTTCTCTGATTTTTTTCCTTTTCCCAAGTAAATCTAAGAAATCTTTTTTTTAAATTATTATCCTGGGGGCGGTTAGGTGGTGCAGTGAATAGAGCACCAGTCCTGGAGTCAGGAGGACCTGAGTTCAAATCTGGCCTGACTCCTAACACAAAAAACTAGCCATGTGACCTTGGGCAAGTCACTAAACCCCAAAAGCCCTCCAAAAAAGGCATAAAATTATTATCCTTTACCAACCTCAGCTCATTAAAAAGCTCTAGTATTTGTAATATGATTCTAATAGGATCATCCCCTACTTTTGCACTTATACTCCATTGTCATTGCTTCATCTTCTTTTTGAAAGATTGTTCTTTTTGAAAATCTAAGTTTGGGCTATCAGTTCTCTGTGCAGTCTACATTGCTTCCATTAGCCAACACTGCATTTGCTCATCAAAATTACTTCTCTCTGTATCTTCAGAATTTCATTTTTGATTGCTGCTTATGACTTTCTGGGCTGACTTCCCTATAAAACATTAGTTCACAAAGCCCCTTTTCTAAATCCTTTGAAATCTTTCATCCCAAAAGCTAGAATGCATTTCAAACTACAGCTGACTTTCCTCTCTTTCTTTATTAAAAACTATAAGCTGAAGTAGTCACTTTCCTCCAAAATTCATTTTCATTTCGAAATCAGCAAACTGGCTTCTTGATGTGGAAAATGAAATAAAAAACAGTTATCCTTATTGCTTTAATAAGCTTTTCTAAGATGAAATTATCATTAAGGCAAGCCAAAAATTATTAATTGCTCTACTGTACACACAGAAAAAGAAATCCAGCAAATGACTAAATAAGTGAGGTCTCCCATCACTTCTATATCACACCTCTAGGTCAAGAATGGGAGCTGTTCCTGGAATACATCATTTATTTTACACTTCTCTCAGGGTGGTCTGTAATATGCCTGGATGACAACTCTGTTTCTATTTCTCATTACTTCCATTCCTGACATAGTCTGACCATGGGAGAAAGCCTCAAGGAAAGGGCAAAACAATTAACAAAGAAAGAAAAAAAATTTAAAGAAGAAAAGATTACATACGGATGTAAATGCCAATAATTCCTCTTCAGTTAACTTATGCACTGGGTTGGTCTTCTGGAAATTTGTGCTGTAAAAAAAAAAAGTATATTGATTTAAAGAATACTAATTTACAGAACTGGTTTGATTAAAATGCAAAAACAGTATGCCACAGAAATGAGTGCATATGTGCATACATAAGGAGGAAGATGAAACAAGAAATTGTTAACTGCCTACTATGTACCAGGTGCTGGATTTTGCATTTTACAAATATAATAGCATTTAATTATATGTGTGTGTGCACATGTGTATGCATATATAGGTGTGGGTATGTATATGCATGTATATTTGATATATACACATATAAGTGTGTAGATATGTGTGTGTATGAATCTATACAGAAAAAACAGATCTATTTCTCTCTAAAGTAACTAAATGCTTTGAACTACAGGATACCTGGCACTGACCCCAATTTCAGCACAACTCTGTGATAACATCAAGCATATGTAAGAGGGCCTCAGAGCAGAGTCTACTATGGAAGAGTTGTCTCATGAATTTACACATTTATTGTTAAGGAGATTTAAAAACAAAATTCTTTATTTAAAAAAATAAACTATAGTTTTTTTTAAAATGAAGCTTCTTAGTACATTGATGCTCCAATTACCTTTGGTTCATTCCCAACACAAAAACTAAGACAGTAAAACCTTGTTGATCAAAATGCCTGGGAATGCTATCCTGTTTAAGTGATTAAAAGATACCTGAAAATGAACCAGAATTTTTTTTAATTTAAACTTTGTTGTTACAAATTTTACTAAAATATGTAAACGACTTTCTTGCCTAATAATTATAAATTTTACATGGAGTCAAAAGATTCTGGACCTCACTCAACACCGAATAGTATTATCGTAGCTATAGAAGGTAGAAGAAATTGAGGTCACTGTGTATACTGAACTAAGGATATAGGATGGAAGAATGTTTTTTGTTTTGTTGTTAAATGGAAGTTACTGAGAGTTTTCTTACGATCTGGTTTAGACTCCTAAAAGACAACTGCAGTAATCCAGTTAATAGAGATTTCTAGTTAGTTGGAGTTCAGTATTACTGTCACTAATGGGTGGGTGGGGGAGACTAAAACTGATCACAAATATGAAGAAGCAGTATATATATAGCTAACATGCTACAGCACTAATTTCAGAGAATTTATTCTTTAATAGACTAATATTTGTCAGGTCCAATGAATAAGCCAGGATAGACAAAGAAAGCCAAGTCTCCTCAAACCTGAAGAGCCATCAGGTGGAAGCAAAATTAGACTTTGGTCTCAGAGGAAAGGACTGAGAGTGAAGAGTGGAAATTTTATGAAGGCAAATACTGGTATAATAAAAAACTTCTTAAGAACTAGAGCTGCCACCATGGCAGGGAGAGGGGGAGAGAGGATGAAAATTTGAAACTCAAGGGATTGTGGACCTGAATGTTGTAAACTAAAAGTAAATAAACAAATTAGTTAAAATTTTTTAAAAAGCAAAAAAAAAAAAAAAGAATTAGAGCTGTACAAATGTGGATTAGGTAAAATCAAAAGGTAATGAGTTGATCACTACTTGGAGTCTCTGAGTAATAGACAGATGATTGCTTATTGAAGGGGTGAGTAGGGGGAAGGATTAAGGTGATTCCTTTTAAAGTATAGACTGAACTAGGCAGAAATCCTGGCCAACTATGGAATTCTATGGGGTTTTTTTAATTAACTAAGTTTTTCTCATTTTATCAATGAAAAAAAAATATATTTTTTCTCCCTTCTACCTCCACACCCCCACTGTAAAAAAAAAAAAAAGAATCCTTCTAACAGATGCAAATATTCAAGCAAAACAAATTCCATGTCCAAAAAATGTATGCCTAACTCTGTATCCTGAATCCATCACTTCTCTTTCAGGAGGTAGGTAATATGCTTCATCATTAGTTGTCTAGTATTGTGGTTGTTTCTTAAGTCTTTCAAACAAGTTTGTTTTAACAGTGTTGCTGTTATTGCATAAAGTGTTCCCCCGGTTATACTACTTCATTCTGCATCAGTTCATTCAAAATTTCCCAGGTTTCACCAAAACCATCTTTTATATTATTTCTTAGGGAACAATAGTATTCCATTATATTAATACACCATAATTTCTTCAGTCATTTCCCAAGTGATGGGCCCTCTTAGTTTCTAGTTGTTTGCCACCACAAAAAAAGAACTGCTAAACATATTTTGTGTCCATTTTGGTTCTTTTCCTCTTTCTTTAATCTATTTTATCCTCCCATATTCCACTAAGAAAAGAATCACTTAGGTTAAGAAGCATCTCTTGGTGACTGGAAGATGGAGGACTGAAGATACTCTTGTCATTTACTTTAGTCAAATATCTCTTTGGCTACTTCACTTACTCTTTTTTTATATATATATTAAAGGGATTCAAAGATTCCCCTATTCATAAGGACCTGAAAATATTAGTCTTTCAATTATTACTATTTAATAACAGTTTTTCCATTATTATGGAAAATGCTATCCACATCCAGAGAAAGAACCACAGAGTCTGAATGCAAATTGAAGCATACAATTTTCTCTTTTTTTCTTGTTTTTGTTTTTTCTTTCTTGTGGTTATTCCCTTTTATTCTGATTCTTCTTTCACAACAAGACTAATGTAGAAATATGTTTAATATGATTGTACATGTACAGGCTGTATCAGATTGCATATTGTCTTGGGGAGGGAGATGGATGAAAATTCTAGGACTCAAAATGTTATAAAAGTGAATACTGGGGGCACATAGGTGGTGCAATGAATAGAACACTGGTCCTGGAGTCGAAGGACCTGAGTTTAAATCCAGCCCCAGACACTTAACACTTACTAGCTGTGTGACCTTGGGCAAGTCACTTAACCCCAATTGCCCTGCCTTCTCTCCTCAAAAAAAAAAAAAAGACCAAAAAAAAGTGAATACTGAAAATTTTAAATTAATGAATTATTTTTAAAAATACTAGTCTTCGGTGCTGGAGCGTGATGGTGGACAGAGACAGCGACCCTCGCGCTGGCGATGTGGAGGAAGATGCCTCGCAGCTCATCTTCCCCAAAGAGTTTGAAACAGCAGAAACTCTTCTAAATTCTGAAGTCCACATGCTTCTGGAGCATCAAAAGCAACAGAATGAAAGTGCGGAGGATGAACAAGAACTTTCAGAGGTTTTCATGAAATTACACTGCACGGTTTAGTCGTTTTAAAAACAGGGAAACCATCGCTAGTGTTCAGAGTTTGTTACTCCAGAAAAAGCTCCATAAGTTTGAGTTGGCCTGTTTAGCAAACCTTTGTCCTGAGAAAGCAGAAGAGGCTAAGGCTCTGATTCCAAGCCTGGAGGGTTGATTTGAAGATGAGGAATTGCAACAGATTCTTGATGATATCCAGACCAAGAGGAACTTCCAATATTAGTAAAAGGAACCCAGCCCTTCAGTGAAGACAGAAGGGAAATTTCCCAAAATTCTTCTGCAATTGAGAAGAACTCAAGATTCCCTCCAGAGACTGTACAGAAATTTAGTCACAAAAGTTGGTCAGGCCTTCTGTGGACAAGGCAATGCAAAGTTTTGCATCAACAAGCAGTTCAAACTTGTGAACAGATATGATTCTGATTGACTCTTTGAATATTTGAGTTGTGGCTAAAGCCAGGAATGCCATTGACTCTTAAAGGGCCTATATATAGACCTTTTGACCCATTACCTGATGCTTTGGGGTGATTTCCTTAAATGAAGGGTTTTCAAATGAGAAACTGGACCAGTACTTAGTACATCATCCTCTCATCCCTTCTCTTAAAGGGAAATGTAGGGGAAAGAGTGAGGTGGGAGAATTTAGTGAGTAAATACATATGGAATGTAATTGATTACATCATATCACTGAATTTGGCACTTCATATATATTCACATTTCTGGTCTGGATTTCAAGCTATTGTGAAGTATTATTGACCCAGATTAGAATATGTAAAAATAGCCTGAGTAAAAAAAAAAGTTGTCTCATATAAATGATGGAAAGAAAAATCAAAGTAAACCTGAATGTTTTTCTTAAAAAACAGAAAAACTGAATACCTCACAATCTTATAGTATCATAGTCAATTTGGCCAAAACTCAGAGAGAAAAAGATAGAGAAACTACTGGAAGTCTTAGGGCATCACTGTATGTAAGTTCAAAAGAGTATTGATTTAGGAGGTTCGGTTTGACCTCTCTAATATCCTCAAGGCTTCGAGGTTTTGGCACAGGAGGGAATTTGTGGGATTTATTCTTGTCTGACAGTTGCTCTGGGAAAGGGTACTTTCTGAGTTTAAGCTAGTCCTTGGTCCTGATTTCAAATGCCATTCAATTCAGTATAGGTTTGGTATAAAGTATTGGGGAGGACCAGAAAGAATGAGACTTGATTCTGGTTGGGTCATCACAATGAACTAAGTTCGGGACAGTTTTCTTTTCTAGCCCTAAATTTCAGTATTGATTTCTGAAAGGTCATGTAGATTTTTTTTTGCAGTTGCTTCTCCCACACCCTAAAATCTGTTAATGTAATTTGATCTAATAATAGAAAAGGGAATGGGTGAATGCTGTATTGGATATCCAGTTAATTGTGCAATTCCTAAGAAGTAAACTTACTCTAGGAAATAAAATTATTTTTCAATTAAAAAAATAAAATAAAAATACTAGTCTTCTCAAATGACAAGTGTTCCATAAGAACAACAATGTATAATCTACTTAAAGTATAAAGATTTCCAAGTAACTTACCAGACTCCAAGGATAACAGCAAGTTCTTCAGCACACAAGTCAGGCATCTGATATTGCTCACAATCTGCTAACTTTATCTCATTCAATACTGTATCATCAGTTAGCTCAAGATTCTGGTATAGGGAAAAACAGGAGAGAGGAATAGAGATCATTTAATTCATTCATTAAATGCTCACTGGTTATTTTATATTATCTTTAATCCCCTAAATCACATCAAATACAGAGCAGTTTAAAAAAAATTTGATACCCGTACTGACACTCCACAGGAACTTCATCCTGCTCTTCTTGGCCCTTCCCTATCTGCCCATCTACACATAATTCTTCCTCCATCTACTTTACCAAATCAAGATGCCACCTGGGATGGGTGCAAGAGGCCTATGACTCCTAATCTGAGTCATGTAAAGGAATGGTGGCTGCCTTCTCTTTTTATCATAGAAACATGGACTCTCTTCAATGGCAGATGCTATATTCTACCATTAGCCCATGCCAAGTCTCATCAGTCATAATAAGAACCTCTATGGAACACTTCTAATGGATCACTACAAATTTCAAATTTGAACACTGACATTTTTGTCAAGTAATGTTAAGAAATGGAGAGCACTGGCTTATAACACTAGGAATCAACAACAGATCCCATATAATGTTGGATTTGTGACTCTGGGATAAATAAAGTTTATACACAAATACCTTCCATAGGGTAGTAGTGCTCTATAGTGGAAAGAATATGGGACTTGGAGTTGGAGGCACTAAGCTCCAGTCCTAACTCTAGCATTTATTACCTTATGACCTTAGAGAAGTAACAACCTCTCTGAGCCACATTTTCTTTATCCTTAAAATGAAAAGATTGGAATAGAAGATTTCTATGTTCCCTTCCAGTTCAATATCTATAATTCTATGAAATGGAGGACTGTGAAAGGGAAGGGAAGACTGCATGAAGAAAAGGAGGGAGGAGTGCCTTTTTGGCACAGATAAATGCTGAAAGTCAATGAAAGGAGAAGAATTTACTCTGTATATAAGGAAGGATAACTGATGGGCCAGACTAGAGATGCTATCTTTGGCAATCTACCCACTGATGACTCAGAGGAATGTGACACAAATTATAAAACCAGTCAAAGAGCCCATAAATACTTTGTGAAAACAATGAAGTAAGAAATAAGTTTTTGGATACTGTCACCAGTACAAGGGAGACAAGGACAACACCATAATAAACATAATGAGTTTGTAATTAGTTTGTTTTATTTATTTCCACCTGGGAGAAAGTATCCGGCTAGATTGGTAACACTATATTAATTAGAAACCACAGTGAAGTTATTAAAATACCCCAGTCTCCATTCTTTCTCAAATAGAGTATGCCAGAGAATTAAAGAAAAAGATGATCTTTCAGAAGTCTTAGATAAAGTAAAAGCTAGGTCTACATTTCTTGCTACCAGATTCAGTGTTCTTCTGCACTAGCCTTCTGTGATTGAAAGTGTTAAGCCTGGAAAGGTCAGTTATTACTAACTGGCTTCCCCGCTTACCTTTGTTAAATTCTCCAGAGGAGTAGGTGCTGGGCTAAGCTCATCATGCAGAAGGCTGTCCTCTCCTCTTCGTACATCTAGAATAAGCTGTGCCACATAATTTTCCTGAAATCGAGTCCTTTTCCCCAAAGCTCCTATTTTAAAAATAAGATTCAATGGTTTAAATGCGGCTGAACATGCTACCCAATTATTTAAAGATCACCATAATTTTTTTATTTATACAGCTATAAAAATATCCTCTAGGCCAATAATTCTTTTTTTTTTTGGAGGGGGGAAAGCAAGGTAATCGGGGTTAAGTGATTTGCCCAGTCACAGCTAGTAAGTGTCAAGTGTCTGAGGCTGGATTTGAACTTAGGTCCTCCTGACTACAGAGCCAATGCTCTATTCACTGGACCACCTAAGCTGCCCCATAGGCCAATAATTCTTAAACTTTATTCAACAAACATTTACATGAGGCAACAAATCCAAACGACCATCAAGTCTATCTCATACTCATACTGCTACAATATAGACTAATGAAATATTTAAAGGATACAAGAAAATAAAAGATTCCGAGTCAAACGATCATCTGATCAGATTTAGAAGAAGAGAGCACTTGCGGCTTCCTCATTTTATAGATGAGAAAACTAAGGCTCACAGAGTTTAAATGATTTGCTCAAGGTAACACAGGTGGTAAGTAAGTAGCAGAACCAGGACATAAATCCAGGTCCTCTAATTCCAAATCTATTTTTTCGTTTTTCCCACTGTGTCACAACTTCTCTGTGCCACTCAGAGCAAGAGGGAGAGGGAGCGAAAAAGGGATAAAAGGTTTTCCATTAATTCTAGTGGCTTCTTTGTCTGTCCTTCATAATCTATTTTGACTATCCATGCTAGAGTAAAGGAAGGAAAGAGGAAGGGAGAGAGAGGAGGGAAGAAGAGACAAAAGAAAAAGAGAGAAGGGAAGGAGAGAAATGGGGAGAGAAAAGAAAAGAAGGAAATGGAAAGTAGGGGGAAAGGGAGACCACATTTTTTTTTTGGAGGGGATAAGGCAAGGCAATTGGGGTTAAGTAACCAAGGTCACACAGAGAAAGTGTGTCAAGTGTTTGAGGCCAGATTTGAACTCAGGTTCTCCTAACTCCAGAGCTGGTGCTCTCTTCACTGCACCACCCAGCTGTCCCTGACCACATTTTTTTTTTGGAGGAGCAACTCACCTCAGCTCAGGCTTTTATTTTCAAATTTATCATTTGTTTAAACAATTTTTTCTTTTTAAATGTTTAGTTCCAAATTCCCTCCATCTCATCCACCCTCCCTCTACCCACTATGAAGGAAAGCAAAATTATATCAATAATACATGTGAAATCACACAAAATTTATTTCTATGTCAGCAATATCACCAAAAAAAGGAAAAATAAAGAAAACAAGGAAATTATACTTCAATTTGAACTCAGAGTTCATCAGTTCTCTCTCTGGAGGTAAATAGCATTTTTTCATCATGAGACCTTTGAAATTGTCTTGGATCACTGTATTGATCAAAGTAGCAAAGTCTTCACAGTAGATCATCATTACAATATTGCTTTTTACTGTGAACAATGATCTCCTGGTTCTACTCACTTCTCTTTGCATCAGTTCATACAGGAGATCACAAATATTAAGCATTTACTACACACAGAGCACCATGCTAAGAGGGCCACAGAGCATTAATTCTAGATCTTTTGGACAACTACAAACACTAGTGCAAAAAACATTTGGATGACACCATCTTAAAACATTTGTGATGGCACCATCTTTTAAAGAGAATCATCTTATAAAGAAATCCTTTTAGTTCTAAAGACAAATCTGCCTCAATTTTCTTCTAGGGAAAGAATGAAGAAACTTTTTAGAAGATTGTTTCAGTAATTCATATCCAGATTAAAGATGTATCAGGAGGAATGGGGAAGAAAGGGAGACAGAAGAAAAGAAAAAAAAAACTGTCCTTATTTGAATATTTAAGTTTTTCTCAATTTAATAAATCTTTACTAATTGCCAACAAACTGCAAGACATTTTCCCCGATACTAGGAATACAAAAACTTAAAAAAAAAAAAAAAAAAGGCCCTGCCTCCAAAGCATTTACATTCTAAGGAGATAGGGGGAATTAGGAAGTGCCAAAAGGCACTGGCAGTACAGTAAGGTGGGGAAGGAGTCAGGCTGCAAAGAGGCTTTGGAAAAAAAATAACTCCTTATCTTTCCATCTCTCCATATACCTCACTCATCCAAAATCTACTACTACTAAATCCTCATTGAAACTTTTAATCCCTTCTCTTTTCAGTACTTCCATGGGCCATCATGTGCTGCTTTGACTCCCCTGTCCAATTTTGACCTAATTAATCAATTTATCTCTAGATTGCCACTATTTCCCCTCATCTGTGGCCAAAACATTGCCCTACACCTTTTCAATCATCCATCTCCTTTACTCCTTCCCAGGCACAACAGAAGGAACTTGAAAGTTTGCAAGACCAACCAAGTACATTATAAATTCAAGTCACCTAGCTTGAAGGAGATCGATCCTACCTACAGCAAGCCATCCTTTTATTTTCTCCTTAATCATTTCCCAAAATCACTGTTCCAGATCTTCTCTTATCTCTTTAAACTTCCCACATCTGTCACTCCCCTCTCTCATCTTGACACTTAGTTTACAGAGAAAATTGAAGCTATTTGCAGTGAACTGATTCTAATTCCTTTGTCTTCACATCAAGACCCCTGCATATCATTTCTTACTCTCTATTCCTAGACTCTAGTGCCCTTGATCCTATCTCTTCCAGTAGACTGTACCATCTATCTTCTCCCCATCCTCAGTATTCAATCACTCCCTATCTGGTTCCTTACCTGATTATCTTCCAATATGCCCAAGTCTGCCCTATTTGAGTAAACCTTCATTGGACTCTACCATTCCCTCAAGTCAAATTCTTTGACAAAACTGTCTTCACTCCTTGCCTCCATTTCCTTTCCACAATCTTTTGCAATCTGTCTTCTGACCTATGGCTCCAAGAAGCTATAATATACACAGCAGCAGCACTCCAGTGAACCATCTCAGCAGAGGGGTTAACCAGAGTAACCAACAGGGCTCAAACCTGTCAGGGAGTTAGGGGGATGTCTACTCCAAGCATGTGAAGACTTTGCCCAGTGGAATGAGTGGATGAAAACAATTTGTTCCAATGGCCATGAAAGCAGCTGAAGCAGTCACCATGGAACACTCAGAACTTGGTCAAGTACTGAGGATGCCAAGGTCATCCATTGCATCCTGGGCGATCTCCAGTATTCTTGACTTTTGTCCTGCCACCAGACTTTGATGACTCTAGAAGAGAGAGTGAGGCTAACAGTTTTGTACAACTCTGCCTCACTTAAATCCAATTCATGCACAAATCAAGACGTCACCCATGATGTCACCGGTCCTCTTCAAAAATGAAGACAAACAACAAAAAACACAGAAGAAAAAACAAAAAGGAACACAGACAAGCAAGACAGCTTTGAAAATAACATGCTGAATTTATCATATACTTTCAAGGAAAAGCAAGACGTATGAAATAGTTTTGCAATTTCATGTATGATCATCTTTAATGTTCAATTTTGTAACAGGAAATGCACATTTTATTTGTTGCTTATTAAATTCACAATTTTATTAAATGTCAAATAAACCCTTACAACCTGACACCCAAACTATCCAGACTCACTGTACACCACGCCCCCTCTGGCACTGGGGATTCCAACAAAACTAGCTCTCTGCTCTTCATCCATGGCACTCCATTCCCCATCTCTAGCAATCCTCTATGCCTGAAATGTATCTCTTTATCACCATCACCTCAAAGAATTCCCCTTTCATGATATCCAAATGCTAATATAGTTCCTCCCTAACAACCTTCTATTTGCCTACTTTGTATTTATTTTCATTTTTCCTGAATATACCTATATATATATACACTTGTCACACCCATTAGAATGTAAGCTCCTCAGAAGCAGGGATTATTTCAATCTTTGTATCTCTAGCACCTAGTACTAAGCCTGAAATATAAAAAGTCCTTAATAAATGCTTGTCAATTGACTCACTGATAAAAGACAGAAGTGATGGAGATAGCCCATACTTTAAAGAAGCTCAGAAACATTTGGAAAGAAAGTAACAAGATGACCCTAGAGTCAGGAGGACCTGAGTTCAAATCTGGCCTCAGACACTTAACACTTACTAGTTATGTCACAACCTTGGGCAAGTCACTTAACCCCAATTGCCCTGCCTTCCCCCTCCAAAAAGCAAAAAAAAAAAAAAAAGAAAGAAAGAAAGAAACAAGACAGTAATGGAAAGCAGCAGAGTTAAATAAAAGGTTTTTGTTTAGTTTTTTAGATAATGAAGGTCTAAACAGGCATGGATATGTTTTAAAGCAGTGGGGAAGGAGACAGTGGAAAATAAATTATATATGCTGGAAAGGATAGTTGAGCCTTCAAGCTTAGAGATGTGAGAGTATGAGGCCTCAAGAAGAAGAATCAGCCTCAGAAAGGAAGGTTACTTTTTTCTGTCCAACGTAAGGGATATAAGAAATACATGGGATAGAAGGGAGCAAAGATGAAGATTTAGAGTTTTTTCTCAGTCTCAAAGACAGATGAACTATTTCCTTATCAAGGCTGCTAAATTCCCCTATCTAGGCTACTAAAAACAATTAAAGGGGATGTCTTAATTTGCCTTTCTAAAATGAAATGCTAGACACTGAACTTCCAAGTGTGATAGAAGAACAGTAAGACATACCTCTTCAACAACATAAAAACACCAAATATGTAATAATGGCCCTGGGGGGCAGAGGGAAGCACTTCCAGTACCACAGACATTGACTCTGTTTCCACATAATGCACTCAGATTCTGCTGATTACCACAACAGCCCAAAGGTTTCAATTCAATATATAGCCCTTACTTCTACAACTTCAAGCCTCCAGATAAACAAGGGTTCAGAATACTACAAACCCATATATCCCCCATTCCTACAGTCAAGGTCCATAGAATTCACTGCAAAATCAATAACCAATAGTCAATAACCCAATCTCCAAAGTCCAAGTTCCAACCAGATAATGGCATTTTTAATCACTTCCAGCTAAAACTTCCACCCAAAGCCAGATAAGTAGCTCTTCAGTCCCTTCCCCCAACCCCATATCTATAGTGAGTCTCTAGTAGCAGGCAAGACAATTCACATGTGCTACAACCCACATCTATAACTCCAGCCAACACTAGTCGCACCATAATCTCTGTAGCCACTTTTACAGCTCCAGCTTCCAGGCCATTATTACCCAAGGCTCAAGACTCAAACCCCAAGGGTCAGCCCACGTCATGAGGCAACAGACCTCAAACAGAGTGCTACCCACAAGTGTCAAGGCTACAGTTGTCATCTGGGATAAAGCCAAACCAATTCCCACTACCACTGCCATCCCCATAATGGGAGGACAAACAAATCAAAGAAAATATGTGGCAATTTTTCTTTACAATTCCACCATGAAAAATATCCAAAGGATAATATTTCTTGAGAAACATAGATTGAAACTTACTAGAAATGATCTAGGAAATATCAAATAATTAAATATATTGGATGAAAATGCATTAAAGAAATTAAATAAAGGTTCTAGTTGGAGGATGGAGAAAAGGAAGACATAAGGAGAAATTAGCAGGAAAAGAAACTCAGAGGAACTAAGAACATTAAATGAAGCAGCAAATAATATCCAGCCAAACAAAGATCAAAAAATAATAACAAAAGTAAAAAAGCTTACAACAATAACAAAACTTAAAGAGCAATCTAAGAAATGCAGTGTGAAATAATATAATTAGATGTTCAAATCTCAGATTTGTTGAGACTCCAGAGAGAAGTAAAAATAAAATCACTAGACATTAAAATTAAGAAAATAATTTTTAAAAATTTCCCAGAAGGGGAGGCTAGGTGGTGAAGTGAATAGAGCACTGGCCCTGGAGTCAGGAGGACCTGAGTTCAAATCCAGCCTCAGACACTTGACACACTTACTAGCTGTGTGACTTTGAGGAAGTCACTTAACCCCAACTGCCTTCCAAAAAGCAAAAAATAAAAATAAATAAATAAATAAATGCTTCCCAGAGTTGGCAAGAACAGGAATTATTATGTAAAGAAGGAGAATACACAGCACTCTAAGGTGGAAAAATTCTAAATATAAACCTCAAAGACATATAATAGTTAAGTTTCAAAGTGTAATGACAAAGAACCCAAAAATTAAGTACTTCTACTGAGAGAAAAGGAGAGGTTAAATGAATTAAGTATGAAAATAAATCCATTAGAAAATGAAAAAAGTAAGAGCCTGAAGAAAAAGAAAGATAGCTATGCCAAAAGAAATAGAAAATGAAGATGAGTAAAACTAAAAGTTGATTCATGAAAAATACTAAAAAAGTGGCAAATTGTTAACAAACAATAAAAAAGAGAATATATTAAAGTCAACAAAATTAAATATGAAAAAAGAATAATGAATATCAAAGAAATTAATTTGTTTATAAAGTATTGCAACTATTATATACATCTATACATTAAAAATTGAAGACATTAAGTGAACTGGATTAATAATTACAAAAATATAAATTTGACAAAATGGGAAATAACTTAAATGGAACAAATTTTAACAAAGATATAAACCAGCTATCAAAAATCTCTAATAATAATTGTCAAATACATATAGTTCAGACATAGGGAGAACAAATAATTACCACATTACAGAAATCATTCATTGGGTTACAGTTGATATAAGAGAACATTGAGTCCAACTTCCTCATTTCAGAGATATAAACTGAGGTACAAAGGTTAAGTGACTTTTTCAGGGTCACACAGACAGCAAATGTCTGAAGTAAGATTTGAACTGAGGTCATCCTGATTCAATGTCCAAAATTCTATCCACTAAACCACTTAGCTATCAAATAAACATAGAGAAAGATAGAAAGTGACTTAAAACCTTCTATGAGACAGATGTGGTGCTGCTTATAAGAGCTGGCAATAACAAAACTGAAAAAGAAATCAAAGACCAATGTACATAATGAAAAGACTAAATAAAAATAGCTAACATAATAGAAATATTAAAAACAATAATCCATCATGATAAAGTAGGATTTATAGCAGACCTGCAGGGATAACAACACTAAAAGAAAAAAAGTGTCACATTATGTTAACAAAAAAAGAAAAGGTTTAATTATAATAATATCAGTGTTGTAATGAATAGATTCATGATCTCATTGATATGGTGACTCAATTCATTTGTGTAAATCACAACCCATCCACATGTCATAATCCTTTGTGATTGTTGCCTGTTTCCCCCAGAAAACTTCAAAAGGATCTGCCTACAATACTAAAGGCATTCCTCCACATTAGAGATTCCTAAGTGGGGGTCTGTGGACTTTTTAAAAAAAATATTTTTATAACTCTCATTTTTGTAATCCAATGTTTTTCAAATTATGAAATTAAAATCACTATTCTAAGAGTTTCATGAGCTGGCTTCACTAGACTGCCAAAGGTCTAGAATAAAAAAAAAAGGTTAAGAACCCCTGCTCTATGTCTTTTAATATGCATATTCATGGATACCAGAACAGTTCTAAAGCTATCACTCTTGATATATACCAGCCCAAATCCTTTTCTAATTCATTCCCAGATGTCAACTTTTAATACCATTTGTTGTATGCAATTCATCAACCGATAATATGTTAGAGGCTACTGATGCCCATCAGGTGTCTCTTTATTACCCTTCAGGTCACTACAGCAGACAATATTTTCCAGGCACCTGGCATATCATGGATGCTTAATAACATGAAGTGAATTGAGTGTTCCTATTTGCTTGTGACATTGGGGTTCTTTTAAGTGACCTAGGTAAAATGACAGCAAAATGTACATGGGAAAGCAAATTTTACGGATGTTCACAGGACTTGTCAATAATATAGAGTCAGTTCTGGGTAATGGCGGGTCTTTCCATCCAAAAACAATTACATCTAATCTTTTGAATGATAGATCCAACT
Source organism: Petaurus breviceps papuanus (assembly GCF_028583685.1). Lineage (NCBI taxonomy): Eukaryota > Metazoa > Chordata > Mammalia > Diprotodontia > Petauridae > Petaurus > Petaurus breviceps. The sequence goes on along the minus strand of NW_027187359.1, from coordinate 15,107,058 downwards.
GTTATTTGTTTAGAACCTCAGGAGGCACTTTAAAAAAATCTGGTGACACCAAATTTATATGTAGATGCTGTTATCAAAATTATCAAAGACTGGTCAAAAAAAAGAAAGAAAGAAACAGATCACTGTAACTAAATGGATGTCCTTGACCTAAAATATACCCAGAGAGACTAGTACTTGAAAAAATATAAAAAATAAAAATTGGGAAGAGGATTCATTATTTAATAAATGGGAAATTGGTAGGGCAAAATATCAGGAAAATAAATTCAGAGCAACATCTTATGGCACGTACCACAATAAGTTCTAGCATAAAGTTTGGGGCTTTTTCAACCTATAAAAAATGGAATAGAATACAATTTTATCTCAGCTGTACTGGAGAGATAAATTTTAATATGTCAAAAGAAGAAACTTTGATGATAAAACATATTCTCTCAGTACAAAACACAATTATACATACTCAAGATATATAGCCATGTTAGTGGGAATACTGTATAACAAAAAAAAAGATAAAAGCTTATAATCTTCAATTTAAAAGAAACTTCAAAATATTTAAGGGCAACAACTAGTACTCAATGAATAAAAGAGTGTGTGAGATGGCTTATCGTCTTGGCTATAGGTTAAAAGAGCTGTTACCCTCTTTCTCAGAGACAGGCTTTCCAGCAATTGCCCCCCTCCTGTCAATAGAGGATATGGACCCCAGAACCCAAGAGATGATCTTGAAGAGTTTAAATTATGAAGGCGGTAGAGATGAGACAGCAAAAACAAGGGAGCCTTAAAGTCAAAACAATATAATATGTGGCAGAGAAGAAAAAGAGATGCCCAGCAGAGAAGAGTCAACAAAAGCCAGCTAGAGTGTGCTCAAGCTAAGATTATTGATTGTTTGTGTTGGGCTGATTCAAAACCCTTGGTGTTGGATTACTAACAGTGTTAGAAAATGTCTTATTGCTCTAACCCAAGACAAGGACCTTGTCTTCCCAAAAGTCACTTGTAGAACTGCCAAAATAAAAATTTTTAAAGCACAGGATATACAGAAATAAAGGTTAAAAAGCACCCACGTCTTTCCCAATATCCTCCAGGTTGGCATACAAATGAAATTAAACAAGAACAAAAGTTACATGAAAAAAATAAAGTTATTGACCTCCACCTTTCTGATTCACATCTCTGTCTTTATTATCTCACAACCATACTGACTGGGTACATTACAAATCTGTCATCCAATTTCAACTGTATTCTTTCGCAGTTGATTCCCTATCTCCCTCCCCACAGAAGCTATTCCAAACCTTCTCTTCAGTCCTCAAGCCTTCCCTACCTCCTCTCTACTCTTACTCCCAACTGAAGACTACCTCTTACTTGTACTGAGAAATTTGGAGCTATTCAATGTGAGCTCCCTCTTTTCCTAGTCTCATCATCTTGAAACACCTTCACATCATCTCCAACTTCCTTTCCCCCAGTCTCTAACAAAAGTGGTGCCAAGGCCAACTTTGGCATGTGTCCTAAATCCCATCCTCTCCTTATATTTTCCCCAAAATATCACCTCTTCCAAACATACTTAATTCTGTCAAAGGTGCAACCATTCTTACAGTGTCCCAGATTCATAATCTTGACATTATCTTTGACTCCTCACTCTCCTTCATTCGCCATAACTAATCATTTGCCAAATCTTGCCATTTCTGCCTCGACATTATCCCATAACATCTCTTCACTCTGACCACACAGACAGCACCTTAGGGGAAGTCTTCATCATCTCTACTACAATCCACCCTCCACAGAGTCAGCTGATCTGCAGATCTGTCTATTTCACTCCCCTATTGAATACATTCCAGCAGCTTTATATTGTCTCTAAGATAAATATAAACTCTTCTGCTTAGCATTTAAAGCCCTTCACAACCTGGGCTCAAACTCTCTTTCCAGTCTTACCAGACGTTAGTCTCTCTCCCATAATCTGATATCCAGCAAAACTGGTCTTCTCCCAGTTCCTCACATGACACTACATCTCCCACCTTCTTGCCTTTGCACTGATCGTTCCAGATGCCTGGAACCTACCCATCCTTACTTCCATTTCAGGGAGTCTCTTTCCTTCCTTTAAGATGCAATTTAATCACCAACTTTTGCATGAATGTTATTTTCTTATCACAGGAACTGCTAGTAACCTCCCTTTCAATCTACTTTGTTTATTCACGTCATATCAATACTGTACAATTATACTGTATAATATATATATATATATATATATGTACTTGCTGCCTCTCCCACTGGAAAATCATTACCACACAAATAAGGATTATATCATTCTTTATACCTATATTCTCAGGGCCTAGCATACTATCTGTCACATGGTAATGATGGAATAAATGTTTGTTGAATGACTTGACACATCATCTGCCAAATCCAATGATCAATCTTGATTCCAGAAGACCAGTGATCAAGAATGTTACCCACCTCCTGATAAAGTGGAAATAATTTAAATGTGTAGAATGAGACACATATTTTCAATATGGCCAATATGGGAAATTTCTTCGTCTTGACTATGCATCTATGTTACATAGATCAAAGTATATATCTTTTTTTTTCTTTTGGTGGAGGATGGAGGTAAGGGAGGAAAAAAAAAGTCTTGATAATTTTAGAAAATAAAATTTAATATATTATCAGCCAGAAACAAGATATGGTAGAAGATTACAGTCCTAACATCAGGTGTTAAAATGATAACAATGGATGACTTAAAATAAGCAAGGGTGTGTGTCTGTGTGTGTGTGCCTGTGTGCGCGTGTGTGTATTTATTTAGCTGATAAGGATACAGTTTTCAGACACAAGGAAAGGATGCATGATGCAAAATCAAAGCCAATAACAACTGCAGTATGTGATTGGGTCAACTCCCCAAGCCTCCCCCTCATTTAAGTACTTGATCAGAGCAGCCAATTTGAGTTCAAGTTCTATTTGTGACCTTAAGGAGCTTCAACCTGACCCTCTTGCTGTAATTGTTTAAATTATGGTTGCTCCTTCAGCTCAAGGGCTGCTCAGAAAACTGTGAAGGACTTAAGACACATGTATTATACATTTTACAACCTTTTTTTTCTTGAAATTTACCCCTTCCTTTATTTTACAACTTTTTTTTCTTGCTGCCACCTAGTTAAATTACTACCATGCCTCCTATGCTTAGGGTGCTATCATGGTAATGGGAATCTGAAGATCTTCCATGCCCCTTGTACTGGCAAGCAAATGGGTACTTAGCACCTTGTTTCAAGTTCATAACTGTGTCAAGTATTAAGATCCAGAACTTGTGAATCCCACAGTGGGAAGAAGCTGCTGATATAACAGGATGGGGCAGAACAGAAAGGAGCTAATACCATACATAAAGAAAAGCTCAACCTAGAGAGCCAGAACTGCTGGGAGCGAGCAGCATGGAGGCTGAGTTACTATTGCTGGAGAGAGAGAACTTCTGAGAGCCAGCCAAGAACTGCTGAGGACTTCTGAGAGCTGAGAAGAGAATTGAGAAGAACTGAGAAATGAGAAGAGAGAATTGGGAGGAAGCATGACAGTGATGCTGGTACTTTGTCTGTTTTGATGTTACTTTGTCAGATTTGTTTGTTGATAGAGGATATTGCTGTTGTTACAGAAGCCCTGGGACCTCACTGCTGATTCAGAAGCCCTGAAAGAGGATTTTCTTGTTGTATGTTTACAGAAATCCTGGAGGAGGGTCTTGCTGACGTTTTCAGAGGTCCTGGGATTAAACTGATGATTTGTGTTGATTCCTCGGACCTTGCTGTTGAGTCTATGTTGATTTCACAGGCAGAAAGTGCATCAATTCAGAAAGTGAATTGATGAGGATGCCAGAAATGTGTATTAATGTTATTGTGGCTTTGTTAAGCTTTGTTTTCCCAGGAACAGAAACTGTGAAGGACTAGAGGTGGACTAGACACTGTGAGCTTCAATATGGAACCATGGAAGCTGAGAGCCTTCCTCCAGTCATGATGAAAAGACCTCTCCTTGGGTATTTAATGCAAACTGAAAAGATCATGATTTACTGTGGCCTAGGGGTGGAGAACTTTGACCTTCACATTTAGATGACTGAGTTAAGGACTTCTCCAACTAAGAAGAAAGAAGACTTTTAGATTGAAGAGATTAAGACAATGTGACCTAGGGGTGGAGAATTTTGACCTTTGTATTTTGTGACTGAATTAAGGACTTACTAAATGATTGAGTGACTAAATGAGTGGAATGATCACAGTGACCATGTGACCACTTTGGTGAAAACTATGTGGCCATTTTAGTGATAAATTGTTATGCTATAACATTGTGAATGCTGTACTTTGATTTTCTGTAAATGTTTTGTCTTAGTTTGTTACTGAATAAATAGAGAGTTCACTATACTGTGTAATCAGAACCTTGAAGCTAATTCACAGCAGCAGTCCTCTGGAAAGCAATCAGGTCTTAGCAGAGGTTGCAATAGGGCCTGGCCAAAGACCACCACAGAATGAGAGGGAAATAAATACTAGCTTAAGGAAAATACTCTGGTCAAGGCAAAACTTTGTCTTCCTATAAATATAAGTTCTTAAATTAGAGAATAGTTAAACAAATTGTGGTGGTTTGTTGATTAGTCATGTCCAACTCTTTGTGACATTTGGTGGGGCTTTCTTGGCAAAGACACTAGAGTGGTTTCTCATTTCCTTCAACAATTCATTTTACAGATGAGGAAACTGAAGCAAATAGGATTATAAGTTACTTGCCCAGGGTCACATGGCTAGTAAGTGTCTGAGGCTACATATGAACTCAGGTCCTCCTGACTCCAGTGCCAGCACTGGACTATCTGGCTGCCCTAAACAAATTGTGGCATATGAATATAATGGAATATTACTATGCTATAAGAAATGATGTATCTATATGACACATATATGTGTCATATGGAAAAATGCTCTAAATCACTACTGATTAGGGAAATGCAAATTAAAACAACTCTGACATACCACCTCACACCTATCAGACTAGCAAAAATGACAGAAAAGGAAAATTATAAAAGTTGTAGATGATGTGAGAAAATTGGGACACTAATGTACTTTTGGTAGAGTTATGAACTTATCCAACCATTCTGGAGAGCAATTTGGAACTACGGCTACAAAAAAGGGCTATAAAACTATGCATACCTTTTAATCCAGCAGTAAACTGGTGAGTCTGTATCTCGAAGAGATCATGAAAAAGAGAAAGGGATATATTTGTACAAAAAATAATTATAGCAACTCTTTCTGTGGTAGCAAAGAATTGGAAATGGAAGGGAATGCCCATCATTTAGGGAATGACTAAACAAGTTGTGGTATATGAATGTCAGGATATATTTTTGTGCTATAAAAAATGATGAGCAGGCAAATTTCAGAAAAACCTGGACTTACATGAACTGATGCAAAATGGAGTGAGCAGAACCAGAAGAATATTGTACACAGTAACAGTAACATTGTGTGATGATCATCTATGATTGACTTAGCTCTTTTCAGCAATACAATGATCTAAGACAATTCCAAAAGACTCATGATGGAAAATGCTATCTACATCCAGAGAAAGAACAGATGGAGTCTGAAGAAGGCAGACCAAAGCATACGATTTTTGCTTTATTTTTGTCATAGTTTTTTCCTTTTGTTCTGTTTCTTCTTTTACAACATGACAAATATCGAAGTATGTTTTACATGATTGCACGTATATAATCTACATGAAATTACTTACTGTCTTAGGAAGGAGGAAGGTGAAGGAGAGAAGGAAAAAATTTGGAACTCAAAATCTTATTAAAAATGAATGTTAGGGGTGGCTAGGTGGCACAGTGAAAAGAGCACCAGCCTTGGAATCAAGAGGACCTGAGTTCAAATGTGGCTTCAGACACTTGACATGCTTACTAGCCATGTGACTTTGGGCAAGTCACTTAACCCCAACTGCCCTCCAAAAAGCAAAAAAAAAAAAAAAAATGTTAACAATCAATTTGGGGCAGCTAGGTGGCGCAGTGAATAGAGCACCGGCCCTGGAGTCAGGAGGACCTGAGTTCAAATCCAGCCTCAGACACTTAACACAAAACTAGTCATGTGACCTTGGGCAAGTCACTTAACCTCAATTGTCCTACCTTTCCCCCTCCAAAAAGCAAATAAAATAAAAATCAACTTTACATGTAATTGGAAAAAATGCCATTAAAAAAAGAAGGAATGGTGTGTGTGAGGACTTCAGAGAAGCAGAATGAAGAAAGAAGGGTCAAGAAAACAATATATCATTTTACAGAGCTAGAAAAAATAATAAAATTCATCTGGAAGAACAAAAGTTCTAAAATATCAAAGGAATTAATGAAAAGAAATGTTAGGGAAGGTGGCCTAGTGTAATAGTAATGAAATTTAAAGATCCCCCTGTATTGGCTTGGTTTTTGGTTTGATTGTGTTAAAACCCAGAGCTTGTGAATCCCAATTGTGGGATGAACTTGTTGAAGCGAAAAGAGAGAGCTGAACTGGGAGGAGCTGATGATGTAAATTTAGAGAGACACAAGAAAAAAGAGAGGCAGAAGAACTTTTTGGAAGCAGCACCTTGGAGGCAGAGAGAGACTGAGAGGATTACTGAGGGCCAGTTTGAATTGCCCAGGACTTTTGAGAGCTGCCACCCAGAGCTGCCAAGGACTGAGGAGACATGGCTGTTATGCCGGTACTTTGTCTGTCTGTTTTGATGTTGTTTTGCCAGATTTGTCCACTGGTGAAAGACAGTCCTGTTGTTGCAGAGGTCTTAGAACCTCGCTGTTGGTTCAGAGCTCCTGAGACTGTTCTGCAGACAGAGAATGAATTCTGTCCACTGGGGAAGGACAGTGCTGTTGTTGCAGAACCTTGCTGTTGGTTCAGAAGCCCTGAAGAAGGATTTTCTTGTTGTATGTTTACAGAAATCCTGGAAGAGGGTTTTGCTAATGTTTTCAAGGGGTCCTAGTGACTGTTCTGCAGACAGATAATGAATTAATGAAGACACTGGCAATGTATCTTGTGGCCTTGTTAAGCTTTGTCTCCCTAGGAACAAAGATTGCTGAGACCTTGCCTTGGGTCAAGATGAAAAAAAGACCTTTCTTTGAGTATTAAATGCTGTGCTTAAGCATGTTGTAACTCTGGGGTAGATTCAATTGTAATCCAAGGGCGGGGAACTTTTGACTTTTTTGTGCTCTGTGATTAAACAAATGAATGTACTTTACTTATGATTGGAAACTAATCTCCATTTGAGAAGGGGGGCTTTGTGGTTGACTAAATGAATGTACAGCCTACGGGTGGAGTAGTATTTAGAAGAGGGACTTTGTGACTGATTAAATGAATCTAATATCCAGGGGTGGGGTAGTACTTGGAAATTATTAAATTACACTTGGTAAATGCTGCATTTTGAATTATGCTATATTTTGATTCTGTCTGTTCTTAATTTGTCGCTGAATAAAATGGAGAGCACCTATGCTGGTATTTTGAACCTTGGGAAGTTGCCTTTGCTTGGCATTACACCTAGTCATGATAGATCTTAAATTATATTATAAAGCAGCAATCATCAAAACTACTTGGTACTGGCTAAGAAATAGAGTGATGGATCAGTGGAATAGGTTAGGTACACAAAACACAATAGTCAATGACTACAGTAATCTACTGTTTGATAAGCCCCAAAACTCCAGTATCTAGATAAGAACACACTATTTGACAAAAATTGCTGGGAAAACTGGAAAATAGTATGGCAGAAACCAGTATCTTACCATTTGGACTTTATTTTGGTATACAGTGTAACACGATTTAGAAATAAAGGTTGATACTATAAGCAACTTAAGAGAGCAAGGAATAGTTTGCCTGTCAGATTTATGGAGAACAGAGTAATTTATGACCAAACATGAAACAGAAAACAATATGATGTGCAAAATAATTTTGATTACATGAAAATGAAAAGTTTTTGCACAAATAAAGCCAATGCAACCAAGATTAGGAGGGAAGCAGAAAACTGGGAATTTGGCTTGATTGAGAAGATATTTCCCCAGTTCTGCTTCAGAGTGAAGGCTAAGCCAATTAGAAATTTGCAGCAATTTTTCAAATTTCTGACAATGTTCCAGAACATATTCACTAGACAGCCTTTGAAGTCAAAGAGAGAATTAATAAAGAACAAATAGAGAGAGGGTTGAGGGTTGCTATGGTTGCCCTCAAGTGTACCTGAGAGGTACTGCTCACATCTTACATTATACACCCCTGAGTCCTAGACTGTACTTTCCCATCCTGAAAAAATATATATGCTTAGCAGTGAGTAAAGTGCCAACCCGAGAGGACCTGAGTTCAGTTACAGCCTCAGACACTTCATACCTACACAAAGCTAGCCGTGTAACCCTGGGCAAGTTACTTAACCCCAACTGCCCTCCAAAAGGCAAAAAATAAATAAATAAATAAATAGATGTGCTTGCCATTCAATATTTTGTAAAAATCTTATAAAATTCTCTCTGCCTCACTTTCTTTAGTTGTTAAATGGGAATGATAGTAACACCTACCCCTAGGGTTGTTGTGAAGATCAAATGAGATAATATTTGTAAAGTATTTAGCATAGCACCTGGCAACCATTCTAGAGAGCAATTTGGAACTATGACCAAAGGGCAATAAAAAGGTGCACACCCTTTGACCCAGCAATACCACTTCTAGGGCTACATCCCAAAGAGATTATAAAAATGGGGAAAATATACAAAAATATGTATAGCAGCTCTTTTTGTGGTGGCCAAGAACTGGAAACTGAGAGGATGTTCACCAATTGGAGAATGGCTGAACAAGATGTAGTTTATAAATGTAATGGAATATTATTGTGCTATAAGAAATGATGAGAAGGGAGACTTCAGAAAAACCTGGAAAGACTTATATGAACTGATGCTGAGTGAAGTGAGCAGAAAATAGAACACCTCCCTGAAGTCAGGAGGACCTGAGTTCAAATCCAGCCTCAGACACTTAATACAAAAACTAGCCATGTGACCTCAGGCAAGTCCCCTAACCCCCATTGCCCTCCAAAAAGCAAAAAAAAAAAAATGGAGTTCGAATGCAGATCAAATCAAAGCATACTATTTGCTCTCGTTTGTTTTTGTTTTTTCTTTCTCGTGGTTCATCCCATACATCCAGTTTTTCTATACAACATGACTAATGTGAAAATATGTTTCATAAGAATGTATATGTAGAGCCTATATTGGATTGCATGCTGTGTTGGGGAGAGGGGTAAGGAGGGAGGCAGAGAAAATTTAAAACTTATGGCAGTGAATGCTGCAAACTCTAAATAAATAAATAAATAAATTTGTGGGGGGAAAAAGAAAAAGAGAAAACAATATATCCAGTAACTATAACAAGATAAAAAGGGGGGGCGGGGAACTACACACCAAAGAAACCAAAACTAAATATAACAAAATTATAAAGATCAAGTGAGTACAGAATGAAGAAATATAAGAAGACATCCCTTTGTGAATGTGGGAAATCCACAGGTATTATAAAATGCACATTTTTGGACATGTTCAATGTATCAATCAGTTGTGCTGCCTCTTTTTGTCCTCTCTAAAAAAACAGCATGTGTTATGTGAGATGCCTATCTACAAGGGGTAGGAGGAGGGACACATGGTATATTATGGTGATGTAAAAAATGGAAAATATCAATAAAAATTTATTAAAATTTTAAAATTAAAAAATGTAAGCTCTTACAATCAGAAATTTTTCATTTTTGACTTTGTATCCCCCAAGACCTAGCACAGTACGTTACACATAGCAGGAACTTAACAAAGTTTCTCAAACAGAACTGAATAATAAAACCATCTTATTAACATTAATAAAGTGTACATATTTAAAGTTGGCATATTTGTTACAAAATTCAAATAAAATTTTAAAATCTGTTATAGAAAAGGACAATAGAAGAGACTGACTAGAAAGCATGGCAAAGAAGTATGCTAAAGTGTTCAACAACCATAAAATAAAGATATATCAACCTTAATTTTAAAACTTGAATACATGAATTGGTCATATATTTTTTAAAAAGAAAAGTAGATTTTTACCTGTCAAATCAATTTTCAGTTTGGTTATATCTTTAGCAATGTTGAACTGGTCTTTTGCTTTTGCATATTCATAATAATACAAATATGTATGTGCACATTCAAGATGAAACTGAACATTCAGGTATCCACATGTCTCCTTGGTCAGTAGATTTTCTAGTTTCATCACTGTAAGACAAAGAAAAGACACTAAGAATTTGTATCCTATAAAGATATTATTGTACTCACAAGGCAAGAAAACCTATCATCAATCACCAATAAAAACTATAGAACTGTGGCCAAAATCAGAGGCAAAACAATGAATAGAACTGACAACAGGGGATCCAGCTGCTTCCACAGCTACCCATCAATAAATCAACAACAATTTATTATGCTCCTAATACTATGCCAGGCGCTGACAAAAAAAAAGAGAGAGAGAGATACACTCTGACCTCTACTAGTTATATTCTACTACTGCTTTCAATGCTGGTTGCTATCCAGCTCTCACCACGGCCCAGAAGCACAGCTACCCCAGACATGGGCACAAGGTCTTCCTCCAGGACTAAGATAGAAAATTCTGCAGAGGCAAAGTACCAGCTGATGCCCCTAATCAAAGATGAAGAGAAGAAAGTTATAGTAATTAATTGTTAAAAGTTCTAATAATAAATTGTAGTAATTAAAGATCTGGCTTCAGAGGGACAGGTAGGGAAAAGGCATTTTTTTTTTAAGCAATTGGAGTTAAGTAACTTGCTCAAGGTTACACGGCCAGTAATTTCTGGGTGGATGCTAAGTGTCTGAGCCTGGATTCGATCCCCCAGGTCATCCCAACACTGGGGCCGGTGCTCTTACTCACTGAGCCACCTGGCCACCCCAGAAAAGGCATTTTAAGATACCTCTGATACAGCCACAATATGCTCCCACCACCTGCATGAGTCTCCATCCAAGGACTCAAGGTAGAGGTAAGCACCAGGTGTTGCTCCTGGACTATATGCCAGAGTAACACTGCCCAGAAGAACGCACTGAGCCATAACCATACATGTTCCCCCACTGGCCAATATGGAAAGAAATTTAAAAAAAAAAAAGATTCTGTAAGAGAGATCTCAAAGAAAATGCTAGAACTTCTGCAGTTTTTCCAATCATCATTACAGTCACTGCCATGGACTGATCCTTGGACTCCCCCTCAGCAGGAACCAAAGCTGTGTCCACGTGCTGCCAAGGACTGGGCTGGTGGACAAAGAGTCTAAAAGAGGAGGATGAAGCAGCAGAGGGAATTAAGGGAGGCCATGCAACAATAGCCCACAGAGCCAGCAAAAGCTACAAATGACAACAAATGAAGGAGGATTTTCCCCCCCATTCTGCATCAAAACTAACTGGTCCTAACATATTATTAAAGATAAAGGACAGGGGCGGCTAGGTGGCACAGTGAGTTAAGTGCTGACCCCAGAGTCAGGAGGACCCGAGTTAGGTTCTGGCCTCAGACACTTAACACCCACACACAAAAACTAGCCATGTAACCTTGGGCAAGTTACTTAACCCCAAATGCCCTCCAAAAGGCAAAAAAAAAAAAAAAAAGATAAAGGACAGACATCCCTCCTTCCTCTTAACAGCCAATTAGCTGTTTTTAAGAAACATACTTTGTAGGAAGACCTGTTTGTTGGGAAGTATGTGTTGAAAATAAAGAATATTGTTATACACTATTTTGCTGAATTTTTCTTGCTGTTCAGTCCTTTTCAGTCATGTCCAACTCTTTGTGATCCCATTTGGGAGGTTACTTGGCAAAGATACTGGAGAGTGATGGCATTTTCTTTTCCAGGTCATTTTACAGATGAGGAAACTGAGGCAAACAGAGTTAAGTGACTTTCCCAGGATCACACAGCTGGTTAATGTCTGAGGCTGGATTTGAATTCAGGAAGATGAGTTTTCCTGATTCCAAACACAGTATGCTATCCACTGTACCATCTAGCTGCCTGATGAATGAGTAAACAAGTATTTATTAAACCCTTACTATGTGCCAGGCACTGTTCTAAGCCCTGAGGATACAAAGACAAAAAGAGAAGTCATAGATACAGAGAACAGAGCCACAGCGGTCATTTTCATAAACAATGTTAGTACTGATTTGATCAAGGTTCCTAGACCATGAAGTGGAAAATGGAGGTTGTAGGAAGCCGTGTGGAGGGTCAAGAGAACACATACATCAGGGTAGATAGCAAGAAAATGGCCAAAGGGGATGACTAGATAGAACACGAAACAGTCTGATCTGTTCTGGAGTTATGTAAGGCAGGCTTGATGACTGACACACCCACCAGGATAGTTTAGTCCCAGGGAAGGAGTTTCAATGAAAAGAAGTTACAGAGAAGCAGAAAATAAATTCCAAGTGATCTCAGGGAAGATTTTGTAGACATGGAGTTTTGAAGAGTTCATAGGGTCTAAAGAATGGAGATGACCTCTGATTTATTCCACTAAAAAGAGTGGAGAGCAGGAAAACAGAAACTCAGAAAAAGACTATGCATTTGTATTTGTTACAAAGGATTTTTTTTTCCTGTTTATTACAATGTGGCAGAAAAAGAGGATGAGAAAAATAATTATGGTTCATAAAAAAATTTAAAATAAAATATTGATGCAGTATAAAAATAGTGACCCAGCAAGAACATATAAATTATATATTAAATGATAACTATATTATAGTATACTACATATTATATACTAAATTATAACTATAGGTCTTTGTAGTTAAATAAAACAATATACTTTAAATTCATTTATTACAGAATATATTACAGATAGACACACACACATAAATATAAGAACCATAGACACTTAAGAGCCATAACTAATATAAAAGGTGGTCTATCAGGACTTTCCACATAACTGAACAAACAAGAAGCATTTATTAAATAACAAATGGTGAAAGGCCCTCATAGTCATAAGTCCCTTCTCTAGCACTACCAACAAGTAGCCTTCCAGCTTCTGGTTGAAAACAAGATCGCTAATTCCTAAGGTAATCCTGTTCCATCGCTGTTAGGATGTTCTTTTTTATATTGAATGGACATCTGCCTCAATCTGTTAAATTTTGGTTTTAGTCTCTGGAATTAAACGAAAAAAACTTTCTCTATTTCCATATGATAATAATCAAGTTCCTCCAAATTTTTTCTTGAAACCAGACAGCCCCAGTTCCCCCAACCATTAATCATGACATGCTTTTGGATTCCCCACTATCCCAAACAATCTCTTGTGTATATATTATAAGTTATCCATGCTGCTCTTAGAAAGTAACACTCAAGTTTAAAGGTCTGACCCTAACAGGGAGACAAACATTATAGTAATTTTTTTGAAGAACATTAAAATTAAACAACTGAAAAATTACTCCTCACACATGAGTACTAAGTAACAATTACATTCTTAACTAAATCTTAAAACTCCCTGAAGACAGCAGCTATACAAGACTGAAGGCCATTTTATGGCTTTGTCCATTTTTTAGATTGTCATGGCCTTTTTCTCCTCCCAAAAAGTCACCACCTTGAAGTCAAACTTCTGGTAAGGAAGGTTCTCATGGGAAGCTGGGATAAACTGTAAACAAGAACCACAAACAGTCTGCTACCGTGTTCTACTTACCAGATCAGTAAAACCTGCCACCATTGACCTTCTGTGCAAAGTCCTGAAGAACTCAGGATCATAGTCATGATAATTAGGTAAAGGAGTAGGGCTTTAGTAAAAGAAATTAGGATGGTTCACATTTGGAAAGATGCACAGGGCTTTCAATGACTCCAAACTGCTTACTGTTACAAAAGCCAAATTTTCTTTCAGGTAGTATTCTACAGATTGAGAGCCACTGTGGCTCTGAGTGGTGGATAAAAAAGTGGTAGATGAAATCAGAAAGACCTAGAAAGTTCTGCCTGACACATACTGGGACCCTAAACAAATCACTTAACCTTTTAGTATCCTAGGCTACTCTCAAGACAACAAAATACAGAATAGTTTCTGATCTTCAGGGAATTTCTTCGTAGGAGTTCCCTACTCCAATTACTGATCCAGTTCAAAACAACAACAAGAAAACCTACAGTGCATTCTATATAGCTACAAATCATAGAATACGACACAGTCAGAAGAATTAAAACTACAAATAATTTAAAAGTTAATGGAAAGACTCAAGACAGAAGCTGATAGGTGTTACAATAGAGTGAGCACTGGGCTTAGAGTCAGGAAGACCTGAGTTCAAATTCAGCCTCAGATATTTGCTAGCAGTGACCTCAGGCAAATTAATTAACTTCTGCTTGCCTCAATTTCCTCCACTATAAAATAGGGATAATAATAGTATATACCTCTAGGATTGCTGTGAGGATCACATAAGATAATATTTTTAAAGTACTTAGCACAGTGCCTGGCACATTGTAGGTAACATAACTATTATTACTATTATTATTAGGTGACATGAGACATCAAACTCAGGTATAAGCTGGTTCTGGCAACTCTACCTCAGTTTCCATATCTGTAAAATGAGGGGACTGGACTCAATGGCCTCTAAGGTTCTCTTCCAGCTCTAAATCTATGTTCCTATGCTCTTGTGTTACCAATGAGGATTTGCAAGGGACAAATGTCAAAAAAGATATAGGTCCCATGTAACTATAAAAGAGGGCAAGTCAAAAACATTCTGAGAATGAAAGAAAAAAGATAAGAGTCCTAGTGGCACAATGGTGTCTATAAATTTATAAACTCAAGAAGACTCTTGACTTGCAACCCTCACCCCGATCTACAATGCACTTAGAGAAGATATTCTATGGTGAACTTATGGAAAAACAAGGACAAGAATGGCTCAGGACAACAAGCGGACTGAGCTCTGGAGGATTACCCAAACTGATGAAACTTAACTTTCACCAAAGCAGCAATGGTAATTGAGAATTTGTACTATTAAGCTTATACTCTTATTAGCCTGTACTTGTGGGAACAGAAACTATTTTTACTTTTTAGCATGATGTCCAACATAGGACAGGCACTTAATAAATGCTTATTAACAAGCAAACAGGCAGCCAGACTTTGGATCACAGTTTTAGAACTGAAAGGGACTTTGGAAGCCATCTAAACCTACACCCTCAGTTCCTGTATAAGAAAAATAAGGGAAGGCAAAGGAGCTAAGAGTACAACCAACAATGACCTGTCCAGCAAAATTAAGCATAATATTCAAGGAGAAAAAAATGGTCATCCAATGAAACAGAAGGATTTCAAGCTCTCATAAGACCAGAATTGAACAAAAAATCTAATCTCTAACATCAAGACCCAAAAGAAGCACAAAAAGGAAAAAACAAAAAAGAAAAAATAAGGGATTCAAGAGAGCTAAGCTGTTTGCATCCTTCCATGAGAAGATGATCTTGTAATTCTTAAAAAACTGTACCGCTAATAGTACAGCTAGAAGGAATATACATAGACAGAGGGTACAACTATGAGGTGAATTTGAGGGAATGATATAAATTAATTAAAGAATGAGAAAGAAGAGTGCACTGGGTACAGAAGGAAGAGAGAGCTTAGAACAGTGTAAATTACTTCACATGAAGAGGCATGAAAGACCCATTACAATGAAGGGGGAGAGGGAAGGGTGAGCAATGATGGTCACTTGAACCTGACTCTTATCAGAATTGTCTCAAAGCAGGAATAATATACCCAATCAGCTGAAAATAGAAAGCTACCTTACCCAACAGGAAGTAGGAGGAGAGGAGAGTAAATAAAGAAGGGGGAATGGGGCTCCAGGAGCTGACAGAAGGGAGAACATATCAAGGGGAGTAGCACACAGAAGAAAAACACTGGTGAGAAATGAAAGGGTTAGAGGAGAAAGAGAATAAACAAGAGGAAAAACAGGATGGAGGGAAATACACAGTAAACATAATTGTGAACATGAATGGGATGAACTCTCCCATAAAATGGAATCAGATGGCAGAGTGGATCAAAAGTCAGAATCCTACAATATGTTGGTGCATTGCTAATGTATTTTTGCTTAATGGGAAGATCTTTCCCATCAATTAATAGGCCCATGTGACCTGCCTTAATCACATGGAAGCCTGAGTCACATGAGTCTGTGGCGGGAGGAACTTGATGACTAGGTGGAACAGGAAGGGATAGAGCAGGAAGGGTAGAGCAGAGAGGAAGTTGGTCAGAGCTGGGAGTGAGAGTAGTTAGAGTTGAGGGAGAGAGAGAAAGCAGACAGCTAAGATTTTGAGTGTTCATTTGTGAGAAGGCCCTAGCAAGGGGAAGGCCTGGGGATGGTGGTGCCCTTAGCATTGTTATTGTGTATAGATTTATTTGTTTCTACAATGGATTTGGCTTTCTGGTATTGAAATTCGGCTTTCTGGTGTTTGAATAAATATTTCAGTTCTGTGTTCCATGTGGAGAGTCTATCATATTTTGCAACTCAGATTTACATTGGCATATTCATAGCCACTGTTAAGTGCTGTGAATATCGCCTTGGCACTACAGTTGTTAACAAAAACTACACTTGAAACAGTGATACCACAGACTGAAGGTAAAGGACTAGAGCAAAATCTATTATGCTTCAGCTGAAATAATTCTGATCTCAGACAAAAAAAAAATTGACCTAATTAAAAGAGATAAGGAAGGAAACTACATCCAGAAAAAGAACTAAGGAGTCTAAAGTCAGAAAAAAGCACACTATCTGCTCTCTCTCTTTTTTTTTTGTTTTTTTCTTTCTCATGGTTTCTCCCATTGGTTCTAATTCTTCTTTACAACATGACTAATGTGAAAATATATTTAATATGTATATATGTAGAGCCTGTATCAGACTGCATGCTGTCTTGGGGTACAGTGAGGGACAGGATGGGGAGAAAATTTATAACTCAAAATTTTATAGAAGTGAATAGTGAAAACTAAAAATAATTTTTTTAAATAGCATCCAAATTCTTTAAAAAAGAAGTGAAGTGAGGTACAGAAAGAAACAGACAGCAAAACTATATTAGTGTGGGATCTCAATTGTCCTCTCTCAGAACTTGATAAACACAATTAAAAAAAACAAGAAAGAAACGAAGGAGGTGAATAAAATATTAGAAAGGATAGCTATGGCAGACCTTTAGAAAAAACTGAACAGTAACAAAAAGGAATATACTTTTTTTCTCAGAAGTACAAGGCACCTACACAAAAACTGACGATGTATTAGGGCATAAAACCTCAAAACCAACTGTAGAAAGGTAGAAATACTAAATATATCCTTTTTATATCATAAAACAATAAAAACTTCATTCAATAAAGGACAGTAGAAAGATAGATTAAAAATTAACTGGAAACTAAATAATCCTAAAGAATAAATGGGTTAAAGAACAAATCATAGAAACAATTAATAATTTCATTAAAGATAATGACAACAACAAGATAACCAAAATTCATGGGATGTAGCCAAAGTAGTGTAGGGGAAAATTGAGTTCTCTAAATTATTACATCAACAGAATTGAGAAAGAGCAGATTAATAAATTGGGCATGCAATTTTTAAAAATTAGGGAAAAAAAATTTTAAATACCCAATTCAGCACCAAATTGAAAATTCTGAAAACAAAAGGTAAGATTAATAAAACTGAAAGTAAGAAAGCTATTAGGCTAATAAACAAAACTAGGAGCTGGTTTTATGAAAAAATCAATAAGAGATATAAGACATTGGTTAATTTGATTTTTAAAAAGAGAGAAGAAAACCAAACATCCATGCATCAAAAATTAAAAGAGTGAAATCATCACCAGTGAAGAATAAATTAAAGCATCATTAGAAAATATTGTGCCCAATTATATGCCAATAAATCTGACAATATGAACAAAATCGATGAATATTTACAAAAATATAAATTACCCAGATTAACAGATGAGGAAATAGAATACCCAAATAACCCCATCTTAGAAAAAGAAACTGAACAAGCCATTAATGACCTACCTAAGGAGAAAAGTGAGACCTACAAATAATAGATGATTTGCCTCAATTTACACAGTAAATAGCAGAGCCAAGATTTAAACTCAGGTCCTCTGACTCCAAATCCAGTGGTTTGGGTTTCTGTTTTCCTATTGTACCCCATGCTTGCTTTTCTCTGTGCTTTCTTTCAATTTGTTGCTAGATGTTTCTGCTTCAGTGTATGATGGGGAAATGGTGAACACAGAATATGCTGAATCTTTGTGACAACTTCAAGCACTGGGAGGAAAGTACTTATGACAGAACCATCATTAATAAACAAAAGAACTTTATAAAAGGCCCTTATACAAGTAGACCTGCCTTATTTCAAATTTTCTTCTGAACCTAATCACATATAATAAGACAGATGCAGAACTGGGTTCTGACATTTGGGCCTGACATTAAAAGACCATGATTTCAACATGATGGAGAGGGTCCTTCCTTTCTGATATAATGACTGCCAAATAGAGTTGGCCAAATAGAGTTGTGCAGAAGAAGGGAAGTAAAATTTAGATCATTTCGCAACATAAGCCTTACAGGGAGCAAAATTCAAATAATAAAGCAGTAAGTGCTTCTAAAGAAAAAGATGAAGGGGCGGCTAGATGGTGCAGTGAGTAAAGCGCTGGCCCCAGAGTCAGGAGGACCCGAGTTCAGTTCCGTCCTCAGACACTTAACACCCACACAAAAAAAAAACTAGCCCTGTAACCTTGCTCAAGTTACTTAACCCCAACTGCCCTCCAAAAGGCAAAAAAAAAAAAAAAAAAAAAAAGGAATTTATTAGGTGGTTACTATGTTCCAGGTATTGTACAGACATTAGACACAAAGAAAATAGATCTTGGGGCAGCTAGGTGGCGCAATGAGTAAAGCACCAGCTCCAGAGTCAGGAGGACCCGAGTTTGGTTCCCCTCAGATACTTAACACCCACACAAAAACTAGCCGTGTAACCTTGGGCAAGTTACTTAACCCCAATTGCCCTCCAAAAAGCAAAAAAAAAAGAGGAGAAAAAGAGGAAATTATGTACTCCTTAAAAAACACAGCTGCTTACAAATTCATTAAAACACTCAATGTTATTTAACTAAGAAAGGTATCTCAGAGCAAATTCCTATGCATTAGATGAAATCTGATTAGGCCATGGCTTTTGGTAAATTTAGAACAAATAATTTAATAAGGAGTTGGATAAGTGCTTGTGGAAAATGTCCAATTAGACTGCTTTTATTTTTTCTGTCTTTAAAAAATACATATATTTTAACCATCCTTTCTTAAATCCTATTGTGGACAGTAGGAACAACACACACTCCTAATATTCAATAATGAAATGAAAGATAGCCACATTAATTGGATTCTGCTGAAGCAGTTTGGCAAGATGCCAGGATATATACAGGCGGAGTCTGAAAATACGAAGACAAGTACATGAGAAATTAGCACCACTTGGATATGTAAATGAATTATCTCCACCTAAATCAACCAGCATATTATAAGATCTAATTTCCATTTCAGCACTTCTGTTTTGAAAGCAGAGGAGTTAGTTGAAAGTTTCAAATTTATATCCCAATAATCCTGACGTGATTTTGTTAAGAAACAACTTTTTGGCACTAAATTTGTTTCTATGTCGAAGAGGAAGCATATATAACATTACCCAGCTTCATATCCAAACTGAAAACTGGGTCTTGTTCAACTAAGTGTAAATACCAATATGAGTACTAAATTTGCAAACTAATATAAAGCAGGAAATACAAAACAATCTTTATTCATTTATATAAATGTTTTATAGCAGTCAAGTGTTTTTGATTTGGGGTAGCAATATAATATCATGTAAAGAGCCCTCAATTTGGACATATAAGCTCTGTTCCAGTTCCAGCTACAAAATTACTAGGTTAGGTTAATTTGGGCAAGTCACTTAATTTCTCCAACCCTTATCAATAAAATAGGAATAATAAATACATGCACTACCTGCCTACCTCAGTAAGAAAATACATGTGAAAATACTTTGTAAACTATCAAGTGCTCTATAAATTTAAGCCATAGTTATTACTTCTGTATAAGTGATACATCAATAGTCCAATATTACTGATGAATATTACAATTTGAGGAGAGTTAAATTATTAGACCAAGATTACAGACCAAATTGGGGCACCAGCAAAACTACAAATTTGAAACTGACAACTCCAAAACTAAACATTAAAAGTAGTGCTCATAAAAAAAAAGTAGCACTCCTTTAAAAATAGCTTAGATAATACTAATTTTCCCTTCTTATCAAAATAAGCACATATTACTGGGAAAGGATAATATCTAACTTGTATTATTTCATTAGCTCATTGGTACACAGATTTAGAAAGGAATGGTCTATAGAGATCTCTCAGTCACCTCCACTTCAGGCTTTCCAGAATTCTCCATCTCCACCCCAGAGGAGTGGGAGGGCAAAATATGTCACAGAAAAGTGGATACTGTGTGTAGGGGAAGGGGGGTTAACACAAAGTAGTGAACCTTGGGGGAATGGGGGAATGAATAGAATGAAAAGAAACACTAACAAATGGTGAGACAAAGAAAGGTCTATTGAAAGAGGTGGTACTTGAGCTAAGTTTTGAATGGATCTAGGGAATTTAAGAAGCTGACATAAAGAAGAACAACATGGCAAGTCAAGGAGGACAACCTGGGCAAAGGTACAATGGAAGGAGATAGAATGATATAGATAAGGAAGAGTAAGTAAGACAGTTTGAAAGGAAGGTAGAGTGAATGAAGAGGAATGATGTAAAATTAGCCTGGTAAGAAAGACTGGACAATAGTACCAGATCTCAAACTATACTATAAGGTAGTAAGCATAACTCATTGGTATTAGTTTAAAAAATAGAAAAGTTAAACAATGGAAAATATTAAGTAAGCAAGACTAAGAAATAAATGAATATGCATAGCATTCAATAAAACCAAATACCCCTATTACAGGGTTTTAGTGCTTCCCCCTTTCAACAAAAATTGCTAGAAGGACTTGGACAAAGAGTGAGTTTATATCTTACACAATAAACCACAATAAATTCCAAATGGACATTATAGGGATAGGGACTAGAACTATGCATTAATAAAGGGAATTCCCAGGTAAGGAAACTCTTTCTGTCACCGCAGATCAGATCCTTTTCCACAATTTACAGTATTAGAGTTGCCTAGCACACTGATACATTAAATGATTTGCCTAATGTCACAGCCAGTATGTGTAAGTGGTAGAGCTTGAACCCATATCTTCCTGACTTCCAGGATGGCTCTCTCTTCCCATGCTACCTTTCTAAATGGATTCTTGACCTAAATAGAAAAGGTCATACTATTCAAAAAAATTCGAGGAAAAGGAAAGGAAATCTTTTTCATTTCATGAAAATGAAATCATGACTAGGGGAAGACAAGGGACAAAAATTATCTTCAATGGATAAAATTAGTCATTTCAATTATATAAAATTGAAAGGTTTTCTCTAAACCCTATTAAATACAGTTAGAATCACAAGGGAAACAGCTGTAAAAAATCTTCACAGGAAATTGAATAAATTGATAAAGCCATAAAGAATCAGTATAAATAATATAAAAATAAGACTAATTCCTCAAGAGCTACATATTCAAAGGAAACGAGTAAGTTCTCAAATGAAGAAAAGAAAGCTATCAAGAACCATATTAAAATGCTCCAAGTCAACAATAAGAGACATGCAAATTAAAGCAAACCTGAGGTTCCAACTCACACCCATCAGACTGGCAAAAAGGAAAACTGCAACAATTGAAGGAGTCATAGCAGGATGGACATATTATTGTTCTATTGGTAGAGCTCTGTATTGACTAAATCTCTCTGGGAAACAATTTGGAATGATATCCCCAAAGTCACTAAACTATGTTTGATGTAGTGATACTACATTAGCTATGTACTCCAATGAGGTCAACGACAGAGAAAAAGGAACCAACCACATGTACAAAAATACTAATTTTGGTACTTATTGCAGTAAAGAACTGGAAACAAATAGGTACCCATCAAATGGAGACTGGACGAACAAAATATACATCTATGTGTGAATGTACATAAATATATACATATGTAATATAAATATATGCATATGTACATAAATGTAATTTATTGTGCTATAAGAAATGAAACATATGACACATTCAGAGAAGTATGTAAAAACTCATATAAACCGATAAAGAGTAAAGTAAGCAAAACCAGGAGAAAAATTTAAGTGATGAATATAAATAATAATAATGTGAGAGGAAAAAAGACCAGAGAACCCCGACCAAACCAACTATGATGCCAAAAGACTGAGGAGGAAGAAAACCAAACCTGTCATAGCATAAAGATGATAGACTACAGCTACAGAATCAGATATGATGACCCTCAGACATGATCAATGGCTGTTTTTGTTGTTTTGTAGTTGTTGGGGTTTTTTTTTTTGCTTGACTATAAACATTGGCTCTACAGGGGAGGAAGAGTCTATTATTGAGCAGTAGTAGACATGAAAAAAAAAGGCATCAATTAACCATTTTTTAAATGCTCAGGGGAAAAAAGTGAAGAAGGGGGTACAAACAGTGATTTTGTTACTACTTCTGTTTTTAAAAACACTACGTAAGTTCACAGTTTCTTTTTTTCACAATTTTCACAATCCTCTTTCCTATTATTTATTTCTTTAAAAATTTATTGATAACTGAATTAACAAAAAAAAAGAAATTTTTAAAGGAAAAAGAGGAGTCAAAAACTGGGTTATGGAGGGAGAAGTGGGCTACTCTACAGTAAAGGAAAGGTGGGGGGAAATAGGAAAGTGCTAAGAGGAAATTGTCTTTATCTGGAAGAAATACCCTGGAAGGTATTCTCTAGAGGTCTGAAGCAAAAAGTAGATAGACATTGGACAGAGCTGCAGGATGGACTAGGTGAATCCTTAGGTCTTATCCAAAAAAGGAATTCTATGGAATCTTTAAGAGCTGTTACCTCTGCATCTGCAAGATTTAGTAAGCATCTAACAAATGTTTTCTGATTTTGTTGGGTAAAAAATAAGTGTGCTGGAGCCAGACTGCGAAAGGCTTTAAATGTCAAACAAAGAAGATTGTATTTCATCCAAGAGGCAACTGAAGCATTTTGAGTAGGAAGCATGACCTGTGCTGTAGGAATAACAATTTGACTGGAAAAGCAAGAGATTTAAGAAGGGAGACTAGCTAGAAGGACATTGCTCTAGTATAGGTGAAAGGTGACAAAAGCTTGAAGGTTATATTCTTGTTTCTGCCAAGATGCAATCAAAAGCTGTGTGTGCAAAAAGGTAAGGTGGTCTCCTTATTATAAGAAAAGTTAAAAGAGTTGTTAGAATACCTATCTATTTATCTGTTTAAGACAAAATGAATTGTTCCATGACAAAATGTCAACAAAAGTGCTTCAAAATGAGAACAAAAGACAAAGAATCTAAATGGAAGATTTGGAAAGTGAACAATTCAGGTTAACAGGATCATGTCTAAAAACTGGTTTGTATTTCTGAAACACACCTTAAAATTCAGAAATGATACTTTTCTGGCCAGAAATGTACAAGAATAATTTTAAGATGGTATTTGTCTAGACTCTTGAAAACAAAATAAAAAGGGTTTGAAACTAGAAAGGTGTGTGTGTGTGTGTGTATGTGTGTGTGTGTGTGTATCTCCAAGAAGTCAGATACCATAAATAGTTATACTATAAGAAGAAATCACAGAATCTTACTTGGAAAATACCTCAAAGGCCAAAATACACATATAGTCCAACCCATATCTAAACAAGAATCCACTCTACATCAGACCTGAAAAGTGATTGTTTAGCCTTTACTTAAGGAGCTCCAATAAGAGAGCCCACCAATAATAAGAATAATAGCTAACAATTAAAAGAGACCTTAAGATTCATAAAGCACTTTATATATCTCACCATCACTTGCACAGAAATCCTTTGAGTAGGTGCTATTATTATCTTGTTTTACAGATGAAGAAACAGGCTAACAGAGATTAAGATGTATTGCTAGCAAATATCTGAGGCAGAATTCGTACTTGTATCTTTCTGACTCAAAGTCCAGGGCTCTATCTACCACTTTGGATTGATTTTTTTTTTAATTTTTAAAACTGCATGTTTTCAGGTCATTAGTCCTTTCTTTTTCTTTTTCTTAATTTTCTCAAGGATATAATATTTCCCCTGAAGACCACTTTACCCACATTCCAGAAATTTTGTTATGTCTCCTTTTCATTCTCTTTCACAGTTATTGTTTCTATAATGTGTTCTTTAATCAACTCATTATTCAAGTTGTCATTATTAAGGCTCCTTTTAGGTCTGTATCTTTTGCTTGTGCTCATTGTATTATTAGCTTTTTGTACCATAGTCTACAAAGAACTTGTTTCAGTAACTACACTTTTGAATGTGTAATTGTCAGAAGACTTTTTCCCCCTCACTAGAGGTCTTCAATCACCATTTTTTTCCCTTTTGGGGTTTACCCAACTGCTTGGTTCCTCCCTTTATTTAAGATATCTTGAAAATTCATCCCTGAATGCTTTCAAAGTTCTATCACCACATTTGTTCTGTGGCACTTAAGTCTGTGGTCTGTTGGCCATCACAACTTTCCTAAGTGCCATTTCCATATTCTTTGGCCTTATTTATGGCCCCCAACAAACGATACCTCCCAAAGAACATTTAAAGTTTGCTATAGTTTACTTTCAAATAAACTACTCAACAGAATGCATAGGGAAAATAAACAACAGTGACTCCTCTGAACTTCCTCAAGATTCCCTCCAAATTACAAATCACATCCTTATATCAAAGACTGGGCAACACTTTCCTACATTAGTACAATCTGAAGGACTGATAACAATGCTGCAGGTCACCTGTTATACAACAACCATGCATTCAACAAACATCAATCAGCTGGAAAGAGGCTCCTTCCCAAGATGAAAATATACTCATTCCTTCTTTTATATATGCTACAACTTGTTTCAAATGGCAGTAAAAGGCCATGAAAAATACATTCCCTAAGAAATTAGGGCAAAAAAGATATTTAGCAATTCCTTACAGTTGTTTCTTCTACCCAGAAACTGACAAAGGCTGCAGCTGCTAGGAGAAGAAACCACGAATGACACAGGGAGAAAGAAAGCCTTACATTCTAAGAAACAAGAATCTCTGATCAAATAAATATATTTCATACTTACAAATATGGGCAAGGAAATTTAATTTCTACAGTGGCCTTTCTGAAACATATTGCTTATTATATTCCAAAACAACAATGGGTCTGCCATCTTTTCAATTTAGCCATTCTTTTCTACAAAACAAATCACAACTATCTACACCTATCTTGTATAAAATCAATGAAACGAGACCCTCGAGCCATTCTGAAAATCTACTTGGAACTATACCTAGAAAGTGATTAAATTGTGCATACCATTTGATATCACAAGAAATAAGAGGGAAAGGATCTATACTCACAAAAATATTCCCGGCAACATTTTTGCTATAGCAAAGAATTAGACTAAGGGAGTGCCTTAGTGACTTAGTGAATGTGCCACAGTGACTGGGCATATTATGACATATGAAGTTAATGAGACGCATTACATTCCCTAAAAAATGACAAAAGGGACAAGTTCAGAAAAAATTGAAAGGATTTTTTTTTGAATGGATATGGAGGGAAGTGAGAATTAGAAGAAAATTGTATACAATGATTATGACACTATAAAGAAAAACAACTTTGAAAGACTTAAGAACTCTGATCAATGCAATGATTAACCATGAGGACCAATGACCAAATATGCTTCCCAACTATTGAAAGAGATGTAATGGATTAGAGGTACAGAATGAGACAAATGTTTGGGAACAAGATCAGTCTGTGAATTCATTTTGCTTTATTATGCTTATTTGTTAGATGGAAGGTTTGAGGGAGGGATAGTACACCTATTGAGAGCAGAAGAGGGTGAGACAGAGCAAATCCCCCCCCAAAAAAGAATAAGAGTGTCATCAAAGTATTTTTTTTTTAATACACAAAAGGAAACAGAAGGAGATTGTCTGGGAAACAGACAAGCAGAATGGTTTTGCAACTAATGTGCCAAATTTACACTCAGAAAAATATTGTTCAATGTTTTCTATGTTTTGTTCATAATAACAAGATGCAAAAAATGTGTTTTTAAATTCTATAAGTATATGTGTTTATATATAAAACTAAGATTTAAAAAAACTCATAATTTTATTGGTAGAAATTGTAGAGTAACATCAAGAAAAGAGAATACCATCATCAATAAAATTCCTTCTACAAAATCCTCTGCATTGCTACAGTAATAATTATTAATAATAATAACTACTAACATTTATATAGCACCTACCATGTGCCAGGCACTACACTAAGCACTTTACAAATATGATCTCATTTGGTCCTCATAACAACCCTGGTAGGTAGGTACTATTATCATCACCATTTTGCAACTGAGGAAACTGAGGCCGGCAGTTAAGTGAGGCAGGGTCACACAGCAAGTGTTTGAGGACATATCTGAACTCAGGTCTTCTAGACTCCAGGTCCAAGACTCTATCACTGTGCCATCTAGTTAACAGTTATACTGCTTTCCGTCCTCATGAGACTCAATATGAGGTTAAATTCAAGATGACACACACTAGGAATTTCACTGATAAACCAGAGCAGAGGTTCTTGTCCTTCTCTGTGCTGCAGATCCCATGAGCAATCTGATAAAGTCTATGGACCTCCTTCTAAGAATAATATTTTTAAATGATAAAGGAAATTATAAACTTCAGTCCATAGTTAAAAATAAAAGATTTTATAAGAGCTATAATTTTCTTCCCATACACATGCATGGACCTGTTGAAATCTCTCTATTTTGGTGGATTCCAGGTTAAGAAACCATAAACTAGCAAGTGTCCAGAGGAAGATAATTAAAATGTTTAAGAGTCTCTCGTGCACGCCTTATTAAAGCTCAACTGAAGGAATTAGGAATATTTAGTCTGGAGAAGGAAAGATTTAGGGGCAATATCTGTCTTTAAATAGTTGAAGGGCTATTACAGGGAGCAAGGATTAGCTCGCTTCTGTGAGGGGCTGGGCGGGAGTGGGGGGGAACACTAACAGACAAATTAGGGAAATGAGTAAAAGAAACATTCTTGATATGAAGAAAAAAAATACTACACTGTATGAGAAATACAGAACAAAACTCCAAGAGAAAAGAATAGGATCATAGATCCTAGAAATAGAGATTTAGTGCTGGAGAGGACCTATGAAGTCATACCTAGGCCAACATCATCATTTTGTGGATGAGAAAACTGAGGCCACAGAGGTTCAGTGACTCGCCCTTTTAATGCTAGTAGCCCTCCCTCTGTTAATTTTTCCTGTCCATCCTGTATGTAGCTTATTTATGCATAGTTGTTTGCAGATGTTGTCTTCCCCATTAGACTGTGAGCTCCTCAAGAGTAGTGAATATTTTTGCCTGGTTTTGTATCTTCAGAGCTTAGAATAGTGCCTGACACATAGTAGGCAGTTAAAAAATGTTTACTGACTGACTAAAGTCACACAATTAACAGAGCTGAGATCTGAAACCAACCTCTCAGACTCCAAAACCAGTGCTCTATCCACTAGTACACTGGAAAACTGACTGGCCACATAGTTAGAAGGTCTAATGAAAGAACTGAACAATCAACAACAATAAAAATTACTGGCATTTAAAAATCAGTGTAGGTTTGCAAAGCACCTTATTTCATCTGATCCTCTTATCAACCCAATAGGGTAACTGACATAAATCTCATTATCCTCATTTTAAAGATGAGGAAATTGAGGTTGAGAGTTTAAATTATATGCTCTAGCACACACATTGAGCTGAGCTGGGATTGAAATTCAGGGCTTTTTGACAGAATTCAACAGTATGGATCAATATTAGAGCTCATAATGAAAAACTGAAAAGGAGAATTAATGGCTTAGAATAAAAAAGGACTGGCCACTTAAAAAAAAAGAAAACTGAACAAAGACAGTTTAAAAGTTAAATGATTCAATAATAGTAAATAATTAGCATCAGAAGTCAGTAAAATTAAAAGAACATGTAAGTTCTCTACAATCAGAAATAAAAGCCTTATGAAACAGCATTTTCAAAAAATCAAATTATTATTGTCCTCCCAGAAAAAAACAATGAAACAAAAGAGCATATTTCAAAGTAGAGGGACAATTAAGGAAGAGCCAATTCTCAACCTTGAGGGAAAACCCCACAGCAAACACGCAAAGGGATAGTAACAGACCAACCAAGAGAACAGGAGTGCTTAAATATCTAGAAAGAACTACCATTTTCATACAACACCAGTCCAGTTGAGTCTTCCTCCATGATGTTCCCTTAAATCTGGAAGGAGTAATAGAGTCCAGATTGAACCCCGGCTACCACCTTCTCATCTAGATAAGTATTTCCTCTTAAATAAAATATCTTCTATCCATCTCTTAATAAAGAGGAAAAAATTTCCACCAAAACCATAGTGAATTTAAAAAATTCACTGATAGTGAATAAATCAAAGAAAAGGAAGTTTTGAAATATTAAAAAAAACCAGTAAGACAGAATTACAAGCTAAATCAAGCTAAAATACTGAAAGATAAAATGAACTGTATAATAAACATATTAAAGGAATCAAAGAAATATTGAAATTCAGTCCAAAAACAGGAAAGGAAAAGAAAAAGAAACAAACTTAAAGAAAATGCAATACATGGGGCGGCTAGGTGGCACAATGAATCGAGCACCAGCCCTGGAGTCAGGAGGACCTGAGTTCAAATGCGGCCTCGGACACTTAGCACAAAAAAAATAGCCATGTGACCTTGGGCAAGTCACTTAACCCCAACTGCTCTCCAAAAAGCAAAAAAAAAGAAGAAAAAGAAATAAGAAAATGCAATACAGCACAAAAAATGTAAAATATCGATGGAAGAAGTAAAAAAAAAACAGAATAAAATATGACTGAGTAAAGATAAACAGGTAAGAAGAAAGAAATAATAAACAGATTGTCACAGAACTTGAAAAGCAATGACAATAGGGGATGAAATACAGCCTTCAAAGATAAGTTAAGAAGTTTAAACATTAAATTAATTGGTATCCCAGAGAGTAAAAGGAAAAAAAAAACTTGGCACCATATTAAAAGAAGTAATCAGAAACTATTCCCTGAATGAATAAATGAACAATAGGAATTACTCGGCAAATAGAAGAAAATCACTGACCTCACCACGCTGCAATCCAAAACTCATCTTTCCAAGACACAAAATTATCACATTTGAAAATTATGACAATGAAAGAATTATAAATGAGTCAAGAAAGTTAAGAAAAAATAAACTGGAAGCAACAGAATATAGCAGAAATAGTACTGAGTTTGAACTCAGAGGACTTAATTCCTGTCATTGGGCACGTCACTTAACCCCTCCAATCCTCATATCATTAACTGTAAAATAAAGGGGTTGGACTAGATGGCCTCCATAGACATTTCTGGGTCTAAATCTATGATTTTCTGATAAAAATTATATCCATTAAAATCTTCCCAGATTTTTCAATGAGGAATAAAGGAGGAAGAATTGATGAAAAATATACAAGATCCTAAAAGCAGCAAAAGTTACATAAGCTTCTAATTTGAACATTTTATTTGGGGCCCAGAAAAAAAATACTTAAAAATAACAAAACTCTAACATTTTTTAAAAATCCACAATGTCAAAGATCCCTATAATCAAAGGAGAATTTCAGATCTAAGGACAAGATATCATCAATGAAAAGAGTCCCTTATAGCAAATCTGTCATTATTTTTACTTAGGGATATTAAATATTTACAAAGAAATACACAAAAGTGTATATTGTAATTAAAGAAAATATTAAGAGTTCAAAAATATTCAGGGTTATAAAGAAGGTGTTTAAAATGGCAAGAAATAATTACAAAAGTCCCACCCTCCAAAAAAAAAGTCAAAGAGAAAGAATAAAAGGAGTTGATAGCCTGAAAAAGAAACTTTTATTTTTAATCAAAAGGGAATGTTTATTTATTTCTTTAAGCAGTGAAAATTGTTGTAGAAAACTTAACTAAACTATTCCCAGAAGATAAGATTAAGAATAAAAAAAAGAAAAAATGAAAATAACACAATCAAATTTATTATACTTTAAATGTGAATATTCTGAATCTTCCTATTAAAAAGAATAGCTACAAAACAGTTTGAATCAGCATCACAGAATAATACAGAATATTCAAAGAAGTAGTCTTGTCTTTATTTTACAGATGAAGAAACTGAATCCCAGAAAAATGAAGTGACTTGCCCAAGATCATGCAGTGAGTATTAGCAAAGGTAAATAAAACTGAATTCAAGCCAGAAAATTGTAAAAAAAAAAAAAAGGCAGAAAAGCAGTAAAATAAATTAAAATAATATACAATAATATTAAATTTATAAAAGCCAAATAAGTCAACAATTAGATTAACAGGACATGAAGAAATAAAGGAAACTATAATAATAGGAGCCATCAATAGGACAAATCTACTAAAAGGATTAGTAAAGAAATAACACATATGAATAGCTGAATAAACTATGATATATCAATAAAATGCAAAACTACAAAACATTCAAAAACAATAAACATAAAAGAAATATTAAAAAATTTGGAAAGAATTAGATGAAGTAAAACAATTTAAAGAAAGAAAGCAAAACCAGACATAACATTATAAATTCACAATGATTAACATTACCTAAAAATTAAAACGTATATACGAATGTAAAAATTAATGAACATGAAATGGATGGGGATGTAGGAGAAATAACTACTAAGCTAAAATGAGAAAAGCATGTGTTGAAATTCATTATTCATTTTTAAATGTAAACAGCAGGTATCTCCCCAATCTTTGGCAGAGGTAGGGGACACTGGGTATGAAAAATGGCATATATCATCAGATTTTTGATATGCTAGGGTTTTTTTTAACTGTTGGTAAAGTAAATGTTGGTATGTAAAAACAAAAGATAGCAAGAAAAAATTTTTAAATAAAGAGATTTTCGATGAGACCCAGAAAAAAATGTAAATAGCTATAAACATATATTTGGTTTTGTTATTGTTCAGATCATTCAGACCCACTATTTTTTTACCAAATCCCAAACTATCAACTTGGTTTTTGGTTATTTGTCTTTCTCAGAAACATCTAGTTAAGCACATGTAACTGTACAATTTTGATGCTTTTATCAGAATTATAAAAACACATTTAAAAAATCAGATGTTAAGTCACAAGTTACAACTTGACAAATACTATTTCAACTGAAATTTTATACTAACCCACATGAAAATTTCAACACACACCTTGCTCAATACTGGTCTTTGCAAGGCTGAAGAGCTCAGGTGAGCGCTCTTCTAACAACTGCTGATGAATGTTCACACATCTTAAGGTCCACCATGGTAAGGTCTGAAAGAGAAAAAAAATAAAGTCAATAATCTGAAATAAATTCACAATTCAGAAAAATCCACAGCCCATAAAATATTTAGTTTTTAAAATAAAAATATGTTTGGTATACCTATAGACTGATTTAAATACAACTTTTAATTAGTTTTAAGTATACTAATCAAGTTTGATAATTCACAAAAATCACAGAATCTAAGGGCTGGAAGAACTCTCAAAAGTCATCAAGCTCAAGTCATATGTGAAGAAGAATTCTCTCAATAATACATAACAAGTGGTCATGCAGACCTTGTTTGAAGACCTCCAGAGTATAGAACCCACTGTCTCTTGAGATAGACCATTTTCCTTACATTGAGCTTAAATCTAATTCATGTCCCCTCTCCAGGTTGATCTTCAGATCAAACAAGTCCAATTTCTTCTTTAGATGATTCCAGTGGATATTACTATCAAATCTCTACACACTGCCATGATTTTTAACATGCTCTCTATTTGCCTATGAGCCAGCTCCATTTGGATGTCCCATTACTACCATAAATTAAACACTGAGACAAATGAAAAGGCTATTGCAACAGTGCTGTTGGGAGATGAGGATGGCCTAAACTAGGGTAGAGGCTGTGTGAGCAGACATAAGAGAAGAGACATGAAAAATGTTCTGGAAGGAGAAATGACAAAACTGACGACTAACTGATCCAGTTAAAGAACAGAATCGTGCTTACTTTGGCAGTACATATAATAAAACTGAAGCCATACAGAGAAAAATTAGCATGGCCTCTAGGCAAGAAAGACAACTAGTAAAGCATTCCAGGAACACAAATGAGAAATTTAAAAATACAAAAAAGAAAAGAACTTCAAAAGTGGACAGAGACAAGCAGAGCACTATCATGATAGTATCATGACAAATTTATTTTATACTACTATATTTGAAAAACTTTAATAGAAGTACAATTTCATCTGAATTTTGAAAACGTTCATGTTTGTTGACATTTGTCAAGTTCATAATAAAAAAAAATGATGTCCCAAATTACAAACCTGGGTGACCTTTTTCTACAAATTATGCACTGTCTCAACTACATGGGTAAGAGATACCCTTCCAAAGCCATATTCCATCAATAGCTACCATGATTATCTAGTTACCTATGAGGTCAGATTTGCTTCCCAGTATTAAAATAGTTGGCTTAGTTTGCATATTACACATACTTTGTGCATCTGTGTGTAAACAATGAGGTCATTTTTACTGCTAAACTGCTTTCTTGGATTTTTATCTATTACGAATTTCTATTAAGTATCTACAGTTTTTCTTCTTCCTACATTGTGGCTATTCTTCACAATATCCAGCAGAGAGGCTGTTTTCAAATAATAGTAGGCTGTGACCCACCAATCAGACTGCCCAGAGAACCACAACAAAATCAGCCCAAAATCTTTTAGTAAAGAAAATAGAGAAATCTCTGAGTTTAAGTCCTAGGAACTGTCATGAAGGAGCTAGAATGGTCAGTTTTCATTTAAAAGGAAAAGCTGAACAAAGAATGATATTTACATAAAAAATCACAAAACTATGAGAGAGGACTTTAAACCAAAGTCAAGAGAAGTTTAGCAACTGCAAGGAAACTGAGATTGCTTTTTTCTTAAACTTGACAAAACATTAAGTCCAAGCTGGATGGCTGACATGTTGACTTATTCCATTGTATTGATGATTGTGAATAGTATCTTCTTTCAAATAATGCTCACCATAGTTACCAATGAAAGGCTTATGACTGACAGAACTTAAGATTGCATTGCTCACTCATTACTGTCCTACTAATCTCACTTGAAAGGAAAAAAAAGTCATATGGCAGCCTTATGCCTTCACATTATGTTTTTTGAAGCTCACAGCTAGTTAGTCTCCAACAGAGAAAGATATACTCTGCCTCCAAGGACATTTTAATTAGGACCAACTTGAGAGAAGAATTTTCTGTTCAGAGTAATGTCATTAAAATCCACATGCCAAGAAATCATTGTTCAGCTACAAAAATACAAATTCTAAGTACTGGTGACATTTTTATGTTTGGGCGCCATCGCTCTTATCCACATTTTCAAAGATCTCCTTTGCACAAATATAGTGAATGCAGAAAGTGTGAGTACATGAAAGCTAATAGAGACTATCAATAGCACTCTTTCTAACCCTCTCCTTGAAGCCAACAACTATATTTATCAATATAAGAAACTACTTTTCCACACAGGGAAGTAGATCCATATTCCACACAGATTATTTGTTTAACCCACAAAACATGGCCTAAGTCTGGATCCAAGACTGTCTTTTCTCAATTCATACTCTTATCAATTGATAGGTCAAGTGATTCAGAAGTTTCTACGTTTCAGAGGACCACAGAGGGTGTATTCCTTGAAGCAAACATCCTGGAACTCAAAAACAAAGCCCAAAGTAGCTGCTCTTTAGTAAAATAAATGGGCCATGACTCAAGGTTATTGGCCAATTGTTGACAGCATGTTCAATTACACTGCTATTTCATGCATTCAAGAAATTAATTCAGAGACCAATATGATAAATGTCACATCTGAGCAATCAATTTATCAATCAACAAGAAGCATCTACTATGTGTCAGGCAGTGCAGGGGATACAAATACAACAAAGGATCCAATCTTGACTATCTGCCAGCTTACAGTTACTGAAAAATTCATTAACATACAATTATCATGAATGAATGAAAAGCATTTGTTAAGTGCTTGGTATATACCAAGTACTGGGAATACAAATACAAATGTCTTTAAAGGGCTTACATTATACCATGGAGAAACAGACAAAACATGTATGGGAGAAGTAGTTAGGGAAAAGTGTTTTGGTTTGTCACAGGGATGGTTAGTAGAGCCATAGGAAAATCAAATGACTTGCCCATTAAAGAATCAACAACAATACGATTTGGTCACATCACAAACATAAAACACAGGACGAAGGTCACTGAAAGCTCTAGAGAATCAACCCAAATGTTTAAGCAAATCAGCTACATACACTTCAAATAACTTCCCTCAAAAATGATTTTTTTTTCAAATGCATACTACACTCTCAATAGTTAAGAAATAAGTGTTATCTAACAAAATGACTCAGAGGACTACTAGGAAGAGATTCTGTCAAAAGGTTAAACCCACATATTTCATCACTTTGTTATGCAACACAGAGATAATACAAACAAAAATTTTCAAAATTAAGTGATTTGGGAAATAGATCCCAGAAAACTCCAAATGCTGCATTTTGGGGTTATTTGGGGGAAGATAAGCATTCAATGATGAGAATTTCTCCTAAACTCTCTATGTATTTGTTGTGATTAGTTGACAAATTCTCATCGTAGAAGCAACTCTGGAAAAGAACCAGGAGAACACATTAATTCAGTCACATTTTACTCAAAAACATTTCAAATATACAGCCTCTCGGGCTTCCTTCTTTTTAAATTTCCAAAAGTGATGTTCATTTCTTTTTTTTTTTTTAACATGTATGTCTTTCATTTCCTTCACCCTTTTTTACCCTTAAACAACGACTAAAATTTTATGATCACAGAATCATGATTTAGGGATGAAAGAAATCTCAGAGGGCATCTAATTTAACCACTTCATTTTATAGTTAAAGAAAATGAAAGTCAAGAAGATTAAGTACTAGCCCAAGGTCATACAGGATATAACAGAGATGGGATATAACCCAGGTCCCCTGAAGCCAAATTCAGTAGTCTTTATACCTTATTATAATACCTCCCTTTAAGATTAATAGCAACAAGGACAGATATGTACATGGTCCTTTAAAGCTCTCTCATGTAGACGAAATCATTTAATCTTTGAAACAATACTGCAAGTTACAGACAATTTATTAACCCCTCCTTGATCAGAACACTGAAAGAATTTTAGGAAGTTTCCTAATTGCAATGGACTCAGGTCTATTTTTTCTAACACCAATAAATGTACATGTATATTTTAATACAAAACGGAGATGAGGGTATAAAGTTCTGTCAACAAAACAAAACTTATAAAAATTTCCATTTGACTAAAAGATTGATGACAATGTCACAGTTCTGCTTGCTATTAACTTAGCCTGCCACCTGCTGGCAGGGATTGGGAAGAGGAAGACTGGGATTCTCATCATTTAATAAGTAAACTATTGCAGCCTTTTATTGTTAGGTATCAAGAATATCTTGGTCAGGAGGAAAACAAAAGTCGAGGAAGAAAAAAGAGTTAACATTACAATCTACAAACTAAAATATTTTAGAAATGTTTCCTTGTATTTAACAACCACTGTCTAAGAGGCTTCTGACAGACTCAGATTAAGTCCCATTTCTAGGGTTTTTTACATTAAAATAAATGAAAAGCCCATTTTAAGACACTCTGCATCTGTCCTGGTACTGGTACTTCCTCAATGAGAGGCAGTATAGAAATTAGGAAGTCTGGATATGGATTCACACAGTGGCTACATGAATGATCATGGGCAAGTCACTGAAGCTCTCAATGTACCTGTCAACGTACCCATATACCTCATTAAGACTAATCTACCAGGAGTTTCCTGAATCACAGATCCAACACCTCCACCTCAAATTCTACAGACACAGATCTAGAGAGACATATACATACATATATATACATATGCATATTCATGCAAACATGTGTGTGGGTGTGTACATATATCTGTGTGTGTGCATGTATGTATGCATGCATGCATGTATGTATTCCTATTCCAGAGCTTAAATGGTAGGTCCAAACATCAGCCCAGGATAAACACCAAAAGTACTGCAAACCATTACAAAGCAGTCACATTTAATGAAAGAGCAAATGATTTGGAGCCAGATCAGCTCTGTCTAACCCTTACAAGCTATGTAAACCTTTCTCAGCTTCTATTTCCTCATCCAAAAAATGGAAATAATTCTCACACTACCTCCCTGACAGGACCGTGTGGAGGAAATCACTTAGGAACATCAATGCATGATAGAAATGTGAGTTCTTTGGCATTAATTCAGTGCCAACACACAAAAACAAATCAGGACATGAGGAAGAAGGAACTTAAATTCCCTGAATTTATGAAATCCATTTCTTCAGATTGTTGTTGTTCACAATAACCTGAAAAAAGGCTGAAGACAATTGTGTAATAGTAAAGGTGTGTGAAGAGTGATTTATGTTTGAACCTATAACTAACATATTATGAAAAGTCAATATTTTGTTTCCACAGGGTTTAAATATAATCTTGAACATAAGCTCCTTGGGGGCACAGATCATATTTTGCCTCACTGCTTCCCCAGTGCTTATCACAGAGCTTGGTACATAACAAGCGCTTAATAAATGTTTACCAATTATTGATTGATTAATATAAACCTAACCTGGGACACATTATTTAAAGACCCATTTCCTTAGGTATCATTTCATCAACAAAATAAACAAATATAGTCTCATGGAATTCTTGTTAACATCCTGATTTGCCTTCATGGTGATTTATTAAAGCATAGGCACAACCATGCCATTCACCTGCTCTAGAAGCTTCAGGGGGTCCCATGGTACCTCCAGGATAACACGCAAACTTCTTTATTTGACATTTAAATCCCTTGATAATCTAGCTGTGGCCTATCTTTCCAGTGATTCCACATCACTGCCCCTTGCACATTCCTACTTACTGTTCATTGTACATGGCATTCTATGGTCCTCCATGATTTTAGAGCACAGGCTGTCCCCATGAGTGGAAGAGCCGCTCTCCTCACCTCTGCCTTTTAGAGCCCAATGCTCAGCTTTCAAGGAACAACTTGAGTGCTGCTTCCTACAAGTGGCCTTTCTCAATTCCCCCGTACCTCATATTTATTCATCTACGTACACAATGTACCTCCCACTGCAATTAAATATAAGCTGCTTTGAGGGCAGAATTTGTTTCTTTTTTTTGTATTTGCACCTAACCCAATACCTGGAAAATGGAGGAATGTAATAAAAATTGGTGGAATTGAACTGAACATTTCACATTTTTCTAACACTTTATAACATTTATCCATAAGAACCCTACGAGGTAGGAAATATAAGCATTTTCATTCCTACTAAATGTAAGTAGGTAGGCACCTACTAAATGCCATCAGGGAAATAACTTACATGTATCTTTTATCTTACCTGGATACTGGGAAATTTATGTCTTAAGTTCACCAGTATTACTCGAGCTAATAATAGCAACACAGGATTAGAAGTCAGACTGTAGATTGATTCACCATCTAGAACCAACAGACTCAAAACAGCTCTGCAGAATTCTTTGGTCTAAAAGAAAAAAAATTATTTGCAAAGTAATAACATATCAATCTCACCAATGAGACATCTTTCTTTATTAAAAAAGAAAGTAATAACATAGAAATTTTACTAACATACACAATCATCTCTCTATTAAATAACAAAGTCCTCCACTCCTGACCAGGAGCAATCAGCATATTGCAGATTAGAAGGCATTCCAGAAATATGATTTATAGGCTCATGGATTTAAAGGTGTAAAGTACCTTAGAAATTATCTAATCTATCTCTCTCAGTTTATGGATGAAGAAACTGAGGCCCAGAAGATAAAGTCCTTGCCCAAGGACACCCAAGTAGTAAGTGAGAGAGCTGGAATTTGAACCCAGTTTCTGAACCTCACTGATTTTATCCAGTCCAGCTTCTCACATAATACAGGAAGACCTTCTATTCTTCAAGAGCCACTCACCCAACTTTTGTTTTGTCCCCAATGCAAACAACTCTAAGTGTTAGAAATGTCTTTTACGTAGTGAGCTAACATCTACCTCCCTGTCACTTCCATGCAGCGGCCCCTAGTTCTGTTTTCTAGATCCAGACAAAACTAGTCTATTTCTTCATTCATATGACAGAGCTTCAAATATCTGAAGATGGCAATTATGTACCATTCCCAAGCCTTCTCTTTTCTAGGCTAAACATCACCATTTGGCTCAACTTTTTCACATCGGATGTGGTTTCCTAATCTGTTATCCTTAGCTACCTTCCCATGCCTCCTTGGGGATCCCTATCACCACAGTAAGTGGGGAAAATGCTCTGTGGGCCATGAAGGTGGATGGGAAGCCAGCCAGTGTCCTAGGCTGCCACACGAAAGATTTCTTCCTGCAATACAAGAGCCACAAGAAACAGCTGCAGTGAACATCACACACAGAAACATTCAGTATACTCCAGCTATTCTCCTCTCTCCAGCATCTCTTTAAGACAACTAGCTCTCTTCCTCTCTGTCATGAATGCACTAAGGTCTCTCCTACCTTTTTTTTAAAAAAGCTTTCTTTCCATCACTCAACTGTAGGAGAATTACTTATCAGGGAATAAAGCAATCTGAGGGGAGGTTGAGGGGCATTGCATTATATAGCAGGCATTAAATAAACAGCTGTGAATGAATGGATGGATGCATGTATAAAAGTTACAGGAAAGGATACTAGCATTTAGAACTAACAAACTTTAGAGATCATTTAACTCAACTTATTCATTTTACAGATAAGGAAACTAAGGCCAAGAGAAGGGAAATTATTTGCCCACAGTCACACAAATAGTGAGCAAGAATCTTCAAACTACAAAATTCAGTGTTTATTCTAATATTTGTTTTAGAAAAAAAAAATCATTTTGAAAGCAAGGAACAGACTGAAGATGTTTCTTGTAATTCACTTAGGCACGAAGGTATTGGGATTAATAAAGGAGGGTTCTCTCTTGACTGGGAAATAGCTGAGAAAATAACATGTGAATGCAATGGAATATTATTGCCCAGAAAAAGTGATGAACAAAGAATTCAGAGAAACAAGGGAAAATCTGTATGAACGTAAACTACATTGAGCAAAATATGAAAAACCAAGGAAACAATGGTTCCCAACATATAAATGAAAAGACTTCAAAGGATGTCATATTCTGGTAATGAGAAAACCACTGAAGGTCCTAGGGATCAGATAATGAAATGGACCTGCCACCTCATAGCAGAACGGAAAGGGAGCAGTAAGAAAGACTATTATATACACTGTCAGACGTAATCATTATATCAGACATTTTTGCTTAATTGTTTTTCCTAGTCTGAAGGAAAGTTTCAGGGACTTAAACTGACTGTAACGTAAAGACAAGAGGCATCAATAAAATGTATTTTTCAAAAAACAAAGGATGTCCCTCAGACTTTATTTTTCTTAAAGTAAGGCAAAGAGGTAGGGTACTGGAGCCCTTGCATTTTCTTTCCTACAAGCAACCACAACTTTCATAAATAAAAAGCTATATATTTTTAGAATCCAGGATGCTGGAATCCAGTGGATACACTATTAATATGGTCAAATACAGACAGTTATCTCTCTTTGATCCGTACAAACTATAATGTAGGGGATCTACAAGCTTTATCCTCTAATGTTCAAGTTAGAGAACTTGGAAGAAAGAAAAAGCTAAGTTAAACTGACACCATGGAAAGTGACAGAAGAGTCAACGTTGAGAAAACTCATCCTTAACCCACTTGACTTGACTTGATGTCAAAGCTTATCTGCTCTAAGCATAAATTTCAGACCATTTTCTTGAAAGCAGAATCACTGGCTATAAACAGCATCAGAGAGAGAGTCACATTACACATTTACAAGACATGTAGTTTAGAAAAAAGCATGCATCATTTAATCAGATAATATTTCACTATCTGATGACTAACTTGGAAATTATCTGGGTTCTGCTTGATACTCAATAAATGACTGATTTCTTATTCAACTTTCATCTCAAAACACTTGAAATATGGTGGCAATTAAACATTTTTTTTTAAAACAAGAAACTTAGAGTCTAAGTATCTCATCTGTGCCTATGAATTAGCAGTGGTATTCTGATTTGAGTTCTAAATGTGCTCCCTTGGGCAAACAACTTCATATCCCTAAGACTGAGTTTCTTCATCTATAAAATGAGGAGAATGGATTAGAGGACCTCTGAGGTCCCTTCCAGCTCTAAGTCTACAATTCTATGATAATTTTAAATGCAACCTTCCTAAATGTGCTCCCAAAGGGTCTTTGTAAAATCCAGTTTTAAAAGGGAATTATTTGTGTTTTCTGACTTTTTTTTAAAGACTGGTTTCACCCAAGTTGGAAATACAAGAGCTACTCACAGACCTAATGATCTGGTGTATTTTTGATCAGCATAGGATCTTTGATCTGCTCCTTTTCCAACTTGAACTGGTTTTCCCCTTCTTAAGCAACTAATCCCTGATCCCAGAGGCTCTCCATATCATGGCCAAATTTAGTTCAGAGACCTGACTGGCACACTGACACACTGCAACTTGGAACTTCTAATCAAGAGATACACTGGCCTCAACTTCCTTGGTAGCCAGGGATTACAAGAGTGCAACATCATACCTGGTTTTATGTTTCTAACTTTAAAAGACAATACTAAGACTACGATGCTCATAGGAATATTTAGTCAGTCACAGTCAAAGCATGTGGCATGTTAAAAAAAAAAACCTTTAATAACATGGCAATGAAAAGATACTGAACATCTACAAGAGAAAGGCAAAAAGAATGGAGGATTGGTTAACAGCGATCAAGCCAGATGTGCAAAGGTGACCTTCAGGTGCACATGAAACTTCAGTTTACATTTTTTCTGTCTGCAGCCAGTTAGCTAAGCAGGTTAAAATAACAATCCTGATGAAAATAATAGTTTTAGATTATAAGAGATTAGTTCTGCTGTGGTGCTAAGATTCCTTGGCCATATTCTTCTCCTCAGAACCTTTCTCAAAAATACAGCAGGAGAACCGAGGAAGACGCACTAGCATAAATCCATTGCCAATGCTAGGGTCCTTCCCCAGTCCAAAAACCTCCAGCAGCTCCTCTGTGACTATAAAATGAAGAATCACTGAGCCTGACTCTCAATGTCCTCTACAAACTGACCCTATCCTAGCTCTCCAAACATTGTTCCTCCTTCTCCAACCTATACCCTGCCCCTTCTCCAAGTAAATGCCTCTACAACCTTGCAGCATCATAGATTTCAGCTCTGCTTGAAGCCTCACCTCCTGATATTCCCACCTAGGATCCTTGTTCTCTCCTAGTTGCTGCCAAACCATTCCTCCCTGACTGCTGGACCCCAGATCAAGGATCTCCCCCAAGAGGCCTTCACTGACAACTGCTGCCTCCATTAATTTCCCCCTTTTCTGAACTTCTTTAACAGCTAAGACCTATACTCAGGTTTAATCACATATTCTTTCATTACTACTTAATTGTTTCATGAATTTGTCTCAAATTACCAGCTATATCTTGAGCTCCTGAAAACTAAAGATTATTTCTTATTTACTAATACCTTATTTATAGAGGATAAGGCAGGGAGAATAGAGCTGGCCTTGGAGCCTGGAAGACCCTAGTTCAAGTCCCACTTCTAAAATATACTGGCTGTTACTCAGAGCAAGTTACTTAACTTGCTCTACAAAACTTTCTAAGTTGCAGCAGAAAGTCCTGACCTGCTTTGGGAGAAACAATTTCCTAACCTGGGAGTTTCCTACACCCATGAATCACACATTGAGTCCCTATGCCTCTTATCAAGATGCATGGCTCCAAATAACAAAAACAACAGTAAAAACCGACATTATGTAACATTTATAGTTTGTAAAATGTTTTATGCACATTATCTCATCTGAATAATGTAAATATGTCCTATAAGGGTAAAGCTCCAGCAGTTAAAGTGCCAAAGATTTTTGTGGGTTTTTTTTTCATTTTAAATATTTAAAAGGTAGGAAGTTACAATACTGTGTGATAGAAAAAAGCTGAATTTAGAGTGAGAGACTGGTTTTCTCTGTGACTTACTACTCGTGTGACCTTGGGCAAACAACTTCATATCCCTAAGACTGAGTTTCTTCATCTATAAAATGAGGAGAGTGGATTAGAGGACCTCTGAGGTCCCTTCCGGCTCTAAGTCTACAATTCTATAATAATTTTAAATGAAACCTTCCTAAAGCACTGAGTAACCATTTTCCTGTCCACAAGGTCCAGTACACATTTCCCTGTCATCCTAAAATGAATTCATTAAACATTCATTGAATTTAACTTTTTGATGACTCAGCATAAGCAATGGTCTCAGAGGTTATTGAGTTATGCAGGACAGTTTGCCCCTATTCTTCCTGGCTCCAAATTACTACAGTTTTAAAATTCTGATCTCCTTCTTATAGCTTCTTACTGCTTGGAGCTTGTCTCCTTCACTGCTATGAGGATCTTCCTCTAAGAACCCTACAAATCCTAGCTTAACAATTTCCCTCTGTCATAGGGCTGGGAAACCAGACAACTAAGATTGTTAGAATTGTGGGTACCACATACATATGAACTTCATAACATCTATGTGACTGCTCTGAAGCCCTTCTCTTTGTGGGGTGAGGGCAGTATATTTGCTGTTTCTTGGTTCTTAGATTTTTTTCTTTAAGTCACTCTCAGTGGTGAGCATAGTTCTACATATGCACAGCATAGCTATTTAACATGATGAATGGTTAACTAACCAATCAACAGCATCAGTCTGATATCTGTGACACCTTCTAGATGTCACTTCAACCCTCTACATTTCAGTTTCTTCATCAATAAAACGTAAGAACTGAACAAAGATATCTAGGATGTCTTCTACATCCAAAGCCCAAGGAAACATAATCAGTTACTATTCTTAAACAAAACTCTATTTTCTTTAATTTCCTGAACCACATGTCCCACAAACAATAATTGTCATTTGTAATGTGATCTAGAAGTTTCACATATATACATATTTCTAACATTTTCTATATATTCTAGACACAACTGCAACTAAAAGGCAGAGGTGCCTGCACTATAATGAGAAACACAACCAAATGCATAACAAAATAGGTTATCATCCTTTGAACAGAAATTGAAAAAGCAGCAGAATTGGAACTTTTCAAAATATTCAGAAATCTAATGAAGGAACAAGGACTCATATAGGTTCTGACATGATGAAGAGTAGTATATGCATCTTTACTATCCCCTAGACCCCCTATTCCATGTGTATTCACACCTTTTCTAAGAGATGGTACACACAGTAAGAACCCAAAAGGGAAGCTTGAGCCAACGTACCTCACTGAACTGCTGTAATAAAACAGATGGCAAAAAGTCCTGGGGCTGTAAGTCAACAGGAGGGCCAGTCCAGTTGCTCTGAACAAAGAGCTGTAAGCTGCTCACTCCAAGCAGAAATATCATCTGTTGTCTGCAAAGAATAGAGTGAAAAACATCAACGCAAAGCCCTTTTATGGGCACAGGTACAGGCATATGTGGTCTGATCTCAGTTCAGAATGGCTGAGAATATTTAGGATTC
This sequence comes from Petaurus breviceps papuanus, assembly GCF_028583685.1. Taxonomy (NCBI): domain Eukaryota; kingdom Metazoa; phylum Chordata; class Mammalia; order Diprotodontia; family Petauridae; genus Petaurus; species Petaurus breviceps. Next base: position 15,063,487 of record NW_027187359.1, on the reverse strand, counting down.
TTATCACAACAGTTCTGAAACAAACCCATCTCAAACATGAGGTATCATAGCATGGTAGAGAGAACATTGATCTTGAAATATTGAAACTAAAACCATAGGGTTGGAGTTCAAACCCTAGCTCTGTAGATCATGAGCTGTGTGACTGTCACTTAATCTAGAGGCCTCAGTTTCCTTATCTGCAAAATCAGGAGTCTGGACTGGATGACCTCTGAAGTCCACTCCAGCTCCAGAGCCATGATCCTGTGAACCCGCATCCTTTTCTGATGTCAGTAGCTCTCACATTTTCTGAAGATATCTGAATAATAATCTGAACACAGAAAGAAAACCCTAGAGAAAAGACTTTATTGAGTTATTTTCCTAAGGCATTCTCATGCTGCACCATCTACATAAATATCTGTGAGAGGAATAAAAAGAATATGATGTCCTCTAAAATATCCTTGAACTAACAGGCTAGAAAGAGAGCAACCCATCTAAATAGAGCAAAGAAAGCTACAAACTCCAAATCAATAATGCTTTCAATACATTTTAACAAACATTTATTAAGTACCTACTATGTACAAGGTACTATGTTGGTAATACAAAGGTAAACCCAAAATACCAGCCTTCAAGAAACCTACATTTTAAAGGGGGTGAGGTGTAGGGTAAGCAACAAGTATACAAATAAATAAATACAAAATAATTTCATGATGGAGAGAACAAGAGAAATCAGAAAAGGCTTCAAAAGAGAGGTGTCTGGCAATTGAGAAGGGCCTTGTAGGAAGCTAAAGAGTTTAAGGAAGAGAAGTTAAGAGGAATACAGTCCAAGTGTGGGAGAGAATCTATATAAATGCATGGATATGGTAGATAGAAATGTTAAAGTCTAGGGAACAGCTGTAGTCCGATTTGTCTGGAACATAGAAGGCATGTCAGGGGGTAATACAAAGTAATTTTAGAAAAGGAAGCTGGAGCTAGCATGGATCCTATATTGGTTAGGGGCATAATTTATCCATCTCAGACTGGTTTATTCTACTTCTAAATTCAATTATAGAAAATATTAGCAAAAAAAAAAAGTTAAAAGCTGTATGTATTCTCACTACCAGGGATAACAGCTGCCCACATTGGGAAAATCTAAGAAACAACAATTAAAAATCTTGATATAGGAAATTTATTAGAAAAAAAAATACCTAGTGGAGCAACATCTTTGCTCAGAAGGAAGAGGAGGGCTATGGAAAGTAGAAGTAGCAGCAGATCTTATTATTTACTTTAAAAAAGTGAGGTAGAAAATGAGGGAGTCTCTGATGGAAAATTGGTCTCTGGCAAGACCCACCCTCTATCACTTGGCCCTAAAAATAATTACTTTTGATTTTTTAAAAATCCTGAGAGATGGGGTGGCCAGGTGGCTCAGCGAGTAAGAGCACAGGCTCCAGTGTTGGGATCGACCTGGAGATCGAATCCCAGGCTCAGACACTTAGCACCCACCCAGAAACACCTGGCCATGTAACCTTGAGCAAGTTACTTAACCCCAATTGCTTAAGGGCAGCCAGGTGGCTCAGCGAGTAGGAGCACCAGCTCCAGTGTCGGGATGACCTGGATCAAATCCGGTCTCAGATACTCAGCACCACACCCAGAAATAACTGGCCGTGTAACCTTGAGCAAGTTACTTAACCCTGATTGCTTTAAAAAAAAAAATCCTGAGAGAAACTAGGTGTAGGATAATAGAGCACCAGCATAATCAGTTTTTAAAAATGCAACCAAAGGAACACGGCTTTTCCTATAACTTGTTATAGAATCTGTATCCCAGTGCAAAGGAAGGACAAAACAAAGCTGAAACATTTGTTCAAAAAATGCATACCTGAAGACTGAGTTCTGTGACACCAAGCACTCTCATCCTGAACCAATGCAGCAAAACAACGCAAAATCTAGGTCAAATGCTAAAAAAAGTCTCAAACTGAGATTATTAGGCAGGACGCAGAGACCCCCGTAAAATGAAGAATGAAATTAATGTTAACAATTTTCTATATAGGTTAACTACAATTGTTTCCACTATGACAACTGGAATTTAAAAAAAAGAAGAAAAAGAAGTCCTACCTTTCAAACAAATCTCCTGAACAGTCCAGGAATGTAAGAACCTGCTTTTCCAGGTAGCTGTCAATCTTCTCCTCTTTCAAAACAGATGCAGTAAAAATGTTTTGGGTAACTGTATTTAGAAAAATGGCTTCATAGTTCCCTTCTAATAGCAACTGTAAAAAGGATTCACTATCTGTAAATCAAAGAAATAATGAAATAAGCTGGAATAAATAATGTGGTCATTTGATATTTTTTTAAAAATCAGAAAATCAAAGACTCTATATTCTACATTGCTCATTAGCCATAAAATTATGGGCGCATTCATATCATCCAGAGCTATATGTCCTAAAGTAACAAAGTTATCACCATATTATCGCTACTATAAATTACAAATTAGGAATTAAGGCCTAAGTACTTTGTATTACTATTAAAGGGGACAGTTTTCATGTAATTTTTCTTTATTTAAATCTACCTCAAAATCAGAAATTTTGCAAAGAAAAACAGTATGTGCCACATGAGGCATATTTTGTCAAATCAAAGTTATCTCAACCACCACCACCCATTCCCAATTTTTAGGGGAAAAAAACTAATTTTCTTTTTCCATCCTAGCCTCTACCTTCCCCTTATGGTTATCATCAGGAGCAGGACTGCTGAAAATTCAGTTCATTTCACCATATTTTTATCAAGCACCTTTCTTGTGTTTGTACTAGGCAATGGTCACACAGACACACACACACACAGAGTACTGCCTTCAAGTTTACAACACAGATAAGCAGAGTAAAGTAGGACAGGAAGGATTTGAATACAAATCCTTCCTGATTCCTCTATACCATTTTGCCTCTCTCTAATAACAGCAGGACATTCAATGATAAGTAAAATACAGCCTCTGAACTCAAAGACCTTATAAAATACCAGGCAGAATAATGCAAGTTCATAAATTAATAATAATAACCAGTATTTCTACAATGCTTTAAGATTTGCAAATCCCTTTACATATGCAGATGACTTACGTAAATTACCTATCTAACATGGTGACATATGTAGATACCATGTATGATTTGTGTAGAAAGTATTCTAACATATCTAGCTAACATGTGACCTTTGATAGCAGGAAGACTATGGTAGGTAGAGGTACAAATAGACTTATAGAAGCTCTGAGGAAAGGGCTATATCTATCATTTCTAGCTAAGAGGAATCCAAAGGTTTAAGCCCCTCTCCCATGTCTCCAACCTTTCCAAAGAAGTACACTTCACTTTTGGATAACTCTCATTTTTTAGGAAATTTTTCTTAACATTCCACCAAAATTGGTTTCTTTGCAACTTCCATACATTGTTCCTAGTTCTGTCCTTTAGGGTCAAACAGAACAGATCTACTCCTCACAAATGAAAGTCTTTCCAATACACAAAGAATGCTCTGCTTTCTTCTTTCGCACTCTCCTACATCCCACACCCTCCCCAACACACACTCTTCTCTTCTCCAGGCTAAACAATGTCATCAACCAATCTTTATATGGACTGAACTCAAGGTCCCACAACAACCTTGTTGCCCTACTGTGGATACTCCGCAAAGCTTTTGAAAACCTTAACGATATCTATTACAGGGGCAGCTAGGTGGCACAGTGAATAAAGCACCAGCCCTGGAGTCGGGAGGACCTGAGTTCAAATCCAGCCTCAGACACTTAACACTTACTAGCCGTGTGACCTTGGGCAAGTCACTTAATACCAATTGCCCTGCCTTCCCCCTGCAAAAATTAAATGAATGAATAGATGAATGAATAAATAAATAAATAAATAAAAATAAAGGAAAAAAAGATATCTATTACAAACTTCCCACTTACGGATAAGAGGGGCCTTGAAGTAAGGAAAGGATTTTCAGAGACAGATTATTGGAATGGAATTTCCAAAAGAGGAAATGAACAAAGTCAAAGAAGAAAGAAAAAAAACTTCAGCATAATAAGGATACCACAAGTAATACAGTTCACCTCAAGCAGATGGTTTGTGTATGAGAATGAGAAATAAGGTGAGAAAGACAACTTGAGGGATATACCAAAGGGACCCTTGAATACCACTGTAATGAGTACAAAGTTTAAATTTATAAGCCATCAGGAGCCATTGAATGCTTTTGAACAGATGTGCCTCATGGAGATTAACTGCACAATAATATATCCAAGGGAACAAAGAACACAGGATTTAGAGCTGGAAGGCATGTTACTATTATCTAATCCAACCCTTTTAGCTTTATAGATGAGGGGAAATAACTTGTATAAAGTCAAAAAGAGAATAAGTAATAAGTCCTCCTAAATCATCCAGGCTTGAAACCTAGGTGTCAACCTCAATCCCTTACTCTCTCTCATTCCCCTACATCCTTTCTGATGTCCCACTTACCTTTTCCCAAAAATTTGGTACCTCTGGAACTTCACCGTTACTGCCCATGACATCATCACTTCCTCTACATCTCATATTAGGGTTACCTTCAGATATGAGCATTGAGGAAGAGGGAACAGAATCCATTAGCAAGTTCTATCAATTCTACCTCTGCAATATTTCATCAAGTCCTCTCTTCTCTGTCCTCACAGAAATCACCCTAGTTTAAGCTCTCCTTATCACTCCCTTTGATTATTTCAATAAACTCCTGAGTCAACAAGCATTTATCAAGCTTAATAAACGCCAGGCACTGTGATAAGCACTAGAAAAGGCAAAAGCAGAGTCCTTGGGACGGCTAGGTGGCTCAGTGAATAGAGCACCGGCCCTGGAGTCAAGAGGTTCTGAGTTCAAATCCAGCCTCAGACACTTAACACTTATTAGCCGTGTAACTTTGGGGAAGTCACTTAACCCCAACTGCCTTGCCCTCCCCCCTCCAAAAAGCCAAAACAAAAAAACAAAAACAAACCAGAGTACTTGCCCTTCAGAAGTTCACTTTCTACTAGGTGCAATGCAAACAACTATGTACTCAAAAATGTCAGAGGGAAGGCTCTAGGGTCTAGAGTCCTAGGTTCTTGGGCCTAGAGGAAGGCCCTACCTCCTGAAGTCTAGGAGGTTTAGGGAATGGTGAGGGAGCACCAACAAAAGCCTCTTGCAAAAGATAGGATTAAGGCTGTCTTGAAGAAAGTCTGATGATGGAGGAGCGGAGGAAGAGTATTTCAGGCATGGGGTGAAAAAGGACAGTGAAGAGGGACAGAACTCAGGAGATGGAGTGCACTCATTGACTTCTTTTGGGGGGGGAGGTTTGGAGGGCAATTGGGGTTAAGTGACTTGCCCAAGGTCACACAGCTAATTTTTGTGTTAAGTGTCTGAGGCCAGATTTGAACTCAGGTCCTCCTGACTCTATTCACTTCGACACCTAGCTGCCCACTACACATTGACTTCTAAAAGGTGTTCACACCTCTATTTTCGTGCCTCTGGAATGTCCTAAATAATGGTGCCAAAATTATCTTGATTAGACATAGACCGGATCATGCCACTCACCCACTCAAAAATCATCAATGCCTCCCTACTAAGTAAAGCTCAGTCCCTCAAAGCTAACACTGAAAACTTCCAACAGCCTACCACATATTACTACCCTCCATGCTACAGACAGTTTGGACCAACCTGACCCTCAAACTATGTTCTTCTGTCCATATGCCTTTATTCATGCTCCCCAAACCTAAAGGGCCCCTTTCTCTTGTTCTTCACCTTCTAAATTCCTATTCTCCTTTAAACCCAAACTCAAATACCACCATCTCCATGCAGCCTTCCCCAGTACTCAAAGCTGGCAATGATCTCTCTTAGGCCTCACAAAGCAATGTTAGCAATTCATGCAGTATCATTAGTTAGATTTGTCTTTGTTTTTTTGCCTGTTTTTAAATTTCATGAAACCTTAACTTTCTATCTCCCCAATTACACAGTGCTCTGCACTCAATAGTTGTTTAATGTTTTGGATGAAAAAAAAAGTTTTTAATTAAAATTTTTAAAAAATAAGTGTTGGATGAATGAATGAATGACTCAAGACATTTTGGAAATGGAATATAGTTTATTGCAACCAACTAACAAGTGCCTACTATGTGCCAGAAGGTGTGCTAGGCACTATGGATACAAAGTAGAAACCTGTACATAAATGAAATATATACAAAGTAAATTAAGGAAGGAAGGGGTTAGAAATTAGGAAGGGCCTCACAGAGGAGACAGTGCTTGAGCTGAGTTATGAAGGAAGCTAAGAATTTTAAGAGGGAGCCAGTGAAGAGAAAGGAAGGCATTCCAGGCATGGAGCACCACAACAGCAGCTAGAGTGTCACATAAGAAAAACAGCAAGACCACGGTGACTGGAGCATAAACAAAACAAACAGAGCAGATTTGTGTCTCCCCATTTAGAATGTGGCTCCTGGAGGGCACAGACTGTTTCACTTTGATTTTTGTATCCTCTGCACTTAGCAGAGAACATACCATGTTTCCCTGATAATAAGACCTATCCCGAAAATAAGCCCTCCCCTTACTGTGTAAGATTCCTCTAAAATAAGCCCTCCCCCGAAAATAAGCCCTATTGAGATTGCTACTGTAGTGAAGGTGATCCCCTGCGCTATACGCTACATTACGGTACCCTCTGTATGCACCGTCCCCCTACCCCCGGGTGGAACGCACGCCGCGCTCTGAGCTGCATCCAATCAGAGCTGCAGCAGTGAGCGCATCATCCTGTTCTTTATTGAATTCATTATTGAATAAAGGTACATTTTTTTGTTCACATTTACCTGTTTATTAAAATTGCTGTCAATGTTCATTAAAATAAGCCCTCCCCTGAAAATAAGCCCTCTGGTGTTTTTCTGTCCAAAAAAATTAATAAGACAGTGTCTTATTATCGGGAAAACACGGTAGGAGGTATTTAATTAAATATTTGTTGATTGACAAATGATTGAAAAATCACGGATCCAGATGAAGGAGTTGGTATAGATACTGGAAGCACCTGAAGCTCTTTAGACAAAGCAGTAATGTCTTACAGGTGATTTAGTAAAATCACTTTGGCAGCTACTTGAAGGAAACTCTTGGAAGGTCAGAGATTTGAGGCAGGTAGAGCAATGAAGATGCTTGTTTCCAGAGCAAACATGATAAGGGTCGTTCCAGTATTGAGTGCTGAGAAGGGAATGGATGCAAGAGATGTTGTGGGGGTAGAATCAACTAGATTTGACAACTGCGTGGATCTGTGAGATGAAGGAGAGTGAGGAATCAAGGATGACTCCTAGATTGTGAACCTGGGTAACTGGAAAGATGACAAATATGAAGGACAAAGGAGAGGAAAAAAAATGAAGATTCAAGGTTTCAATTGTAGACCATTGAGAAAATGGTAGTACCATTAATAGAAACAGGATGAGTCAGGAAAAATACTAGCTTTGAGTAAAAAAAAATGACAAATTTGCTTTTAGACACGTAGAATGTTGATATAGGGGGGATTTTTGTTGCTCATTCCTCCAGTCATGACCCCACAGACCACAGCACACCAGGCCCTTCTATGTTCCACTACCTCTTGAAGTCTGTAGGTGGGACACCTAGGGCCAGAGGATTACCTGATTGTTGGAAATGCTGGGCTAGATTTTAGAGGAGGTAGGAACACAGGTTTTATTTTTGGAATCATTGCACAGAAATGACAGCTGAAGCTATGGGAGCAAAGTGAAAATGACTACACAGTACAATAAGAGGGCTAAATCCAAAAAGATCTAGTTGTTTAGTTACCTTGTTTTATTTTTATGTATTCATTTCTGCAGAATCTCACAGTAGAAAAGTTCCTTATTTATTACCTAATGCAACTTGTACCTGAATTAGAATCTCCTCTATAACATACTGAGAAGTGGTCATTCAGTCTTTGTCGGAAAATGTTTAGTGAGTAGGGACCCACTTTGCCACTTGTCTAGTTAAGCCACCTTAGCCTCCTCTGTCCATTATCCATATCCAGCCCCCTAGATATGGGTGTGCCCAAAGGCTCTGCCCTGGGTCCTCTCTTCTCTCTCTTCACCTTCTCTCAGTAATTTCACTGGTTTCAGTGTGTTGAATTATTATCTCTATTCTATAAAATAAAACTTTAGTCTCTCCCGATCATTAGTCCTACATCAGTCAGCCAAGTTAGTCAACCAGCATTTTTTAAGAACTTACTATATGCCAGTCACTATGCTAAGCAATGGAGATACAAAGAAAGAAAAGAGCCCACATCTGCCCTCAAGGAGCTCACAGTCTAATGGAAGAGATAACAAGTAAATAACTATACACAAGCTGTACACAGGAGAAACTAGAAATAATCAACAGAGGGAAGGCACTAGCATTAAGGGGGATTGGGAAAGGCTTCTTGAAGAAGGTGTGGCTTCAGCTGAAACTTAAAGGAAGTCAAGGAAGCCAGAAGCAGAGATCAAAAGGGAGAGAATTCCAGAAATGGAAAATAGCTAGTGAAAACACTTGTTGGTGTTGGGAGATGGAAGGTCTTATTCAAGGAATAGCAAGGAGGCCAGGGGCACTGGATGGTAGAGTACATGGAGGGGAGTAAGGTATAACAAAACTGTAAATGCAGAAAGGGGCCAGCTTATAAAGAGTTTTAAAAGAAAGAGAATTTTGTATTTGATACTGGAGATAATAGCCAAACGGCCACTGAAGTTTACTGAGAACGGAGGTGATAAGGTCAAACGAATATTTTAAGAAGGTCAATTTGACAGTTGAGTAGAGGAAAGATTGAGTGGAGAAAGAATGAGACATGGAGACCAACCTGGGTTATTGCAATACTCTAGGAATGAGGTGATAAGAAACTGCACCAAGGAGGCTCCAGTGTCAGAGGAAAGAAAGGAACATATGCAAGAGATGTTACAAAGATAAACTCGACAAGCCTTGGCAACAGATGGATAGGAAGGGCAGGAGGAATTGAGGATGACACCTAGGTTACAATTCTAGGTAACTAGGAAGATAATGACACCCTCAACAGTAAGAAAGTTAGGAAAAGGTGGGGATTTGGGGGGGAATGATAAGTTCAGTTTTGGACTTGAGACCTGCTGAGTTAATATGTCTATGGGACATCTAGTTGTACAATGTCTAATAAGGACTTAGAAATTCAATACTAGAGGTCAAGCATTTTTTTTTTGCCCCAAATCCATTACTCTTCCTTTTTAACTTTCTATTTAAGGCCCCATCATCCTTCCGGATCTGAAAGATAATGGAGTCTCTTTGGACCACTACTATCTCCTCTATCCCCAGATCTAGTCCAAGTTTTGTCGATTCTACCATCATCACCACTCTTACATCCATATCCTTCTCTCTCTCACACAGTCACCCACCTGAGTTAAGACCCTCATCATCTGATATTGTAAATATCTCCTTAATTTGATTCATTGCCTTATGTCTCTCCGCTTTCCAATCCATCCTCAATATAGCTACCACAATGATTTTCCCAGAGCTGATCGTATCACTCCTTGCTCAAAGAGCTGCAATACTCCCTAGTGCCTCTAGGTTTAAATAAAAACTCGTTTTGGCACTCTACTTCATGTACATTCTAGCTAAACTGGAATACTTGCTGTTCCCTATCCAAGATATTCCATCTCCCACCTCCATGCCTTTGCACAAGCTGTCCTCTATAACTACTGCCTCTTAGAATCTTTGGCTCCCTTCAAGACTCAATTCAAATGCCACTTTCTACATGTAAACTTTCCTGATCCCCTCCCCCATGCTAATATTGCCCCCATCCCTACAAAAAAGATTTTTGATTTATCATGCATTTAGTTAACTTGTGTACATGATTTTCTAGACACACACACACACACACACACACACACCCCTCTCCCTTTTGTTGTCCTTGTATTCCCAGTGCCTGACACAATGTCTGTCACTTAGTAGTTGCTTAATAAATGATTGCTGAATTGAACTGAACCATCACCTTTCCATCTTCCATACTTCACCTACAATAATCAAGGAACAAGAGCTAAATTATAAGGGCTTATACTTCTTTTCCTGGTACATCCCAAAGCATTCCATCCTCAAAATCCTTTCATACTGGAGATGAAACACTGAAACATAATAAAACCTAACTTTTCTTCCCCCTCCCCTAAAAAGAAAGCCAATAGCACTAGAAGCACACAAGGAGGGCAGAGCCAAGATGGAGGCATAGAAGCAATAAAACTCCATGAGCTCCCCCCATAACCACCTCAAATACCTGTAAAAAATGACTCTAAACAAATTTAGAGCTACAGAACCCACAAAGTGACAGACAGAAACAAATCTCCCGCTGAAGGCAGCCTGGAAGGCGAACAGGAAGGGTTCAGCACAGCATGCTGGGAGCCAAGCCTAGCTCCCCACGAGCCCCCAGTTTTAGCCCCAGGGAGGCCCCAACCAGCAGCTGCAATGGACTTTAAGAGATGAGATCACCAGCAGAGGTGGCAGTTTCCAGAATTATCAACCCATAAATGCCAAAGAAAAAGTGAGAAGTCACTGGAGAACTCTGTTGGAAATGGGGGAACAGAAGAGTGGATCTGGCCCCCGCCCCCGGAGCTAGAAGTAGAAGAGGTGCAGCGGCCTGCAGCCACCTCCACGTGGCTGCTTAACAGCTCCTGGCCTGCAGATCATAGGGGGAGCCAAGCAACCATTCACTCTTGCTTTAACCTGCCTGGATCTGGATCATGGTCTTAGGTGATAGTCCTGAGGTGTGTGACTAGTGAGGCATAGTGTGTGGGGGCTGTGGAGACCGCATCCTCCTAATAGCTCTGGCAGCTGCAAAAACCCCAGCAATTTGGGAAAAAGCTCTCCCCTCTGGAAGCAGAGCTCTACTGTGGCAAAGAGCTCAAAAGTCAAGTAATTGAGTGGCAACATGAGCTAGCAAAAGAAGCAAAGCAAGCACAGCAATCCAACTTTAGATTCCTTTTTTGGGAACAAAAAGGATCAAAGAATGGAATGAGAGAAAGACAAGGAAGTCAGAACTCCTGCACCAAAAGTTTCCAAGAAAAATATGAACCGGTTACAGGCCATGGAGGAGCTTACGAAGGATTTTGAAAATCAAGCAAGAGGAGTGGAGGAAAAATTGGGAAGAGAAATGAGAATGATGCAAGAAAATCATGAAAAGAGAGTCAACAACCTGACTGAAGAAAATAATACCTTAAAAAATAGACTAATTCAAATGGTAAAAGAGGCCCAAAAAGCCAATGAGGAGAAGAATGCCTTAAAAAGCCAAATTTGCCTGATGGAAAAAGAATTTCAAAAGGTTGCTGAAGAGAATCATTCCTTCAGAATTAGATTGGAACAAATGGAAGCTAATGACTTTATGAGAAATCAAAATACTATTAAACAGATCCAAACAAATGAAAAAATAGAAGGCAGTGTGAAATATCTCATTGGGAAAACCACTGAGCTGGAAAATAGATCCAGAAGAGAATTTAAAAATTATTGGACTACCTGAGAGCCATGATCAAAAAATGAACCTAGAAATCATCCTTCAATAAATTATCAAGGAAAACTGCCTTGGTATTTTAGAACCCAAGGGAAAAATAGAAATTGAAGGAATTCACCAATCACCTCTTGAAAAAGATCTCAAAAACAAAACTCCTTAGGAATATTACAGCCAGGTCCTGGAGTTCCCAGATCAAGGAGAAAATATTACTAGCAGTCAAGAAGAAACAATTTGAATATTGTGGAAACACAATCAGGATAACACAGGATCTGGCAGCTTCTACACTGAGGGATCTAAGGGCCTGGAATATGATATTCCAGAGGTCAAAGGAGCTAGGATTAAAACCAAAAATCACCTACCCAGCAAAATAAAGTATCATGTTTCAGGGGAAAATATGGTCATTCAATGAAACAGAGGATTTTCAAGCATTCTTGATGAAAAAACCAGAGTTGAATAGAAAATTTGACATTCAAATACAAGAAGCAAGAAAAGCATGAGAAGGTAAACAGGGAAAAGAAATCATAAGGAACTTATCAAAGTTGACCTATTTACATGCCTACATGGAAAAACTCAGTATAAGGATAGTTGAAGGGAATATAAATGTGTATGTGTGTGTGTATATACATATATACATATATATATATACACACATATATATGTCTATATAGAGGGGTATATGGGCATATGAATACATATGTGAGTGTGTATATATGTGTACAGGTATACATAGACAGAGGGCACAGGACCAATTGAATAGGTAGGGATGATACTTAAAAGGTGAAATTGAGAGGTGAGAGAGGAATATAATGAGAGGAGATGGGGAGAGACAGAATGGGGTGAACTATCTCATATAGAAGAGGCAAGGGAAAACTGTTACAATGGAGGGGAAGAACAGGAAGGCAAAAGGGAATGGGTCAACCTTACTCTCAGTGAATTTGGCTTAGGGAGAGAATGACATACACACTAAATGGGGTATCTTGCCCTACAAGAGAGTAGGGGAGAAGGGGATGAGACGGGATGATGGAGGTGAGGGCAGGTTGGGGTGTAGGGTAGCTAGAAGCACAAACTTTTGAAAAGGGGCAGGATCAAAGTAGAGAACAGAACAAGTGGGAGGCGGGATAGGATGGAGGGAAATATAATCAGTCTTTCACAATATATCCACTATGGAAAGGTTTTGTAGAACTACACATGCACAACCTATATTGAATTGCTTATCTTCCCAGTAAGGGTAGGTAAGGAGGGAGAAAGGGAAAGAAACTGGAATTCAAAGTTGTAAAGTCAAATGTTTATATATATATATATATATATATATAAAGAGAGAGAGAGAGAGAGAGAGAGAGAGAGAGAGAGAGAGAGAGAGATCCATCTTGCCCTACTGGAAAGTTGGAGGGGATTGGGGGAGGATTATAGGAGAGAGCAGATTGGGGGAGGGGGTATACAGTGGGAATGCTATTTAGTGGTGGTGGGTAGGGGAAAGACAGGGAGAAAATTTGTAACTCAAAATCTTGTGGAAATTAATGATGTAAACTAAAAGTAAACATAAAATTTAATTTTAAAAAAATCCCACAAGTGGTTTACTATCTCCATCAGACTCCAGGGACCAGAAAGAGAACAGGGCCAGGTCTCAACCCTCAGTGCTGGATAATTCCTGCCTTTTTGTCTGTCCCTTAGTCATATCCACCTCCATCAACGAAAGGACAAGCACTTATTAAGTACCTGTTATGAGACTTCACTAAGCAGTAGGTGAAAGACAAAAGTGAAACAATCCCCACTTTCAAGGAGCTTGCATTATTATCAGGGAGATGGGCATATGTAAATTATGTATACAGGGTAGTTTGGAGAGAAAATACACTATTAATTAGGACCCAGAAAGGCTTCATGCAGGTAGCATGAGCTGAGTGAGTCTTAAAGGAAAAGAATGACTTGGAGCGGTGTAGAGGACAGAATGCCTACCAGGACTGGGGGACATCTATGGCAAAGAGAAGAGAGAGAGAAAGTACCATACCCAGGTTTCAGAACAAGCAAATTGTAGTAGATCATAGAATTCATGGAAGGTAGTAATGTGTAAGAAGACTGGAAAAGCAGGAGAGAGCCAGGTTAAGAGAAATGCCAGAGAAGAAGCTTTATTTGATCCTAGAAGTAACAGTGATCTCTTGCATCAAGTTTGTATTGCAATATCCTCTTAACTTGACTCATTGCCTTAAATCTCTCCAATCTCCAATCCATCCATCCTTAACATAGCTGATATTCCCAATGCTGAGCATGTCACTCCTCAGTTCAAAGAGTTCCAATGGCTCTCATCTCTAGGCTCAAATAAAAACTCAGGTCACTAGAATTCACTAAATAGAGGGGTGATATGATTAGACCCACGCTTCAGGAAAATCAGTTTGGCAGGTGACAGACAGATGGCTTAGAGTCCGGGAGATTGGTGCTTGGTTCACACTTAGTGTTTGTTGACCACGGTAGGGGTGTAAGGTGAGGAAGACCAAAATGAAGGCGGGGGCTACGTGAACGGAGCGTGGCGCTAGAGACGTCAGGGCTGGGGGCCCCGACGCAGCCTTGAACATCCCATCCCGGGGCAGGTGGGCAGCGAGCCCCTCCTCTCACCTGCGCTGGTCCCGTCCACCTGCTTCCACTGCTGCCGCTCCACGTTGGTGGGATAGCCCCGCAGCACCGCCAGCTCAGGGCGCCACATGGCAGCGCCGGAGCCGGGCACCAGCAAGGGGTTCCCGGGACTGCTCCGGCGGACCGAAGAAAACGGGCCCGGGATGTTCGGACGCTACCTCAGTCCGCTATCCCTTCTGGGTGCCGCACCGATCCCCTATGCCTGGTATGCTACCGTCCCATGTGCTAAAAACGGTCCCAGGGAGCGTCCATGACTGCCTCACGGCACTCTGGGAAAAAAAGAATGATTAGAGGAAGGGCATTCCCACTTCCGCCTAGGAGGCGGTGGCTTCAATCTCCCTACTGAGCATGCATGGAATATGGACCCGCCCCGTCGGGGGTGGAGCTACGTATTCTACTCAGTGGAAAGCAATTAGTGCTTGGAGAGGTGGAGGGAGGGACAGAACTAGAAGTTGGAGTGGAACTTGGGAGTTCCAGGCGGAGACATTGGGAGGGAAAGGAAAAGGAAAGGAGTTGACGAAAGATTGTATTTGTGCGCACTTTACGCATCGTTTCTTGTGATTACTAAACAGCAATGTAGTGTAGCCACCTGCGTGGAAGGCTCTGGCAAAAATACGTCATCTTGTTCAAGTGTGTCAAACTCTTCATAACCCCTTTTTGGGGGTTTTCTTCGCAAAGAGATTCTGGAGTGGTTTGCCATTTCCTTCTGCAGCTTATTTTACCGGTAAGGACCGAGGTAAACAGGGTTAAGTGACTTGGCCAGGGTCGCTCGGTGTCTGAGGCAGTGTTTGAACTCGGGTCTTCTCGACTCCAGGTCTGGTCCTTTATCCAGTGGAAGTGGTGGCTCCGCCACTTGAGTCTAATGGGGTATGAGCAATAATACTTAATATTTATATAAATGTTTTAAGATTTGCAAACTGCTTTACATCCCATCTCATTTGCTCTTACACACTAACCCAGTGAAATAGGCTTGGTCAAGCTGGATTCTAGAGAAAA
The DNA here is from genome assembly GCF_028583685.1 of Petaurus breviceps papuanus. Taxonomy (NCBI): domain Eukaryota; kingdom Metazoa; phylum Chordata; class Mammalia; order Diprotodontia; family Petauridae; genus Petaurus; species Petaurus breviceps. The sequence goes on along the minus strand of NW_027187359.1, from coordinate 15,048,445 downwards.
CGGACAGTTGAGCAAAATAGATGTCTGTGATCAGGGCAAGTGAATTGCAAATTAGAGTGCTAGGGTGCCCAGGGAGGAGGCTGGGAACGGGGTTTAGGTAGGGTACCAAAGCAAGGCATGAACCGCGCTGCAGGTGGGAGGGATTAGGCAGAGAAAAGAACCATTCCCAAGGGGGAGGAGTTAGGGTTTGGCCTAGGGAAAGACACAGCCGCAGGTGAGAGATTTAGGAAATAATTCCAGGCTGGCAGTGACTTTGTCTGGTCAGACCCAGGCAGTTCCTTGGCCCGAAAACTAAAAGGAGAAGAGCTTCAGGTTGTTGTTAACTGTGTTTGTCTCGTACAATTATTCCCATTTTGCGGAGAAGGAGATGGAGGCTGAGAGAGGTTAGGTAACTTGCCCAAGTCAAATTCAAACTCAAGTCGTCCTGACAATCAAGTCCTGGACTCTGTCCGCTCTGCCAAGCTGCTTCTCTGTAATAACTAGGAGTCCTTTGAAGAGTAGAGCAAAATGTAGGTGCCCTTACTTTCTGAATACTTTAAAACATAAAGGAGTTATGTTAAAATTTCCCTGTAATGGGTAAACAGACCAATGGAACAGTGTAGGATCCGAAATAAAACCAAACAAAATGATGTTGTTTGAGAAATCTGTGGGGAAAACAGGGAAAGATTAATCAATATTCTTGGAGAAACTTCCTGGGAATGTGGTGAAAAATAAACAATCCTCACCTCAGTACCTTGTGTCAAAAAAAAAAAATTTACATCTCAATAATAGAATTAAGAGGCAGGTAGTGGGCAAGTGGATAGAACACGGGGACCTGAAGTCAGGAAGGCCAGAGTTCAAATCCAGCTTCAACCACTTATTAGATGTGTGACCCAGGGCAAGTTGCTTAACCTCTGACTACCTCAGTTTCCTCATCTGTAAAATGAGCTGGAGAAGGAAATGCAAAGCACTCCAGTATCTTTGCCAAGAAAACCCCAAATGGGGTCAAGAAGAGTGGGACACAACTGAAATATTATAGACTTAAGCATTTGAAAAACTATACAAAAAAAAGTGATCTCAACTATGAAGGAAAGATTAATATTGAATAGAAGAAATTGCAACAAATTAGAGATTTGTTAGGTTACATAAAGAATGAAAAATAACTTAATAAGATTAGGAAAAGTATTTGCAGCAAATTTTTTAACTCAATATTAAAACATAGAAAAGGAATTAAACTATTCAAGGGAAAGTGCCCCTTCCCTAATGTATAAGTAGACAAAGGATATGAACAATTTACAAGACAGAATATGCAGATGACAAATAATTACTTTAAAAAGCCTTCCATCTAACAAAAAAATGCAAATGAAAACAACTCGGAGGTACTCTCATGCACCAAGTTGCTAAAATAAAAATAGCAAAACAATGCAGGTTTGTGGAGAAGTAAGTACACTTCTACATTTCTTGTGGAACTAGAAGTTGATGAATTCTTTTGGGAGGACATTTTAGAATTACATTCTAAGTCAATAACAGTTATCCTCTTTATCTCAACAACCACCTTTCTGGGAATATGCAATAAGATGGTCAAAAATAAGAAAATAGCTACCTATTCAAGCATTACTTATAGGAGTGTTTAATGATAAGTGGGGGGGGGTGGAATCTGGAAATATCAAAATATTTAATAGGTGGGAAATGTGCAAATAAACATAGAATAGTATAATGCCATTATTATCCTCCACTGTCATTGGAATCTTCTATATATAAAGATAATGCTTCAACCAATCAGAGGTGATTAAGTCATTGAGAAAGAGAAGAGTACAGGACAGAGACTTGGATTTTTATTAACTGTGAATGGACCGTGCATGGCGCTGAGCCTGTGCTCTGGTCAATTCTAAAGAGATAGGTGTTTTCAGCATTTAATAAAGAAATCGTGCACCAAAAGGTTTACGGCTTTTTCACATGTGCAAGTGTCTATCCACCCTTAATCCTCTTAGGCTGAGGGCAAAAACAATTCACAGCTAAGCAGAAGAGGTGCCCGCTCAGAAGACTTTAAAAGCAAAGACATCCTTCACTCTCTTCCGAGGCTCTGTTCTGGCTTAGAACTTTCCAAGGGAGAAGGGGTTGAGAGAGGAGAGATTTATTTTCCCCCTCCCTAGCAGCAATGGTGTCTACCCACAGATAGAAATCAACCTAGAGGATCTTGAGACTATACTTTAAATCTTCACCTTCCTCTTCTTCTTTCTCTCTCTTTCCCTGAAGACAGGTGACCAAGATAGGGTTTCTGGCCCAGGCAGTTATCTTATTGCAACAAATGGTGTACAGATTACAACACTAATTAGACTTAATCTCCTCAATGCATGCAGTCAAACCTTATTAATAAATTCATGTACACAATAAAAGCATTAGCTTTCACAAAGAACAAACAATCAACCAGCTTCTTAGAACTCTTGGTAAAGTCTTTCACACCCTTGCTCACAAGGTTCCTTCTCTAACCAACCAGTAACTGGGAAGGCCATGTACGTTCTTCCAGGATGGTCATCTGATAAGTCTCTCAAAGTCAGCACCAATGAGAGCTGCTTGAGTCTCAAATTCTGGGAATGTGGGAGTCTCTCCTAATCATGGCCTAAGAGCAGGGTGATGGCTGAGGTCTCAGGCAGGTTTTTTATGGTTTTTAAGCTATGGGTCTTCTTAAGTTGTTTACCACATAAATAGGTAGTTTATTACATGAATTACTGATGAAATCTTATCAAAGGGTTCACATACCTTATTAGTCAAGAACAAACACATGTTTACTACATCATAATACACAAATACTTATTGAAAAAACAACTTAAAACAACTCTTTCAAAACAAAATGGAGGCATTTATGTAAGAAAACTTATTCTTACTATACTCATGAACTCAAGTCTGAAATCACTGAGAGATCCAGGTGACTGGCTGAAGGAGGTGTTCCCTGCAGCTGTTGTGGTACTTCTTGGAGGAGATGGCCACCAATGGAAGAATGGCTATGCTCTGACTTTCCAGAAGACATGAACTCTAACGGAGTTGTTTTGGTAGTACAGAGCTGAAGTGAAGCTGAAATTTCTAATCAACTATCACACAAAATATTTCATGTTTTAATGCTTTAAGTATCAATAGCTTTCTTGGGCTAGTATAATAGAAGTTAAAGATTACTTTTTCATGTTTAAATATGTATCACTGAGCACTTATGCATCTTTTGGATTTAAATGTTTCTTTTGGGAGGGAATAAATAAATAGCTGGCCTATATCTAGTATCAGTGTACGTTTTATCACATGTACACTTTCTAAAAGGGACTCTAGCAATCCATTTTGGGAAAGCTAAAGCTCTAGATATTAGCCAAACCTAAGCTTTGTTAAAAGATCATTCTCAGAGTTCTATTCTGCTAGGGGCATAATGAGCCAGAAGTAACAACAAAAACTTGACACCTTTTAAGAGGCTAGACTTTCCCAGAACTGAACACTCTGGGAGCCCAGGGCTGTGGCCCCTTAATGAGACAAGGTGCCCCAGCTTATTGTGCCAGAAAACCTCTGATTTTTAGGAGTTTGATAAATGTTTGTTGCAGGAATGAGTGAATGAATGCCCTGCTCTTAAGTTTTGTATGGAGATTGGGTAAGCAAGAGTTAACAATGTATACTTGGAGGAAAGAGAAAAGCAAGGCTTCTTCTCAGGTATTCTGAGCAATTACTCATGGCAGAGAAACTAAGTGGACCTGACAGGGAAAGCCAATGTGTCGTAACCCTTCAGAGTGCTAAACTGAGTAGTTGTTGCATCTGAAAGTTTGAGCAGCTGATGGGCAGGAAGCCCAAGGATAAGAATAAGGAGGGGGAAGAAGGAGAGGAAGTAGGCAGTCTTAATATACAGCAGCCGGCATTCAGCTCTTCTATCCACAAAGGAAAACATGAGCTGCCAGGGAAAGTTTGAACCAGGTATTCTTTTCCAGGACCCTGTGAATTTTTTAAAAGTATTTTAATAACTATATTTCAACTAAACATTTATTAAATGCCTACTATGTGCCAGGCACCATGCTAAGGGCTAGGGATACAAAAAGAGACAAAAGAGTCCTAGCCCTCAAGGAGTTTAAAATCTAATAAATTATTTCTTTTCTAGTCCTGTGTATTTTATTTCATGAATTTAAAAACATTCTCCTGAGAATGGATCCTGTGGCTTCACCAAACAAAAAGGTGTAATAACTCCTAATATAATCTAATCAAGGGAGTTGTGGGCAATGATTATTGGACAGACCACTCAAATCTCTCACCAGGCCAGGAGAATGAAGAGTTAAAACTAATATGGCTTCTGACTTATTTATTGGTCACCCCCAGTTTCCAATCAGAAAAATATGAATGTTGGCTCAAATATATGCTAGATGTGGAGTAAGAGTGATGGGGGATGGCAATAGGTTATACAGGAACTCTGATCCTCATCAATGACCAGAATTCCTTCGATTCAGTCTGGAAAGAATTCAGTAGGCCCAAGCAGTCTTGAAGTCAGGATTGTAAAACTTTGTTGCTATGAAAGTGGGCAAGGGTTCTTAGGAAACCTGCAAATTTAAAGTCACAGGAATAGTTTTAAGGAGTCTAGGCAATTAATCAGATGTCAATTATGCTAACTAGGTGAGTAAAGGTAGGATTAGGGAGTAGTTAAGGAGTGGTCAGTGCGAGAACTTTTAATGTCAACTGCCCATGCTTATTGCCCAAAATTCACTGGGAAATAGCCCCAGGCGGGGCTACCTGGAGGTGTGGTTTTAGGCCTGAACAATCTCTAAGTCAGGTAGCAGTCAAGGGCTGACTGAGAAGTGCCTAGTCTGCCACCCAGCAGTGTCATGTTTGACAAGATGGATGTTGGGAACCAAGGCTAACAGAGACTCAGTAAGTGGATAATTGGCTAAGGAGTTAACCTATAGATAGGGCATTGAAGGATTCATGGGTTCAGCTGCCCACTTTACCAAGGGGAGATAACATTTGCCTAAGCTAAATGTTTATAGATGGTTTAGTGAAGGATTCATAGGTGTAGCTTGTTATTGTTCCAAGCAGAGATAAACAATTCATGAGTTGTTGCTGGGCAGAGTGCTGGCAGGGGGAAGGGGCGGAGTTAATGCTCTGAGGCTTTGGGGGGGGGGGGGGGGGGGGGGGTTTTTTGTGGGGGGGTGGGGGGGGGGGGGGGGGGAGGAATGTGATTTTACAGACTGGTTTTACAAATTGATTTTACAAACTGATATTACAGACTGATGTTACAAACATTGATCCCAAGCACCCCATCAAGAGGAGGATCTAAGTCATTTACCCATTCTGGGCTTCAGATGCTCATTTGTGAAGTGATTAGATTAGGTCTAAAGTCTCTTCCAGTTTTACAAACATATTACTACAGCATTTAGGCACTGGAGGTACAACGATAAAAACAAATCGGCTTGGGGGGGGAGCCCCCCACCTTGCTCCCACCTCTGCTCCCATCTCAGAACTCTGCTCAGAGTTCTTTCAAGTCAATTAACTGCTTTATTGATCCATTTACTATTTTTGTGACTTCCCAGACTATATATCCCTTCCCTGGCCACCACTTCTGAATACATTGTTTCCCCAATTAGATAATCAATTGATCAATAAATATTTATTAAGCCCCCTAAAATGTACTGTGCTAAATGCTTGGTATTGAAAAAGAAGCAAAAGACAGCCCCTGCCCTCAAGAAGCTTGCAACCTAAAGGAGTGGACAAAACAGAAACAAACACATACAAAGCAAGCCAAAAACAAGATAAATAGTTAAGAGGGGAGCATCAGAATTAAGAGGGATATGGGAAGACTTTTCTGTAGAAAGTGGGATTTTAGTTGAGACTTAAAGGAAGCCCAGAAGGTCCAGGGTGAAGCCAAGGAGGGAGAGAGTTCCCAGCACTGAAGACTGCCTGGGAAAAAAAAATGCCTGGAGCTAAGAGAGAGGTTTGTGTTTCAGAGATGGGTCTCCTGAGAATTGCCAGGAGGCCTGAGTCACTGGATCAGAGAATGAAGAAAAAGACTGGAAAGGTAGGTGGGGGGTAGGGTCTTGAAGGACTCTGAATGCCAAACAGAGCATTTTGTATTTGCTCCTAGAGGCAACTGATGTTCTGCCTTCCTTTCATTCTTGAAAGTGACCAATGACATCATGGATGGTATCTTGGCTTGCTAGTGAAATAGATTTAAGTGAGGCAGAGCAGTGTAAAGTTATCAGCCTCACTCTCAATTCTGAGCCACAGAGGAGGCAATAGGATGTCAGTGGAGTTTATTGAGTAGGGGGTGACATGACGAAACCTACACTTTAGGGGGCAGCAAGGTGGCAAATGGTTAGAGTGCCAGGCCTGGAGTCAAGAAGACTCATTTTCTTGAGTTCAAATCCAACCTCATATGCTTACTAACTGTGTGATCCTGGGCACGTCCCTTAACTCTGTTTGCCTCAGTTTCCTCATCTATAAAATAAGCTGGAGAAGATGGCAAACCACTTTAGTATCTTTGCCAAGAAAGAGCCAAATGTGATCATGAAAAGTCAGATCTGATTAAAAAAATAACATTATTAGTGCAGTACTTGGCACAGAGTAGGTACTTAATAAGTAATTATTGACTGTTGGTTAACCAGATTCCAATCCTCTTTCCCCAAAAATGAAGGAAAACATGAACCAGTGTCACACGGGAAAATTCCTACTACTCCTTCAAGGTTTCAGGCTAGAAAAGTTGCTGCTATTTGGATGGCTCTTTGCCACAGTATAAAATATAACATGCATTCCATATGGAATTGCATCCCCTATTATTCCAAATCCCAGCTCTGGGACTTGCTATACTGCCTGTACGACCTTGAGAAAATTACTTCTTTGAGCCTCTTGGGGATTGAACTAGATGACCTGAAAGGTCCTGTCCATCCTGAAATCTGTGATCCTATGATCTTCAGAATAAAAATAAAGGCAGCTTTGGATCTAATGAACTTTAGAATGTTGGAAAAGAGAGAAAGTTACTTCACAGAGATGAACTCATTTACTTTTTCCTAGAAGTTATGCTAACGCTTGTGTCCCATATACAGTTAAGAAAATGGGAAATTATTATTAGATTCCTTTAGTGAGGATAATATAAAAAAAAGATGACAAGTGGATTATGTCAACATTAAGATAAGATAAAATTCTCACATACTTAATAAAAAAATGATTAACCATAAACTTTAGCAGTAATGTTATTACAACAGCCTAGCACAGATTATTATAAAGTAATCTAGAGGTAATTTAATTTAATATCCTAACCAAATATAATTTGTTTCTGTTCTCTAGCTGAAAAATGATTTTCAAAGTATTCTAAGTACAATCTTTTTTCAGAAGCTAAGGCATTTTGCCCGTCTCATTTCCTTTACTAGAAATCTTAAGAAGGAGGAAAAGAGACTATTGAACTAGGGTTTTATTGACAATATAAAAACCTAATGTGGGAGGTAGGGAGGGGAGGACCCCCTATTTGCCATCTAAACTGAAGTTCTTTGAGGCTGCATAGGTTTGTTGAGATGGGGGCTCCGCCCACCCAAAAACCGTTGGGGTTTCATGATGTGTTGTGGTGGAACCATCTCAAAGAATTCAGAGTTAGACCGCCTCTAATCCAAATATAGGCATTTATTGAGATTGACGCCTCTCATGATGTGGGCTAAGTTCCAAGAGGAACTAGTAGCTTCAGAGAGAGTAAGATGGATTTTTATAGAGTAAAGATGCTGATTACACAATCAAAATTTATGTAGAATATAGGAATATGGTTAATATTTAAAAGGCAGGAGGAGTTTGTCAAGGGATTAGATAATAGAGGAGGGCTCCCAACTATAGTTTGGTGGTTAAACATTCTGGTCATGCTGCCCTCTTATTGGCTAGCTATTGTGGTCCTGTCTGGTCAAGATAGATAGTTAGGTATTGTGGTCCTGTCTTGGACTACATAAATGATTTGATTATGATTGAGTACAAGAACACACCTGTTTCTGTGGGAATGGGTCTGGGGGCAGTAGGGTAGAGGCAGTAGCTGGGTTCCTGTAACATGAACATACCTAATGTTTCTGTGGGAACTAAGAGTTTAGGGACACACCTGTTGTTCTAGTGAGCAGTGAGGCATATAGGAAGAAGTTAGGACATGGGGGATGGGGGGGACTAAGTAGATACAGTGGGCCTGCTGTTCAGTAGGACCAGGCCTATAATGAAGTTAGAATATTGAGGCTGGGGGCAGCTTTATTAGGATTCCATCAGGTTCATCATTTCTATTTTATAACTGGGGAAACTGAGACTCAAAAAGGTTTAGTGATTTGCCCACAATCACACTTCCTAACTGTGATTTTAATGGATTCATATTTCTACCTGAAACAAAAACCCATCTTTTTAACATCCATATTATTTCTGGTAAAATGTTATTTGACTTACAACAACAAATTCTGGAGCAGCTAGGCAGTGCAGTGGCTAGAGTACATGGCCTGAAGTCAGGAAGGCTCATCTTCCTGAGTTCAAATATAGCCTCAGCCACTTATTAGTTGTGTGACCCTAGGCAAGTCACTTAACCCTGGTTGACTCAATTCCTCATCTGTAAAATGAGCTGAAGAAGGAACTAGAAAGCCACTACAGTATATTTGCCAAGAAAACCCCCAAATGGGATATGACATATAAAAGGTTTGAGAAACATAGTTTCTGTCTAATGAATCATTTTATCAATAATGCTGTCATATTATTAATAAAAGGATGGTCATTTGTCTTGGACCAAAAGACAAATCACTCAAAGCTTATATGCCCTTGGAAGAGTGGGTTTTCTGAGGCTGGAAATCCACTCTGATTGGTTAACAAGTAATGAGAAAGAATGAATATTATGAGAAGTGGACCAATTCTAATGAGGTACTGGAGAAAGTGACTTAGATCATGTCATTTACTTCCAAGTCACCCCCAACCTCTTGTTTATTACCCAAACCTGAGTAGAATACAATGGGCAGGGTCTGAACAACACTGAGAAAACTAATCCAATCTCATTAGCTGCAATGTCCTTCAAATACTGGCTTGGCCCAGTAGAGAATAAGGTTTCAAAGAGGGATAAATCTTTTGTCTCCCTAATATTAACAATTAATTATTTAATAATCATTTCTCTCAGGGGTCACAAAGACAGACATGAGTAAAATGACAATATTGATTGAAAACATTTCTTAGTTTGAAATAAGCATAATGTTCTGGGTAGTTTTATCTAAAATCTTAAAAGTTTGCACCCAACAACATCCGAAGACTAGATAACTGATACAGAGACTCCTTCTAAGCAAGAGAAGCAGCATGGAATATCTGTGTGATGGGTTAGCTCTCCAAAGACCAGCCTTTGTCTTTTTTCTCAGACCCTTAATCCTTACCATAGACAAGTCATTTCATGGACCAGTGCCTCAGTTTCCTTACCTGTAAAATAGGGGTAATAATGTTTGTGCTGCCAACCTTATACTGCTGTTACAAGGAGAAGGCTGTGCAAATTTCAATGTGCTATATAAATATGAGTTATCATTAAATGAATCCCTAGAAAGGATACACTTTTTAACTGAGTAGTTTTATGGGGGGGGGTCCCCGTTTGTAATGTAATGCCAAGCAAAGGCAACTTCCCAGGTTCGAAATACCAGCATAGGTGCTCTCTATTTTATTCAGTAACAAACCCAGAACAGAGAAGATCAAAACATGACATCATTCAAAATACAGTATTTACTAAGTATGATTAAATAATCTCCAAGTACTACCCCATCCCAGGACCTTCCAATCATTCAATCAATTACAAAGTCTCTGTTCTAAATACTTCTCCACCCCTAGGCTATACCTTAATTAAGTCCACCACAAAGCCCCTCTTCTCAAATGGAGATTAGTTTCCAAACATAAGTAAAATACATTCATTTGCTCAACCATAGAACACAAAAAGGTCAAAAGTTCCCCACCCCTGGATCACAATTGAATCTATCCCAGAGTTACATCAAGTTTAAACACAGCACTTAATACCCAAATGGAGGTCTTTTCTTCATCTTGACACGAGGCAAGTTCTCAGCAATCTTAGTTCCTGGAGAGACAAGGCTTAGCAAGGCCATAAGATACATTGCCAGTCCCTTCATGAATTTATCCTCTGTCTGTAGAACAGTCCTAGAACCCCTGAACACATTAGCAAAGCCCTCTCCCAGGATTTCTGTAAACATACAACAAGAAAATCCTTCTTCAGGGCTTCTGAACCAACAGAAAGGCTCCCAGACCCCTGCAACAACAGCACTGTCCTTCACCAGTGGACAGTATTCATTCTGTCTGCCGGACAGTCTCCAGACCCCTGCAACAACAGTACTGTCCCTCACCAGTGGACAGTATTCACTCTCAGTACTGTCCCTCACCAGTGGACAGTATTCACTCTCTGTCTGCAGGACAGTCTCAGGCCTTCTTAACCAAATGCCAGGTTCCAGGACTTCTTCAACAGGACAGTCTTTCACCAGTGGACAAATCTGGCAAAATAACATCAAAACAGACAGACAAAGTACCAGCAAAACAGCCATGTCTCCTCAGTCCAGGGCAGGTCTCAAAAGTCCAGGGCAATTCAAAGCGGCCACCAGCAATCTCTTAGTCTCTCCCTCTCCACGAGGTGCTGCTTCCAAAAAGAACTTCCGCCTCTCTCTTGTCTCTCCAAATCTACATCACCAGCTCCTCCCACTTCAGGACTTTCTTTTCACATCAACAAGCCCATCCCACAGGTGGGATTAACAAACTCTGGGTTTTAATACAATCAATTTGAAAACCAAGCCAATGCAGGGGAATCTTTAATTGCCATTACTATCACACCGTTTAAGAGTCCTATCTTAAAGATACAAAGAAAAACTTCCTTACAACTAGCGATGTAAAACAATTGAACAGATTGCTTTGTAAGATCATACTCTGGGGGGGGAGGGGGAAGGAAAGAAGAGAACAAATGAGGAAACCATCTCAGGGTTAAGTTCTTTCACATTCCAATGCAAGCCAGACAGACTTAACAGGCTGGGTACAGGACACAATCATAAAATATATGCCAGCGTATATATATGGTGATTTATGTTTCTTCCTTCCAGCTTAATCTGAAGCTACTTTGGCCTTGGCTGAAATACCCTTACTCTCTGGGTTGGCTTTCTCTAAAGAGTCAGGGCTTTGAACCTCCTTTATTTTCTGATTGCTTGGCTGCCGGCCTCACACTCTTAGGCAATTTGGATGAGGCTTTAAGTGGCTACTTGAGGGACACTTTGATATTCACTAATTTAGATTACAGGTACTGTTTAAGAACTCCTTTTATCTTAGTACTTCTGAATCAGTGTGGCTCAGTGGATAGAATGTTGAGCCTGGAGTCCGGAAGACACATCTTCCTGAGTTCCAATCTGGCTTCAGACATTTACTTACTGACCCTGGGCAAATTACTTAACTCTGTTTGCCTCAGTTTCCTCATCTATAAAATGAGATGGAGAAAGGAATGGCAAACTACTATAGTTTCTTTTACAATAAAACCCCAAATAGGGTCATGAAGAGTCAAACACTAGTGAAAGCTGAACAACAACAAAAATCAGAGTTCCAAAGGTCCCCCCATAGACCCCTCAAAACAAGAAATAAAGAAAAAGAAATGGAACCCAGTATAGGGGCATCATGGTATACTGGAATATCCTGACTCTCTAATTTACTTACTACCTGTGTGACCTTGGGCAAGTGATTTAGCTCCCTAGGTCTCAAGTTTTCCCCCTGTAATGGGAATGCAAATTTGGAAGATCTTCCCTGCCCCTAGGCTAAAATGCACCTGAAGCCTGGGGAGGGAGGCTTGTTTTTCAGTAGATACTTCTTGATTGGCCAGTGAGTCAATAAGGTTGTTACATTCTCTGAGCCAGGAGAAGGCTATATAAGCCCTGATGTGTAGCTTTGTTTTGGGACTCACTTTGAGATGTGTTCTGTGATTTGATCTGAATTCTGGGAAGCCATTGTTGAGAGTCACCCGGCTTTGAAAAACCCAGATGTGGAAACCCAGATGTTGACTGGGTATGGATGTAATGGCTGGACAGTTTGGAAAGCTGTCTACTTGATCTGTTTCTGTCTTGATAATTCTGCCTGTATGCTTTGAAGTTCGGGGTGCTGACCATTTCCCCTGAACAAGGTAAACAATATATGTCTGACTGATTAAAGTAAGCTTGTTAACCCATTTTGAGTTGCTTTCCTTTAACAAAGCAGATCCAAGAACCTGTGGTAGCTGCAAACCCTGAGGACGCTTGGGGTGCTTGCTGCTACACCCCCTTAAAGGCAGCATCAGAAAAAAACATGCTTCAAGCAGGATGGGGGGAAGAGGGGGAGAGACAGCAAGGAGGTCAGTGTCAATGGATTGAAGAGTATATGGAGTTGTGATGAAATATTAATAAAGCTACTCCCAGCCCCAATATTCTAACTTCCTTAAAAACCCCAATGAACAGTACGCCCACCGCCTCTACCTAGCTACTCACCTCCATCCCCACCTGAACCACTCAATATCTAAACTTCTTCATATATGCCTTACTGCTCACTAGAACAACAAGTGTGTCCCTGAACTCCTATTCTCACAGAAACAACAGGCATGTCCATGTAATGGGATCCCAGCCACTGCCTCTAGCTAGCCACTCCCCCCAAACCCATTCCTCATATTTCCCACAGAAACAGCCAGTGTGTTCATGAACTCAATCACAACCACATCCAAATAGTCTCAGACAGGACTATAATAACCAGTCAATCAGAAAGCAGTGCCACCAGGATGCCCAAGCAGGATGTAGAACCTAAAACAATAGAAGGAACTTTCCCTACATAGGCACCTATGTTGTAATAGTAAAGAACTGACCTAGTGTGAACTTGTGATGTATGGAGGCTTATTATAATATCATTATCATACATACCCTTCAAAATGGGTTTTTCTTTACACATTGTGAGTAATCACATGCACAGTTCCACTGAGGCTGGGACCCCTCCCCTATTACCTAATCCCTTAACAAATTGCCTCCTCCCTTTTTAATATTCATAATTTCTGCTATGTAATTGCATCTTTACCCTATAAAAATCCATCTTGCTTTCTTTGAACTTGCTGGTTTCCCTTGGAACTCAGGCTGCTTCATGAGAGGCTTCAATCTCAGTTGCCTCAAAATCAATGACCTTGATTTTGGTCATCAGTGGAAACAGACATCAACCAGCCCTTACTTTTGCCCACCAATATTACTTTCTAAGTCACCCACAAGCTTTGATTCCTTGGAGACTGGAGCATCCCAAGATTTTTAATTATGCATCTTTGCTGGGAAAATGTTTGTGTTAAATAGAAAGATATTTGTGTGAGGCAGCAATATGGAAACTTAAAAAATTAAAAGGCGGGGGGGAGTCAAGATGGTGGAGTAGAAACAGGACTTCCACGGGGCTCTGGCTTCCACCTCCCCCAATTCATGTAAAATGGGACTCTCAACAAACTTTGGAGATATACATAACCCACAAAATGACACAGAGAAGCTAACCTCCCACTGAGGACAGCCCAGCAGGCTGGCAGGAAGCAACCAGCAAGCATTCTGGAAGCCAAGCCCAGTACCGTTGGAGCCGGAGGTCTTAGCCCTGACCAGTTGCCAGCTGGAGGGACTTCAGATCACCAGCAGCTGTGGTTGTTTCCAGAATTATCAACACATAGATGCTAAGGACAAAGTGAGAGGTCAGTGCAGTGTGGACTTTGGGATCCAGTAGTTGGGAGTTTGGTAGGCCCTTGCCCCTGGGGAGAGAAGCTACTGAGGTGCTAAGGCCGTGCAGCCATCCATGGCAGCTTCAGCTCCTGGCCTACAGAGTGTAGGGGGACCAAACGACCAGTCTGAGGGGTGATTGCTCTTGCTTTAACCTGCTTGGATCTGGATTGCAGTCTAGGGTGGAGGTCCTGGGGTGTGCGACCAGCTTCCCAGAGTGTGTGGAGGCTTCAGACAGCGTACCCCACTAATACCTTCAGCAGCTGAGAAAACCCCAGGATTTGGGACAAAGCTTTCCTGTCTGGTGGCAGAGTCCTACCGTGGCAAAAAGCAGAGGGGTCAAGTGATTGAGTGGTGACGTGGGCAGGCAAAGGACGCAAAATAAACAGAGCAACCCAAGTTTAAACTCCTATTTTGGTGACAAAAAGGATCAAAACATGGAACAGGAGGAAGGCAATGAAGTCAGAACTCCTGCACCAAAAGCTTCAAAGAAAAATACAAGCTGCTCACAGGCCATAGAGGACCTTAGAAGCAAATAAGAGAAGTAGAACAAAAATTGGGAAGACAAATGAGAATGAAGCAAGAAAATTATAAAATGAGAGTCAACAGGCTAACTGAGGAAAATAACACCTTAGAAAATAGACTAACTCAAATGGCAAAAGAGGCTCAAAAAGGCAATGAGGAGAAGAATGCCTTAAAAAGACGAATTTGCCAGATGGAAAAAGAATCTCAAAAGCTCACTGAGGAGAATCATGCCTTCAGAATTAGATTGGAGCAAATGGAAGCTAGTGACTTTATGAGAAATCACAATGCTGTTAAATGATCCAAACAAATGAAAGAATAGATGGCAATGTGAAATATCTCATGGGAAAAACCACTGACCTGGAAAAAAGATCCAGGAGAGATAATTTAAAAATTATTGGACTACCTGAAAGCCATGATCAAAGAAAGAACCTAGAAATCATCCTCCAAGAAATTCTCAAGGAAAACTGCCCTGATGTTTTAGAACCAGAGGGCAAAATAGAAGTTGAAAGAATCTACCAATCACCTCCTGAAAAAGAACCCAAAAAGAAAACTCCTAGGAATATTATAGCCAGGTTCCAGAATTCCCAGATCAAGCAGAGAATATTATAAGCAGCCTGGAAGAAAATTTGAATATTGTGGAAAGACAGTCAGGATAACCCAGTATCTGGCAGCTTCTACACTGAGGGATCAAAGGGCTTGGAATATGATATTCCAGAGGTCAAAGGAGCTGGGATTAAAACCAAGAGTCACCTACCCAGCAAAACTGAGTATCATGTTTCAGGGGAAAATATGGTCATTCAGTGGAATAGAGGACTTTCAAGTATTCTTTTTTTTTTTTTTAAAGCAATCAGGGTTAAGTAACTTGCTCAAGGTTACACGACCAGTTATTATTTCTGGGTGTGGTGCTGAGTATCCGAGCCCGGATTTGATCCAGGTCATCCCGACACTGGAGCCAGTGCTCTTACCAGCTGAGCCACCTGGCCGCCCCTAAGCAATTGGGGTTAAGTAACTTGCTCAAGGTTACACGGCCAGGTGTTTCTGGGTAGGTGCTAAGTGTCTGAGCCCGGGATTCAATCTCCAGGTCTTCTCAACACTGGAGCCAGTGCTCTTACTCGCTGTGCTACCTGGCCGCCCCAACTTTCAAGTATTCTTGATGAAAAAACCAGAGTTGAATAGAAAATTTGACATTCAGATACAAGAAACAAGAGAAGCATGAGAAAGTAAACAGGGAAAAGAAATTATAAGGAACTTATCAAAGTTGAACTATTAACATTCCTACATGGAAAAACAATAATTTTAACTTATGAAATTTTCTCAGTATGAAAATAGTTGAAGGGAATAGAAATATATATATATGTGTATATATATATATTTATGTGTATGTCTATATCAGAGGGTATACAGGTGTATGAATATATATGTGAATGTGTGTATATATGTTTACAGGTATACACAGAGGGCACAGGACCAATTTAATAGGAAGGGATGATACTTAAAAGGTGAAATTAAGAGGTGAGAGAGGAATATAATGAGAGAAGATGGGGAGAGACAGAATGGGGTAAACTATCTCATATAGAAGAGGCAAGGGAAAATGGTTACAATGGAGGGGAAGAACAGGAAGGCAAAAGGGAATGGGTCAACCTTATTCTCATTGAATTTGGCTCAGGGAGGGAATGACATACACACTAAATAGGTTATCTCACCCTACAGGAGAGTAGAGGGGAAGGGCATGAGAGGGGGGATGATGGAAGGGAGGGCAGGCTGGGGGGGAGGGAAGTTGGAAGCACCCACTTTTGAAAAGGGACAGGTTCAAAGTAGAGAATATAACAAGTGGGAGGTGGGATAGGAGGGAGGGAAATACAGTCAGTCTTTTACAATATATCTACTATGGTAATGTTTTGCATAGCTACACATGTACAACCTATACTGAATTGCTTATTTTCCCAGTAAGGGTGGGTGACAAGGGAGGAAGCAAATGAATCTGGAATTCAAAGTTTTAAAATCAAATGTTTAAAACATATACATATATATATATATACACACACACACACACACTATTATTAATACTATTTTACATGTAATTGGGAAATAAGATATACAGACACTGGGGCATAGAGATCCACCATGCCCTACTGGAAAAGTCGAAGGGGGTATGGGAGAAGATATGGGAGAGAGCCGATTGGAGGAGGGGATATCCTGTAGGACTGCTATTTTGGGATGGTGGGTAGAGGAAAAACGGGGAGAAAATTTGTAACTGAAAAATCTGGCAGAAATGAATGATGTAAACCAGAAGTTAATAAAGCATTTGAAAAAAAAAAGTACAGAGTCCCCAGGGTGCTTTCATCCTTCTCTATAATTCTGAAAGTAATTCATTTTCCATTTGTAGTGCCCATCCCAGATAAATGTACTGATCAACTAACTCAATGACTTGGTCATACAATGATATACCATTGTCTGTACAGTTGTCTTTCTTACCCATTTAGTTTCTCTTTTTTTGTTGTTAGAGCATATATTGCTGTTTGACTATCTCAGTAAGGTGGCAGGAGAGTCTTTGTGACAGTGACAAACATCTTTGATGAGCATACATTTCTTGTTTTATCCTTTGCTTGACAATAATTAAAGCCTTCTCCCCCACCTTTTTTAAAGTGTTTTATTGGTGCTCTTTTTCAACAGTATTTTTCCAACAAACCCAAACAAAATAAAATAGAACTCTTACCTCTTAACAAATAAGTAATCAGGCAAGACAAATCAACATTGTCCATGTTTTTAAAAGTATGTCTTCTGCCACATTTTTGTCTATGACATCTCTGTTTGAGAAGAGGCTTCTTAAAGTCTTTTAAAGTCATAGGTGGTCACTGCATTAGTCAGAGCTCTTTCAGTGTTATTTTCTTTTTTTAAAAAATTAATTTTGTTTTCAACATTAACTTTTCCTTCACTTTTTTTTTTTTAAGCAATCGGGGTTAAGTAACTTGCTCAAGGTTACACGGCCAGTTATTTCTGGGTGTGGTGCTGAGTGTCTGAGCCCAGGGTTCGATCTCCAGGTCATCCCAACACTGGAGCCAGTGCTCTTACTTGCTGAGCCACCTGGCCGCCCCTATCAACATTCACTTTTACAAGATTTTGAGTTCCAATTTTTTTCCCTTTCCTCCCTTCCCTTGTTTGTAACTAATTGTGACATATAGTATGTTTGTTTTTACTTGATTTCTGTTAAATTGAATTCCTTACCTCAGTACATGGTGTCATTGGATTTATCATACACTAGGGCAGAAGTTCTTAACCGGGGGTCCACAACCCCCTCTCCCAAAAATGGGAGTCTATGGTTAGATTTTAGGCAATTCATTAATTTGAGTGAGGAAAATTACATCTTTATTTTCACTATCATTTGGTTTCTTTTGTAATCCGATGTACTTTATTTCATTCGTTTAAAGACATTAATCTGGGAAGGGATTTATAGCCTTCACCATATTGCCCAAAGGGAGCCATGACCAAAATTGGTCAATAATTCCCTCATTAAACCATAATAGTCAGTTGCTTCTGGTTTTTGATTACCTAGTCCAGAAAGTCTTCAGGTATTTTTATGGTGGTGTTCATCAAGTAGTTTTGTGAGATCTTAACATATGCATGAGATTTTCCATGTTGGAAGAAAGCCTGTAAAATTACCTTTTGCTTTTGGTCAAATGCTTTTTTTCTAAGCCATAAATGTAGCAGGATCTTGTATTCTCTGAATCTTTCAGCCAAATATGTGACTATAATGATGTAGTATGCTGTAGAGAATTATTTGTGAAAGTTTGTTTCCTTCCTCTATTTTCTATCAAGGATTCTCTAAATGTACCTGTAAATCATTCTCTTTAGGATTTTATGAAGATGAGACAATAGGCATATTGTTCTGTAGTAATTAATGTTCTCTCAATAGCTTTCAGTGGCATTATTATCTTCTATCAAAGATTTTTTTTAATGCATTTAATATAGGGAGTAAGATTAGGTGGATTAATTCACTTTAAGGCATGGAACTTTGATAACATCCTCTTCCTACCTTTCACTCCTTAATACTGCCTGGGTTTTATTAAGTCGAATAAATGGCATGTGAGTGGAGAAGATATATTTTTAGACTCATACTTTCCTCCAGATCTCAATACTCAATCTCTAAGAAGAGGATGGAGAAGAAAGTTTGTGGTTTCCAGCTTCTTTCTTTGCTAGAGGAAGGAGGTGGTTACCCTCTTTGGTTCAGATCTCAAGAGTTCAGATATTTTTTCGATCTTTTATCACTAATGAAAGTGGACAACCCCTACTGGAGTGGGAGTTGTCTATTCCACTATAAGCTAGGAACAATTTAAGAATACTCTGTTCTAAGACCTGGGGCCTTACAAAAAGTTCTGTTAGAGATGGGGGAAATAAATATAGGTTTTCTTGGTTTATGGATCTATGGTTATTCTGAGAGAAATCAGATCACTTTTTTGTTCCAATTTCTCCCCACCTCCAATTTAGATCTTAGAAACTCTTTATTTGATGGTAGTTACTTGCATGAATTTCTTATGAATTATGCCTACTTATGCTGTTTAACAATTATGTACACAATTAAATATTAGTAACTTGTTTCATTTAACTATAACATTAAAGTTTGTGCATTCTCAGGCTTTATACTTTATTTCCCATCTAGTCTCTGCTCAGTTTTTAAAAAATCAGAAAGAACACTGTCAATAACCAGATCTATAGATATTGACAGGGTAGGGTAAGAGCCTGTCAGAAATTCAGTATCCAGGAGGTTTGGAGGAACCAGAAGGAGCAGAGCAAGACAGGCAAAACTCAGGAACAAGGGATTAAAAACTAGAGAAGGCCATACCCTGAGTAAGGTTTTCTGTCTCAGCACTGGCTGCTCCTGAGTAAACCTGGCCAAGGGTGCAGATTGTGATCACTTAAAAAGAATTAGCCTAGGAGTGTGGCAGTTTGGCTGAAGGTGGTTTTTTTTTTTTTTTGACCACTTTAAATTGATGCAGAGTGAATTGAGCACCACCAGGAGAAAAATTTATACAGTAACAACAATAAAAGCACAAATAACTTTGAAAGACTTCATAAATCTGATTAAGAGAAGGGAGCAAGCTTTTATTAAAATAGCATGTGTGCCAGGCACTGGGCACTGTGCAAAGAACTTTATATATATATATATATACATATATATAAAATCTCATTTGATTCTCACAACAACCATGGGAGGTAGATGCTATTATTAACCTCATTTTTCAGTTGAGGAAACTGAAGGAGACAGAGGTTAAGAGACTTGCCCAGGGACACACAGCAGGTCTTCTGGACTCCAAGAAACATACTCCCCACCTCCAAATAAGAAAGGTGATGGACTCAGAATGCAGATTGAGGGTTTTCCTTTTGGACATGGCCAAAACAGGAATTTGTTTTGCTTGACAATACATGCTTGTAAGAGGGATCTTGTTTTCCTTTAGTATAAAGCTCTTCTGAGGAAGCTGATGGGAGAATTTTATAGAAAAGTAGAACAGGGTGTGCAGTACCCCTGGAGGGTCTCCCTTTTGCCTGTGGGGACACTTCTTGGTCCAGAGTCCTAGGTCAAGAGGTAGAAAGGAACTTCACTTTTATTTTCATATAATCAAAATCTTTTGGTAAATCCTACTCCTTCCTTTCACATTTAGGTCATGAATCCATTTGGAACTAATTGGTATATGGCATAAACCTAATTTGGTCTAAACCTAATTTCTGCCAAACTTTTCTAGAGTTTGGGTTTGTTGTTTTTTTTTAATAGGAAGAACCTAGGTCATCTGATTCAAGAGTGGGATGGGGGGCGGGGGAGAGGAAGGTAAGAGGTTCTTAACTTGGGGTCCGGTTGTTTTAAAAAATATTTTGAGGTGGCACAGTGAATAGAGCACCGGCCCTGGAGTCAGGAAGACCTGGGTTCAAATTTGACCTCAGACACTTAACACAAAAGCTAGCTGTGTGACCTTGGGCAAATCACTTAACCCCAATTTCCCTACCTCCCCCCGCCCTCCAAAAAGCAAAAAATAAAAAAAATATTTTGAAAACAATATTTCAAAATAATTGGCTTTCCTTGCCATTGTATGTAATTAATATTTTTCATTTTAAGTCATTCTTCTGAGAATATGTCCACAGGCTTCCCCAGTCAGCAAAACGGGTCCACAAAAGCAAAAAGAAAAAAACAAACCCTGCCCTAGAGCCACTGCTCTTTCCATTGTACCAGTCTGGGGCTGTCTCCTTTTCTCTTAGCCATTTTCTTAGTACCTGTAAACCCAGGAGCATCTAGGTCAACATTCACCATACATATCAAATGTCTGCTATTTACAATTCACTATGGTAAGGGCATTTGGGACAGCTAAGTGGTGTAGTGGATAGAGCACCAGGCCTGGAGTCAGGAAGACTCATCTTCCTGAGTTCAAATACAGTTTCATACACTTACTAGCTGTGCAACCCTAGGCAAGTCACTGAACCCTGTTTGCTTCAGTTTCCTCATCTGTAAATTGAGCGGTAGGACATGGCAAACCATTTCTACTATTTTTGTCAAGAAAACACCAAAAGGGGTCACCGAGTTGGACACAACTGAAATGAATGAACAAAATGGTAAGTGCTAGGGCTACAAAGATTGGATCATCACAGATTTAGAGCTGGAAAAGACCTGAGAGGCTCATTTAGTCCAATTCCCTCAATTTATGTTAATGTATTTGGTTCAGATCACAAAGGATTAAGTCAGGGTTTGAACCCAGGTCCTCTGGTTCCAAACTGAAGTGATTTTTTTTTTGGAGGGGGAGGCTATTACACCACCCTAGATTAAAGAAATGACACAGTCCCTGTCCTAAAAGGAGTTTACAA
Organism: Petaurus breviceps papuanus; assembly: GCF_028583685.1. Taxonomy (NCBI): domain Eukaryota; kingdom Metazoa; phylum Chordata; class Mammalia; order Diprotodontia; family Petauridae; genus Petaurus; species Petaurus breviceps. The sequence goes on along the minus strand of NW_027187359.1, from coordinate 15,027,377 downwards.
AAATTCCAGTGGATGGGTGGAAGGGAGATATGACATATATGTTATACAGGTAAATATAATAAAAGGGTGAAAATGAAGAGGGCAAAGGATCCTAAGATTCAGAGCTGAAAAGGAAAAGGACTTTTATTTTATAGGTAAGGAAACTGAAACTTATAACAGTGGCTTGCCCATGCACACCTCTAATGATTAGTAGATCCAGGATTTAAATTTAGATATTTGACATTAAATCTACTTTTTCTTTTGCTACATGAAGACTTCCCAAATGTCAGGTGACTCCCCTGTGGAGGATTTATAGGACGGTATGGGCGTGATTTGCACAAAATGAGTTGGGAGGTATAGACGAGTTGAGATCTGCATAGATGACCAATGAATTAGCAAAATGTTTCCTGTAGTCTTTCATCCTCTAATTTGGGTTTGCAAGATAACCAGGATCGTTACCTGGGTTGTTTCTAGAAGATAAGTAAAAAGATTTGAGAAGGGGCCTGAGGAAATCTCCTACAAAAAATGTACAGCAGTGATAGGGCATTCATCAGCTTTGGAGACTATTTCAGCTGGTCAGCAACTTTTTCATTAACTTATAAGTTATCAGACTGTGGGGATGATTGTGACTTCCCCAAAAGTTACCATACTCTATTCTTGAAACACGAAGTTTTAAAAATGAAGATGGTAAATGAAATAAAAGATATGCTTCAATAATGTAGATGAGTTTCAATATGGGATAGCTAATGTGTCATATCTCAGATTAATGCAATTGAAGACAGAAATTAGTTTGAAGATTGATATTGAATTCGGTACCAAATCATACCTCTGCTACAACCAGCTACCATAACAGGAATGGAGGGGAGGGGCTGAGTGTTGTCAAAAAAATCCTTGACTCTCACACCCAGCACACGCCTACCAGTGTTCAGCTATGCCATGTCACAGGGAAACTTTTGGTCTGAATCTCTAGATACCTGGAATTGTCTTTTTTAACCCAGAAATATTATTTGCTCATTTCCTCCTGTTTTGTCTAATGGCTTAGTTGACATTGGGTTGTTTGCACAGAACTCATCAGAATCATGTTGGTTTTTTTTTCCTTTTTAAAAAATCTCTATGTTGAAGATTCCCAGATCTATTTTAACTACTAATCTTGTATGTCCATCTACCTAGTAGACATCCTGAGCTGGATCAGTTAATCAATCAATAAACATTAATTAAGCAACTACTATTTGCCAGGCACTGAGGATAAAAAAAGAGGCAAAAAGTCTGTGCATTTAAGGAGCTTACTATCCAATTGGGAGACATGCAAACAAATATATGCAAGGCAAGTTACACACAGGATAAATAGCGGGGTAAAATACTAGAATTAAGAGGGACTGGGGAAGCTTCTGGTTAAAGATGGGACTTTAGTTGGGATTTGCATTTGGAATGTTCTGTTCAAGGAACAGCCAGGTGGTCAGCACCATGCTTGGCAAATGGAGAGAGTGAGGAATTTAGGATGATTCCTAAGTTGCAAGCCTGAGAGACTGGGAGGATGGTATTATACTCTACAGTAATAGGGAAGGTGGTGCTGGGCGGGGGATTTAGAGGGGAAAATGAGTTCTGTTTAAGATATCCACTGGACATCCAGTTTGAGATGTCTGAAAGGCAGCTGGAGATGCAAGACTGGAAGGTCAGCAATTTGGGACAGGATAGGCAGATCTGAGAATCATCAGCGAACAGACGGTAATTAAAATCCGTAAGAGCTAATGAGATCACCCAGTGAAACAGTGTAGAGGGAGAAGAGGTCCCAGGACATGTATATGTCCTGCAGACATCTTAAAGTCAACGTCTAAAACTCATTATTTCCCCATGCCTGAGATGAAATTGAGACACCCCCCCCCCCAAACCCACCCTAACAACAATGAGGATTTGGAGTCAGAAGACCTGTTCAAAGCCCAGTCTTCTCACTTCCTAGAACCACTCTGGACTTCAGTTTCCCATCTGTAAAAGACAAGGTCTGTCAAGTCTACCTTTATAACATCTCTTAAATACACTCTTTCTGTCCTCTGATCCTGGTGCAGGTCCTCTTCATCTCTTCCCTGGATTGCTTACAGTAATCTGCTAGTGACTCTGTTTTAAACATCTCCCTAGTCCAGGCTATCCTCCACTCACCTATCCAAAAATACCAGTTTGGCCTTAGTTAATAAACTGCACTGGCTCACCAACTAACTCTAGGCTCAACAATAAAATCTGGCTCCTGCCTACAACATTCTCTCATCGTAATCTCTGTCCCTTAAAGCCCCAGATACAATTTTACCTTCTATAAGAAGCTTTCCTCCATCCTCCTTAGTTCTATTACCTTCCCTCTCTTGATTATCTCTCACATACTTAATAATCTCTAATTATTTGCATGTTATCTCCTCCATTAGACTGGCAGCTTTTAGTGAGTAGGGACTGTTTATTGCCCGGCACTTAGCCTGGTACTGAAGAAATTACCGCTTGAATAAATGCTCCCTTTTCCTAAATGGACTCAGAACTTGCCTACTCTTTGGACGTAAGGTACAAACATGCCCCCTTCCCTAGACAAGCTCTTCTCCCAGCTCTGAACCTTTACGTGTGTCTTCAGATGTATCATGCCCACTTCTTTGCCTAACCTGAATGGAATTTATCTTGGCCTACTCTGATGAGCAACAGCCTAGGACCCGGTACTGATAACTATTTCAATGGCATAAATGTCAGACCCAGAAATATGATCTAATTGTATAACAAACTACTAAAAGGAAGCAGCTAGGTGGCTCAATGGATGGAGCACTGGGCCTGGAGTCAGGATAGACCTAAATTCAAATCTGGTCTGATACTTACTAGCTGGGGGACCCTGGGCAAGTCACTTAACCTGTTTGTCTTAATCCATGGGAGAAGGAAATGGCAAATTACTCTAGTATCTTTGCCAAGAAAACAAATCAAGAGTCAGCCATGACTGAACAAGCTTGTGAAAAATATCTTGTATCAACAAATGTTTTTGAAAGATGGAGTGTGGCACTTGCACTTTGTCCTTATGTTCTAATATGGGAAGAGACTGTGAAACTGGAGGAATCTAATTGCTAAATAGACAGAAAACAAGCTCATTGTAAAGATTAAAGGACAATCATTGCTCGTGATTTCTAGTGAAATTAGAGTAAATTCTACCAATTGCTCAAAGTTCTAAACAAAAACATGAGCAATTTTCTTTTTGTTGGTTTCTGAACTGACATGAATGAGTTCTTGAGGGGTGGCTAGGTTGTGCAATGAACAGAGCACAGGCGATGGAGTCAGGAGGACCTGAGTTCAAATCTGGCCTCAGACACTTAACACAAAAAACTAGCTGTGTGACTGTGGGCAAGTCACTTAACCCCAATTGCCTTCCAAAAAGCAAGCAAAAAAAAAAAATTAATGAGTTCTTGGGTCAGAGACCAAGCAAGTAACATATCATCTTAATATAAGTCTGTAGGGTGCCCCACACTCTATTATACAATTCAATATTAGGATTTTAGGAATCTGGAATAGAAATTTCTATTTACACTCTGAAATTACTTTCTATATTGCTGTTTTATAGCTTGTTGAGTAATTTTATAATGATATTAAATAGCTGACAGCATGGGGTTGGGGTGGGAAGAGGTTGATAGAAAGCCATTCTCAGAATCATGAGGTCCTGAGGCTCAACTTGCCTGTGATAGCAGCTATGTGACTATAGGCAAACCACTTTCCACATAATCTCTCCATATCATCAGGCAACTATGCCAATCACCATGCCTGGGATGAAACTGAGACACTCCCCCCGCTCCCCCCCCCAAACCACCCCAACAACAGAAGATTTGGAGTCAGAAGACCTGGTTTTAAAGCCCAGCCTTTCCACTTTCTAGAACCTCTCTGGAATTCAGATTTCCCATCTGTAAAAGACAAGATGACCTTTCAGGCTCCTTCTAGATGCTAATATAGGATCCTTTGCCCCTTTTCCGCCACAGGCAATAACAACAACATTGTCACTATGTTGATTTAGTTTTGTATATGATGTGCTGACTACACAATCTACCTTATTACTCATTTTCAGGCCTGAAAATCTTCCAGCAGAAACACTGACTTCAACTGTTCTTTCTAGGAACATGATGGGTTCTTTGACCTTCTACAGAAATGGAATTTAATGTAGAAGGCATGTCCAACAGAGAAGTACAGATCTGTTACTCAAATGGAAAGTCCTAGATTTAGCTGCACAAGAATCCCCTTGTTCTCCCCAAAGCAATGATGACCTGTTCAGAATGTTGTTTGTTTTGCTTCTCAACATGGGTTCACAAATCATGTAAGTAGTGACTTTTTACATTATATATATATAAATTTTTTTTTAATGATCTACAATTTAATTTAACCTTAAGATTTTTTTCTTTATTGTAATAAAACTTCAACTTGGGTCAAGAACCCTTTATCTTCATGCCTGAGAAAGTGTTCATTTCCCATAACATGTCCCTCCCCTTCGGCCTAAATACAATTCTCCAGTCCTCCACAGAATCAGAAGTTTATACAATGGCATGTAATTTTAGAAACAAGACATATACTAATCCACCTAATATTTTATTTATTTGGCTCTAAGCATTTGCATGAAAATGAATCTATACTCTAGGTACAGAATACACTGTAATAGCACCAGAGGGGCACATCCTCTCTGCTCTCTATATTCTCAATACATACATGTGACTTTAGTAAAAACCAGACAGTCCAGTTAAGAAGAACCCTTTGCTCTTTAGCCTAGCCCTTTTGGAAGGAGTCAGTTATGATGGATATTTAAAATTGATCATTACTTTTTACATATTTCACCTCATAGAATGGATGAAATCCAGAGGCCCAAATGTTGGCATGAGATAAAATCATGTCCATTTATTTTTCTGCATTTTTAGAATTAGTTAGCATAAAATTAAATACGTTGAATGTAATAAATTCATCCATACAAGTGCAAGGTTCCAGCTATAATGTAGTTCATGGCAGATTTATTATTTTAAAAAATGTACCAGTAAATCATAAAAGAGGGAGCATGTCCATTTAACTTTTATTGAAGTATATAGGTCTTCGGAAATCAAACTTGTGTGCATTAAGGTATGGCCAAACATAGAATCTATCAAATTCAGTGAAAAGTTGTTGACTTTAAATAGTAGCTGTAAGAATGACCAATATATATTCTTTGTTACAACTGCCCTCACTCTACAAGTAAAAAAAAATAATAAACATTCAGTAAACATTCTTTCCTAAGGTAGTTTCCCTTATATAGCAGTGATTTATCCATTTCTTGTATACACAAATTTTTTGAACATACCAATCAGTGGTTCTCACAATTGAAAAATAAAAGCACAAAAAAGTTTACACTCTTGTACAGGTAAATAAAAGATCATCTTGAATTAAACTGTATTTCCTTAAGGGCATAGTATAGTTTCAGTTCCATTACCTATGACATAATTATTAGCTTCTTACATACAAATATTGACATATTTGGCTTGTGCTTCAAAGCCTCTGTGTCTATAAAGCCCGTATCAGTGCAGCTCATAACTGGAAGTCACTATGGAGCTCTTTACTGCTGCCGGGGGTGACCTGGTCATGCAATGCAGCCTCCTCGGAACCCATGGCAACACTGCACATTGCTGAGGAGTCCTCAGCCTCCGGGTCCAAGCCATCTGGACAAGGGAGTTTTAGGAGCTCTTCTCGAAGTTGTGCAGTATGGCGCTAAACACAGGGGCAAAGAAGAGAGTTTTTAGTATGGCAGATCATGTGGGAAGAAAACAAACATTTATATAAAGGGAACAAGCACTTAATAAGCACCAGCTATATGCCAGGCACTGTGTAGTGCTGAATGTTTTACAAATATTATCTCATTTATTCCTCACAACAAGCCTGTGAGACAGGTGCTATTATTACATTTTCCGGGGCTGGAGAGGGGAAACTGAGGCAGGTGGCAATTTAGTGACTTACCCAGGGTCACACAATAAGTGTCTGATTTTAATTTTGGATTCAGATCTGAGTCCACTCCTAGTGCTCTATTCCCTGTACCACCCAGAGCTGCCTGAACAAGATACATTATACTTATACAGAAATCTAATTATGTGCATAAGCACATGCTTTTCTGAGACCAGTAAGAATTAAATCAAGAAGGAAATGTTTTAAATAAAACATGTGGGTCCTGAAATATACTATTTGGTGGATGAAGAGACTCTTGTTCTACACAGATAATTCTCTATGCTTATTAAGGTTATAGTCTACAGTTTTTGAGGCAGGGGAGATTATCCTCAAATATCATGTATGATGCTTCTTGGAATCATCATTTAAAGACTATATTGAATTGATTTTCAAAACCAAACATTTATTGTGTGCCTATTAGATGTATGGTAATATGCTAGGCACCAGGAATAAAGATATATCAAGCAGTCTTTGCTCTCTAAAGAGTTCCTTCAGTTTGCTTAAGGTGGGAGTTGAGGGTGTGGGGAGGCAGAGATCATCTGGGAAGTTTGGATATATTTTGTTTACAATGGAGTAACACTGAAGTGCAGAAGCACATTTAAAACACCCCTTTTCGTAAAACTGAAAATAATAAGAAATGTTTCTCTGGTCTTAAAAAAAACTTTCTAGATTTCCTGGTTTCAAGGTGGGTTACACTGAGGGGTAAAGGTCTTTCTTTCTGTTGTTGTTGTATAGTTTCAGTTGGGGTACTGGGGTCTTCTTGGCAAAGATACTGGAGTGGCTTTAAATTTCCTTCTCCAGCTGATTTTACAGATGAGAAAATGGAGGCAAAAAGGGTTAAATGATTTGCCCAGTCACACAGCTTAGTAAGTTTCTGAGGCCTCATTTGAACTCAGGTCTTCCTGATTCCAGACTCAGTATTCTACCCACTGTGCGACCTAGCAAAGGTCTTTCTTAGGGAAATGGATTAAAGGTGGTTACTAAAACTGTTTATAAATAATAGTCTTCCCTACCCCCAGAACTTATTGGGCAATATAGACCCATCTAAGCAAAGTCTCCCTATTCCCTATTACCAGAACTAAGGGAGGAGGGGCCCTTTTGTTAATTCTGAGAAATTACCTGAGGGAGGTGGTAACCAAAGGAACTAAGTAGGGACTATTATTTTGGAATATTCCTTATTCAAGATTTCTATAAATGTCTATTCCAAGAAGATCTGAAGTAATACATCTGAGGGCATGGGGAAACCACATATTAGTTTGGACCTATCTCTTTCTTTCAGAAATGGTTTAAGTATAGAATAATGATGAAGCGAATAAATTATCTCTGGCAGATCTATACCTAAAATAGAGTACAGTATGAGTTTTTCTTCAATGAGGCAAGAGAGTGACCTGGGCAAAGCAATGTTTTTAATAAATTTAACATTGTTATAAAACATAACCTTTATCATACTGAGTGTTTGGTTAAGCATTTTGAGTTTCAGTTTCCTCATTTTTAAAAAAGGCTAATGATATTTGTGTTATGTAATTTATGGAGTGGTTGTATTGATCCAATGAGATAATGTATGCACTCTGAAATCTAAAAAGGGTTAAAAAATATTAGGGAGAGATTAGAAGCAAGGAGACTAGAACAATAATAGCCCAAGTATGATGTGATCAGTGATTGGTTTAAAGTGATGGCAATGTATATACAAAAGAAAGGATGAATACAAAAAACATTACTGTTAATGGAAAACAAGAGGTGCATTTCAAGAACACCGAAAATTCTTAAGAAAAACTGAGGAAGACAAGAATTAGTAATTAAGGAGATTAATGCTGATTTTTCAGAGTAAAGTAGAATTTGGAGTGGACAAAGTAGAATTGTGAGGACAAAGCAACAGACTGGCCTAAAAATAATGCAGGCTGCAGGGAGTAAAGAAGAGAATAGTAGGTGGGACTTAGAAGCAGCAGGTATAGATTACCCTTTCTAGAATTTTGGCAACTAGAGTTTGCAACATTCTCATTTGGAAATGAGAAGAGAAATAGTGTGACAGCTCCAAGGGAGTGCGAGGGGTTAACAGAACTTTTTTTTTTTTTTCCCAGAAGAGGGGAGTCCTCAGAATGTTTATAAATATAATGGACAGGGAGTGCTAAGAGATAGTAATAATGTTAACAGTAATATGGTTAGAGATTGGGTGTTTTTGACTTAATAGAAATTCTGCCAACAAAGTCCCAGTCTCTAGTTTGAGAAAATCCCATCTGAAACTAATTCATTGGCAAAACTGTTGGCCCTCTTTTGCAGAGGCTTTAGTTGGTAGTGCACGTCACTTAATTTCAATTTTTTTCCCCACTTAAGTTTCTTTTTCCTTTAGGAGTCAAGGATAGCACCAGATGTGTTAGTTTTGCTAAAACTGTTAAAACAGTATGATATTGACTATAGGATTCCCATTATTCAGAAAAGAAGGGCTGATTCAATTTACCTTCAGAGCTGCTGCATGGTGAGACATGGTCCTGCCTACCCGTTTGTCACTGCTGTACTGCTGTATATCTGCAATCCACTCTTCACATTGAGCCATGATCTCAACTCTTTTCAAGTAAAAATGTTTATGTATAACCTGTAATAAAACAGGCGATGTAAGAATATCTATATAACACATTTATGTAGCTTTATGTGATGCAAGTGATTTTCACAGGTCAATGCAATTAAAAATAAAATCATCAGCTGTATTCGATCCTACCCAAAGCAAAGGCTGACACAATGCAGGTGGTTTTGTAAATGCTTTGTTGGAGGAGGGTCAGAATGGGTAGCAGAACAAATATAAACAAAAAATCTAGGTCAGATTGATACCAGGGAGTTTTGACTTCCAAAATTCAATGAACTAAAATGATTAGGGAAACTGAATGTTAGAGGCAGAGATCTAGGCCAGATAGTTTGTAAAATATAAGGAAGCAAGACTGTCAGATATTTCTGGTGAGTGAGGTGGGTAGAAAGGAGATGATTTTTTTCGGGTTCAAACTTTCCTTAAAACCTCTAAGCTTTTAAGGTAGTTCCTGGCATTTCTTTCACCCCATGGCATTAGGGTCTTCCACATTTCCCTCATGACCTGCCATGGCTGGCAGGTTGGGATCATCTAACTTCTTCAGCTACAGTGCTTAAATATGATTTTAACTTAATTCAGACCTTAACTGTATTCCTTGCTTGGCCTTACCACATGCTGTATGATTATATCCTCCAGACAAAAAAACCTAGTCATTTGATCTGCTGCTCAACGCTGGGTAACTCTGAGCCATTCCTTTGCAGGGTAGAGGAAGGCAGTTTCTTTACCCCAGGTCTTAGAGGTCACTCACCCCACTGGGGATGGGATACACTAATGTCCTTTTATTCCCAGTAATGCAGGCCCTTTATTTGCCCTGATGGCTAAACTGTGTAGTGGTTAAGACGTGTTGGTGGCAGCAGCAAGGTGCTGAGCTGCCCTGCTTCCTTTTACTTCACCAAGCTGGTGATGTGAAACCTTCATTTAGCTGGTTCTTCTATTTTTAGTGTTTTTATATTAAAATAAAAATAGGCATTATACTTTTGCTGAAGATTCTTCCAGTATCTTTTTGACATAATCATGATTTGTAGTTATTAGTAGCTGTTATATTTAGTTTCCCTTATATTAAACCTATCCTACTATTTTTGGTAAAAATCTAATCTGATCATACTGTATAATCTTTTAAATATATTGCTGTAGTCTCTGTGATAATATCTTTAAAAAATTTACTTTTGATTTCTTGCTTTTTACATCATTTTAGTTTTCCACAGTGTCCATCCCCCAAGAGCCAACTCATATAACAAATATTACTGGGGTGGCCAGTAGCACAGCGAGTATGAGCACCAGCTCCAGTGTTGAGAAGACCTGGAGATTGAATCCCGGGCTCAGACACTTAGCACCCACCCAGAAACACCTGGCCATGTAACCTTGAGCAAGTTACTTAATCCCGATTGCTTTTAAAACAAACAAACAAAAAAACAAATATTATTAAGGCCCCCCCCCAAAGCACAACTAATTCATACAATGAAAAATCTGAACATATGTAATAACATTTTCACAAAGAGGTGGGTTGGGAGTGTTTCATCTCTCTTTATTTATGTCCTGCCTTATTTACATATTTTTCTTATACTTTCAATTTTTTTTGGTATACCCTTGTTCTTTCCATTTCCAATGGTATAGTTACTGTGTGCATTGTTTTCTTGGCTCTGCGAGCTTCTCTCTGCTTCAGTTCATACAGATCTTTCCATATTTCTCTGTATTCATCACAGTCATCATTTCTTATAGTATAGTAATATTCCATTAAATTCATGTTCTGCAATTTATTTAGCCATTCCTCAACTGATAAACATTTGTTTTGTTTCCAATTCTTTGCTATCACAAAAAAGTGCTGCTACAAATACTTATGTATATATGGGGACCTTTTCCTTATCAATGACTTTCTTGGTGTATAAATAAGTAATGGAATCTCTGACCTAAAGAAAATGAACATTTTTGTTATTTACACAGTTACACAACATCTAGAAAATACCGTTTTTTAAAAAAAGATGTCACATTCATCATAAGGGATTACAATGTTAAAGAGGGAAATCAAAAGATAACCATAATAACAGGCATGTTAGCCTTGGAGTACAAAATGCAGCAAGGTAAAGAGTAATAGAGTTTTGTCAAGATAATCTACTGGTCACAGCCAACCATCTTCTATGAGCGTCACTGTAAGAGATGAAGGAATTCCTCTAAGATGCACAGAACCTACCTCTTTAAAGCATGGTGAAGGGTTTCTGATTTGTTCCAGCATTGCCCATTTGACTGTTGCTTGTCGTATGTTTCCATCATATTCTCGGGAACTCTGTGTGCCACTGGGAGTGCCTCGAGAGCGTTCATATCCTGGTTCATTAAAATATGGCTCAGCAACTAATATAAGGGACTGGACAGATACCAAGACCTTTGGGAAAAGCAGGTAATACCAAATAAGTACACAAATATATTATTTTTATAAATTCAACTTCTTCAGTTTGATTGAAGATCAAACTAAAAAAAAACTACTAAAAATCTATATTCCAATGTTTGTAGCATTTACAGTATTCTCTTCAAAATATCTTTGAATATATACTAAGTTTTCTATGTGTTATCTAAAGATGTAAATTTAAATTTCAGATTTCTACTTACAATGACCAGACTAAAGTGCCTTCTGAGCCATTAAAATACAATTATATTAGGTATCGTATAGTTTTAGTACTTTACATTTCATAGTGTTTCAGTTTTTTAAAAATGTGTAAAATTTGACTAGAAGAAACAGCTTCCTGATGTTAGAAAAAAAATTTCTTGTGATACACAGATGCACTGATTATTCTCATTCATTTGAAAACTTCATTTTAATACAAAGCAGGAAAGATAAAGATTGAGATTTGACAATTAAGAGATCACTGTTAACTTTGAGGAAAGCAGTTTTGGTGGAATGGTATCAGAAGTTGGATTATAAGAAGAGAGAGGAAAGTGCAAGAATTTAAAGTAGACTACCATCTTATGAAGTTTAGCCACAAAAGAGAAGAGACAAATGGGAAAACAATTAGCAAAAATGGAAGAGAGGTAGGACATTGTTTGGAAAACATCTTTTGCAAAAAAATACCATATATGTAAGTTATTATTTTCAAAATTGGTCTCAATAAAAAAACAGGGTCAGACAGAGATTTCTTCAGACACACTAATGACCTTCCTCTAAATTGAAACTGAACCAAAGGTCTAGTAATTTGATCTGGAATCCACACAGAAGAATATGAAGGATCTTGTATATTAAAATATTTTGCAGGGGTGGCCTGGTAGCACAGCGAGTAAGAGCACCGGCCGCAGTGTTGGGATGACCTGGGGATCAAATCTGGGCTCAGATACATAGCACCACACCCAGAAAGAACTGGCCATGTAACCTGGAGCAAGTTACTTAACCCCAATTGCTTTAAAAAAAATATTTTGCAATACACTGAAAGATAAAAACAAAATAAACGCTAGGAAATGTGGACTGGCCATACCAGATTTTAAACTATACTATAAAGCAGCAGTCATCAAAACTACTTGGTACTGGCTGAGGAATAGACTAATAGATCAGTGGAATAGATTAGGTACACAAGACACAGTAGTCAATAACTATTATAATCTACTGTTTGATAAACACAAAAACTCCAGCTTCTAGGATAAGAACTCACTATCTGACAAAAACTGCTGGGAAAACTGGAAAATGGTATGGGAGAAGCTAGGCACAGCCCAATATCTTATACCATATGCCAAAAATAAAGTCTAACTGGGTTCACAAACTAGACATAAAGGCTGATAGTGTAATCAATCCAGGAGAATAAGGAATAGTTTGCCTGTCAGATTTATGGAAAAGGGAAGAATTTATGAGCAAACAAGAGATAGAGAGCATTATGAAATGCAAAATGAATAATTTTGCTTACATTAAACTGAAAAGTTTTTGTACAAACAAAGCCAATTTGTAACCAAAGTTAGGAGGGAAGTGGAAAATTGGGAAATGATTTTTACAACCTGGGTCTCTCATATTGACCTCATTTCTAAAATATACAGAGAACTGAGTCAAATTTATAAGAATACAAGTCAATCCCCAATTGATAAATGGTCAAAGGATATGAACAGGCAGTTTTCAGAGGAAGAAATTAAAGATATCTATAAGCATATGAAAAATATTTTGAATCATTATTGATTAGAGAAATGTGAATCAAAACAACTCTGAGGTACCACATCTCACCAGTCAGATTGGCTAACAAGACAAAACAGGAAAATGATAAATGCTGGAGAAGATATGGGAAAAGTGGAACACTAATGCATTGTTGGTGGAGTTGTGAACTGATCCAACCATTCTGGAGGGCAATTTGGAACTATGCCCAAAGGGTTATAAAAATGTGCATATCCTTTGACCCAGCAATACCACTATTAGGACTGTACCCCAGAGAGATCATACAAATGGGAAAAGGACCTGTATGTACAAAAATATTTATAGCAGCTCTTTTTATGGTGGCAAAGAATTGGAAGTCAAGGGGATGCCCATTTTGGGGAATGGCTAAACAAGTTGTGGTATATGAATGTAACAGAATATTATTGTGCTATAAGAAATGAGGAGCAGGCGAAATTCACAATAACCTGGAGAGACTTTTATAAATTGATGCTGAGTGAGGAGAGCAGGACCAGGAGAACTTTGTACACAATTACGGACACATTGTATCTGTGATGAATAACTTTTGATAGACTGGGCTCCTCTTAGCAATACAAGGTTATAAGACAACTACAAGACTCATGATGTAAAGGACTACTATCTACATCCAGAGAAAAGATCTACAGAGTCTGAATGCAGATTGAAGCAAACTACTTGCTCTCCCTTTTTTGTTTTCTTTTGTTCTTTCTTGTTGTTCATTCCATTGGTTATAATTCTTCTTTACAACTTGACTAATGTTTAATGTGAAGGTATTTGTAGAATCTATATTGGATTGCATGCTGCAATGGGGGGGAAGGGAAAGGAGAGAGAGGGGGAGGAAATTTGGAACTCAAGGGATTGTGGAACTGAATGCTGTAAATTAAAAGTAAATAAATAATTTTTTTGAAAAAAGAAAGATAAAAACAAAGTCCACCTAAAAGGTACTTTACTCATCCGTGGCAGTGGCAGTGAGACAAATTTATGAGGTGTTCTCTTCCTTAAATACCTAGGTCTATTAATAATAAGCTATAAAGACCATCTTTCCTTTCTCCTGTGGATAATACAAAATTTTAATTCTTTAGAGACTAATATTCCAGGATTTACAGTCATATAGCTACACAAATGAGACAAAGTCATCCCCACCCCCTAACCCACCCCTGGCTCTCTTATCATCATGGAAAATAGAGAACTAGGGTATTTAACAATACTTGGGTTGAATTTTTGACATTATTAGTCTGTATAGTAATGGAGAATGCTATAATGAGGTTTTAACTTTATTTCATGTATCTTTAATGTTAAGTCGACCATCAAAGCACACAGGATCACAAGATCACAGATTTTGTGTTCGAAGGGAAATCAACAATCCATCTAGCTTAACCCCCTCATTTTACAGATGAAAAAAACTGTAGACCTGGGAGGCTAAGTGATCTGTCCAACCTCAGAGTTAGCATCAGAAATGGTATTGGGTACCACACCCAGAAATAACTGGCCATGTAACCTTGAGCAAGTTACTTAACCCCAATTGCTTTAAAAAAAAAAGTTTTAAAAAAAATGGTATCTGAAACTAGATCCTCTTATTCAAGGGCCAGTGTTCTCACCATTGTACATAATCCACATACAATTTGTAGGGAAAAAGAAATTTAACTAGATTTGACTTTCTACCTGAAGAAAAGAGTACTAGTTATAGTTATATTTAGCTTGTGTTTGGATTCTGGCTTTGCTGTTTACTAGTTATGTGATATTGGGCAAATCATCTGACATGTTTTGTACTTTATCAGTAATATTCAAAAAGTATTGTAAGAATCATATGATATATGAAATGTTTTGTAACTATAAAATGTTATATTAAAAAAAACCCAAGTACAAAAAAAAATCAACCTGGAAAGGTGATGAATGTTATAAATGCTGACTAAAAGTGGTCATTTTCTTCAGAAATAATATTTAATTACATTCATCAATAAATTATCCATAGGTATGGTAACAAATAATGAACTCTGATGAACAGAAATGTTAAAACTTTAAAATAAAATTCTGCCATGACTGAAGCATTTTAGGTGACCTAGGCATTTAGTTGAAAATTTTAAGCTAGAAACCATTTAGCACTCAATTTTTCTGAAGCAATTTACTTAGTCCTGCAGCTGTTTCCCTCTTAATTGCTATAGTGTTTATTTTTCCTCCCCAGGGTGCTCAAGTTTTGTAACAATGCTTACTTGCAGTTTTCAAATGAAATTTCAATAAAATAGCAATAAGCAGAGCAAACAAAACTCTATTTTGACCTGTGATTTTTTTCTATTAAATAAAGCTTAAACAAGAAAAATATTTCCCAACTCCTTTAGATAATTTTCAAACATAATTAGAAATATTCACTAAAAGGAAAATGGCTTTGATAAACTTTCAGCTACATTATTTTTCAATTTTCTACTATTCTGATAACATTTGCAACAATCCATCTTTTTCAAGTTTCAAATACAATATAGGTTCTACACATACCTTCACATTAAACATTAGTTAAGTTGTAAAGAATTATAACCAATGGAATGAACAATGAGGAAGAAGAAACAAAACAAAACAAAACGAAAAAGAGAGCAAGTAGTTTGCTTCAATTGGCATTCAGACCCTGTAATTCTTTCTCTGGAGATGGATAACCGTTTCCATCATGAGTCCTTTGGGGTTGTCTTATAACCTCATATTGCTGAGAAGAGCCCAGTCTATCAAAGTTATTCATCACAGATACAATGTGTCTGTAATTGTGTACAAAATTCTCCTGGTTCTGATCCCCTCACTCAGTAAGAGTTTATATAAGACTCCCCAGGTAATTATGAAGTCTGTCTGCTCCTCATTTCTTATAGCACAACAGTATTCCATTAGATTCATTTATACTACAACTTGTTTAGCCATTTCCCAATTGAAAGACATTACTTTGATTTCCAATTCTTTGCCACCATAAAAAGAGCTGCTATAAATATTTTTGTACATATAGGTCCTTTTCCCATTTGTATGATATCTCTGGGGCACAGCCCTAGTAGTGGTATTCCTGGATCAAAGCATATGCACATTTTTATAACCCTTTGGGCATAGTTCCAAATTGCTGGATCAGTTCACAACTCCACCAACAATGCATTAGTGTTCTACTTTTCCCATATCTTCTCCAGTATTTATCATTTTCCTGTTTTGTCATGTTAGCCAATCTGACTGGTGAGATGTGGTTCCTCAGAGTTGTTTTGATCCACACAATGCACAAATATTAAACCAAGAAGTTTGGTTATCTTCACCCATAAGAGACATGATAAAATTACTAAGTCACAGTCTCTATTTTTCATGTATTTTGTAGAATGAAATTCAGTCAAGATACAAAATTTCCATGACAGATTAGACTATCAAATGTCAACAATGGTCATTTGGCCCTTTAAGGTATATTCAGAATTTGCTATGCCAGGAATGATAGTTTGTTTCCGATGTTTAAAAGCACATATTTTTCATACTGTGAAAATGTATTTTCCATTTCAATGAAAATGAAATAATTATTATTGCAACTCAAAAACACAGGCTTAAAAACACTGTTATACCCTGAAGTTTTTTTGTTTGAATAATCTTAGTATCTATCATCAAGGTCAAATTTATTTATTTTTATTCAAGAACAACCGAAACCCCAAAGAGTCAATGAAACAAGCAAAAAACAACCTTTCAGGATACATAAATCCTGTTCCTTAAAACTCCTTATACTGAAAAGCACTGGTATTTAAAGGTTATTTTAGAGATTTCAAATTCTATACAGAAATTCAAGTACAGGTACAGATTTTTGGGTATCATATGAATCCCACATATCCTCTGTAATGCAGTAGTTAGCCTTTGGTAGAAACAGCATGATCTCTTCTTAGGGCATGTTAAAGTGACCGGCGGACATTAAATTGGTTATAAAATTTGATCTTTGATCTCATCTCATATTTACAAAGCCTGTACAAATGCTACTAAATCTTGATGTCTACTCCTAGGAAGCCAGAAAGAAACCTTCAATTACTTACATGCCTTTTCTACACCACAAAAGACTGACAATTCACAGAATTTTAAGAACCAGCGGCTGTCTAGTCCAATTAAGGATTAAAATATCCAATAAATAATCATCTAGTCCAATGGGCGCAGGAGACCACAGCAGTCATTTCATTCTGCTTTCAGAAAGATTCAGTTGATACGAAGTTTTTCTTATAATTAACCCTAAATCTTTTGGGGGCAAATTTTTTGCAGGTGGCCCAGTGGATAAGGCACAAGGTCTGGAGTTAGGAAGACCTGAGTTCAAATTCAGCCTCAGACATTAGCTGCACTACCTTGAGCAAGTCACTTAACCCTTTCAGCCTCAGTTTCCTCATCTGTAAAATGAGCTGGAGAAAGAAATGACAAACCATTCCAGTGTCTCTGGCAAGAAAACCCCGTATGAGGTCACAAAGAGTCACATATGACTAAAAGGACTGAACAATTCCTAATCCTAAATTTGCCTCTTTTGAAACTCGGAACTATTGTTCTTGGTTCTGCCCTGGGGGGACAAGCAGATAGCTTCTCAAATATCTGAAAAGCATCTATTTTTGCCCACCAAGTCTTCTCTTCTACAATTAAACATTCTTAGTTCCTTTCACCTATCCTCACATCATTGGACACCAAGTTCTTCACAGTAACTAGGAGTTATAGTGGATACAGTTTGCAGGCCTTGAAGTGAGAAAGACCAGAGTTCAAATCCTGTTACAAACAATAGTTGTATGAACCTGTATAAGTCACTTATACAGTGACTGTATAGGAAACCTGTGTTTCATTGTCTTTAACTATAAAATGGGGATAATAATAGCATTTACCTCCAAGGGCTGCTGAGGATCAAATGAGATATTTATAAAGGACTTAAAACCGTGCTTGTCACATAGCAGGCCATTACCAAATATTTGTTTCCTTCCTTCCATCCATCCTGATTACTCTCCTCTACAACTTATCCTGTTCCTCCTAAACTGACACCCAGAAGTAAACACAATTTTCCAGTTTGCTTAACTCAGAGTCTTAAAAGTATAACTTAAGGGCTCTAGATTGCTCTTAACTATAATTCTCAGTCCTTTCTGGACCTTCTCTACTGTACCTCAGAAAGTTCGTCTTGCTCTAGAATTCACACTGCAAGTGCCTCCATTTGTACTTTCGCTCCCTTAATCTTCTACCCTTCCTCCTTCTTTTTACCTCTTTTAGTTTCCTTTTCTGTGTTGTCTTCTCCCATTAGAAAACAAAATTTAAGAGCAAGGACTATTGACCATCTTTTTTTCTGTTTGTAACTGACTGTAATGTGTTTTAAGAACAATCACCTTGAATATACCCCAGACATGCTTTTACCAAACTATGAATGATTATCTTAGATCTTTGCTTCTAATATTCTATACTTCAGAGTCTAGCATGTTGTGTGATCCAAATTATAACCTTGTTGACCCACAGGTAATAGCACCAATTAATAATTGATGAAATTTTATCTCCTTGCCCCCAGGAACCCTAATGAGTAATGCTTAGGAATATATAAAAGAGGATAGCAAAAATTATGAAAAGATAAAGATGTATTCTTCATCACCTAAGATGCATCATTAACAAATACTTAAGAAAGAATGAAAGGAAATACTGAAAATTCACTAGGAATTATTTTCATACTTTTGTTGAGTCATATTATCTGGATTTGCATCTTATTTCTACTCCTTAGTATTTGAGAATAATTTCCCTACTCCTCTGGGTCTCAAGTTTTCTTAACTAGATCAGAGGTTCCCAAACTTTTGAGAGAGGTCTCAGGAAAACCTTTAAACTCTGAAAAATTATTGAGAACCCTCAAAAGTTTTTGTATATGTGGGTTATATCTGTTTAGTAGAAATTAAGTTGATAAAATTTAAAATATTAATCCATTCTGAATAATAATAAATCCATTACATTTTAATATAAATAACATTTTTATGCAGGGGTGGGTAGTGAATAGAGTGTATACAGTACTCGACCTGAAGTCAGGAGGACCTGAGCTCAAATCCAGCCTCAGACACTTAACACTTACTAGTCCTGTGACCTTGGGCAAGTCACTTAATCCCAAATGCCCCATCTTCCCCCTCCAAAAAAAAGAAAAAAAAGAACTTTAAAAAATTTTAGTGAGAAAAATGACATTGTTTTGCATATTTCTGCAAATCTCTTTAATGTCTGGTTTAATATGAGACAGATGGATCTCATGTCTGCTTATACATTCTATTTGTTGCAATATACTATTGCAATAAATTGTTAAGTCCATGAAGAAAATCTGGCCTCACAAAGATATGTTTTTGGAAAAGGGAGGAGTATTTTAAACTGCAAAAAAATAGGGCCTTGGTATTATTACGAAAATAGTTTTGACCTCAAGGACTATCAGACTGTACTTTGACAACCATTAGATTAGATGATGTCAAACCTTTTGTTTAAAATTAAATGTTCCCTTATCCAATCTCCCAACAGTATTTTCTAGACTGGTTAAAATGCTTACAGGAATTGCTGCCTGGTAACTATTATCATCCTAACTATTAAAGTTTGGATAAATTTTTGGAGAAATATTTATGTAAGCAAACCCCAAAATGATGATTTTTCTAACATCAACAGTCTTCTTCATTTTTTGCATATACTGAAAGGTTTTATTTCATACTTAATAATTTTCCAAACTGGTTTCTATCTTAATAAAGTTATTTATTATGTGAACAAAGGTTCCTGCCTTCCCTTTTCCCCTCCCCCCCTCAAAGGAAATGTACAATTTTCAAAGTGGATGAATGAGCAAGTGAAAGGCAATTATGTCCCCAGACCACTGAAAACACAAAACTCTTGCAAAACTGAAGAGCATTATTTTTTTAATTTAGTATTTTATTTTTCCCTAATTACATGTAAAAACAATTTTCAACATTCATTTAAAAAATTAAGTTCCAAATTCTCTTCTTCCCTCCCCTCATTAAGATGACAAATAATTTGATACAGGTTATTCTATGTGTAGTCATTGCAAAACATATTTCTATATTAGTCATATTGTATAAAAAAACCAGACCAAAATTAAAAACCCAAGAAAAATAAATTTTAAAATTATGCTTCAATCTACATTCAGACTTCATTAGTTCTTTCTCTGGGAATGGATAGCATTTGAAAAGCATCATTTCAAAGGCAACAAACAGAAAAATATTAATTCTAGGAACATAATTTTTTTTGGCAAGGGAGGAAAATTCTGCATGATTATAATACTGTAACCCTTCAAAAAAGTTAATTTGCAATAAATATTTCAAAACCACAGTATCTTTTTTAAAAAGTAACTTTAATAGGTATGTTGTTTTTCAGTAGCTCAAAATGAGAATTATATGGCTCTGCAGAAAATTAGTCTTTTTATTATCAATGAAATAACATGGATTTCTGGAATACTCCAACTTAATGAATATATTATTAAGACAACTGAAGCACATTAATTTACATACCTTTCAATACTGTTTAACTCCCCCTGCACACAAATGAGTTTCTTTACAAATATCTATTTAGGGAGAGTCTACGGAATTGTAATTTCACCTGAGTGGAAAATTTATATTGTAGGAACTCCCTAAGGCTAAATAAGATAATATAGAATAATGATAGAATACATTATTAATGCCTTTTATCTACCTACCAATTAAAATCATGAAGAAAAAAAAACCCAATGATAAACATAGACTAAGAATTTTTATATTAATAAGTCTCATAATTTTTGGAAAAGGGGATGTTGGGCAACAATGACCACTTAAAAATACTTAAAATTATTCAAGATATTTCTATGCAGACTTTTATGTACAATTCAATTACAAGAAAGGGTGAATTTCTTATTTTATTTTAGACGTAATGCTTCCTGTTGATCATGTTAAAAAAATTATTGTTAAAGACAAAGAAGAGCTAATATTACATATAGTGTGTTAAAGTAGAAATTACATACAATATCCTTAATTTTATAGATGAGGAAACTGAGGCTGAGAGAGATTAAGAGACTTGCCCAGGCTAAGCAACTTACATCTACTAAGTATCTAAGGTAGGATAAGGTTATTTTTTTAAACAGAACCACTTCTTTGCTTTATTTTTTTTTTAATCTCCTTCCTTCCCAGCCCCCATTTCTTTGTTTTAAAGAAAGTCTAAATCCAACAAACTAGTCAGATTGTTTCAGGATTAAGTTACTCTATAAACTGGTTTCAGAACTAAAAGGTACCTTACAACAACATTAAGTACAAAAGGACATAAATGAACTGTTAGTTTCTGTCAATGAAAATTTCTGTTCACTGAAATTTAAAGGCCTTTTATGTACAATGTTTAACAATTTACTGCCTAAACTTTTGTTTCACCATCAACTATTGTTGAGGTACCGCACCTATTCTCAATTCCAAGTCCAGCATCTTAAAAATGGCAGAGATCTGTCATAACATACAATCTATGATTATTATATTATGACTTAAATATACCAGAATTCATACATTTCTGTGGATAGTCTCTTTTTGTAGGGGGCAGATTACCAATTTTGTTTTGTGTACTGCATTTTATGAGTTATTTTATAGTGTACTGTGTTAGGAAAAGTGCACGTTATCAGAATTAATCTTTTGTTAGAAAGAATTGTGAGCAGAAAAGTGTATTTTCAGCAATCTTTAGAGAAAGAGTAGTTTTTGGTGGTCATGGGAACTTAAACCTGTATTTCCCATAGGTCACTGAATCAACATTCACCTTTTTTTTTTTTTAACTTTCACACCACTTTCTAGGAATGTGTTACCCTTCCATAAAAACTGAGAATTTCATTAGGTAGCTCTACATATGACTATTTTGATGTTCAGTAAGTGCTCTCTTCTGATTGAAGGTTTTCTTACATACATTACACATCCTTAAGGTTTCTCTCTAGTATGAATATTCTGATGGCCATTAAGCATTCTCTTCTGTTTCTCTCCAGTATGAATTTTCTGATGTTCATTAAGTCTTATCTTATGGCTGAAGGCCCTGCCAATTCCATTACATTCATAAGGTTTCTCTTCAGTATGAATTGTCCAATGTTAAACAAAGTACTGAGTTCCTCTGGAAGGTCATTCCACCTTCACTGCAATTAATAAAGGTTCTCTCCCATATGATTTCTCAGATGGTAGACAAGTCCTAATTTGTGTCTAAAGTCTTTTCCACATTCATGACATTTATAAGGTTTATTTCCAGTATGAATTCTCTGATGTCCAATAAGTCCTAACTTCTGTCTGTAGGCTTTCTCATATTTGTTAGAGCTCTCCCATATGAATAATTTGATGATCACGTGTCATCTTCTGTATGAAGGTCTTTCCACATTCATTATATTTCTAAGGTTTCTCTCCAGAATAAATTCACTGATGTTTTATAAGTTCTATTTTCTGACTAAAAGCTTTTCCAAATTTATTAACATTATCTGATTTTGAGTAACATTTATGCTACTATAGAGAAAGTCTGACTGCTTTTAGTACCTAAATGTACTTTAATTAAGATCTGAACTAATAACTAAACAATTTCTTATGCTTATTATTCCTAGAAAACATCTTCTTTGAGCAAATTCTCCTTTATTTAGGTGAGAATACAATCTGACTCACCTTTGCTTTGTATCATACTGATGGAAGAAATTATTTCCAACAGATATTTTTTGTGCTGAGGAAAATGGGGTTATTCTTTGGAAAAAGCCTCTATGATATTTTGTTTTTACATGCAGGGCCTCTTACTTGATTGAAAATCTTTCTGGGATTTGTAACATACCTAGAAAGTTTCTCCTTGTTCTGCTATTTTTTAAATAAGGCACCACATTCCCAGGCTTCACCAAATTTGAAGGCATGGGGGACCATTTGATGGATTCTTGCTTGGAATGATTTTTCCACAAAGAGGCTCATCTTTGGAGCCACCTCCCTGGTTTCAGGTCTAGTGTTCTGAAATGCTATTCACTTACTCACTCACCTAGACAGGTGCTTCTTGGGCCATCTCCCTCTGACATCCAGACCACTTCCCCTTCCTCCAAATGGTTGATCATATTTGGTCTAAACTGCTAGTGCCAGTCAGATCAGGTTCTAGAAGTTCTTCAGCCTCACATCCCAATAAAGCTCCTTCGGGGAGGGATACAGGTACCTCCATTTCTCTTGGGTGAAGTTCACAGACACTGATTCCTGGTAATCCTTGTTGGGCAGGAGTATAGGGGGAATCCCCCCCTCTTCAAAGCTCCCACTGGATAGAAAAGGGCAGAGTCCTCAGAAATCAGAGCATCTCCCAAGAAAGGCAAATGTTGAGAAGAATGGTGCCGGAGGCTTTTCTTGACTCCTGCTGCCCACTCACTCTACCTCAATTTTCTCTCTAGTTGCCTGGGTATTATCTTTAAAGTAATCATTTGGGGGCTCTGGGCTAAGGGGATATTGGGGTGTGCATGTGTGTGTATGTGTATTCCAATAAAAATTTTTGAGAATTCCTTTGGCATGTTCCTTTTAATATCTTCACTAAATGGCAAATCTTTTTCTTATGGGGGAGCTCATTTTAAGTAAATAGTCAAGTATCATTCAGAAGCAAATCAAACCAATAATATGGTAGCTGTTCAACTAGATAATACCATTTTAGTTAACAATAAGGCATGATTTTCTTGTGAGACGTTTAAATTGACTCTGAAGGTAATTTGTAAAAAAAGTTGCAAATTATTTTGAGTGACAGGCTTGTTCTTATAAATATTTCTTCAAGATAACTACTTTGAAGGAAGACACCCATTTTATATATTGTAAATATATAAATATTTATAATATAAATATATATATTATATATAAGTTCTAGGAGGTTTATTGTTAGTTTGCTTTTTTTCTAAAGACAGAATTTTTTTTTCTTTTTTAAAAAAATGTTTAGTTTACAACATTTAATTCCGTAATCCCTTGAGTTCCAAATTTTCTCCTCCTTCCTCCCTCCCTCCCTCTCATGGCAGCATGCAATCAAATATAGGTTCTACAAATACCTGCACATTAAACATTAGTCAAGTTGTAAAGAAGGATTATAACCAATGGAGTGGACAGTGAGGAAGAAGGGACAAAACAAAACACAAAAGATAGGGAACAAGTAGTTTGCTTCAATCTGCATTTAGACTCTGTAGTTCTTTCTCTGGATGTGGATAAGATAGAATGTTTTGATGGATGATGCAGATATATAATTAAGGGTTTTATTTATGGGGTGTTTTAATTTGCTCAATGGAGGGAAGGGGTAATTGGAAGAATAATACAAGAAAAATCTGCATTGATGGGAATTAATGGGGAGTATTTATTGGGGAAAAAAAACAGTGTGTCAATGCACAGGATTTAAAGTGAACACGTGTGTGTGTGTGTATCTTTTTGGAGGGGGGAAGGCAGGGCAATTGGAACACTAGTATATTTTAAAATCATACAGTGAAATGGCATATGATGTATAATAAAATTTTTAAAAACTCTCAAATTCTAACTACTTTTTAGTCATTCATAACAAATTGATGTCAGTTATTCATCATCATCTATTCTGTTTATACCAGTTATGACAACAGAAAAAGGAAACAAAATTATGTTGGAATAAGAAATAGTGAAATGTTTAAGTATAAGTATTTGCTATATATTGGCATAATGCTTAGTCTATAGAGTAAAGCAGTTATCATGTATCTTTGTCACAAACACATTAAAAAAAAAGAAATTGAAAATACTTAATTGTTTAGAAAGATGCACACATTTACTTCAGTATAAAAGACATGGACCAGTTCAGAGTTGTGATTTCAGAGACAGAGGACTTATAGATGAGTCTTAGCTGCCAAAGGCAACTGAGAAGTTAAATGACTTTCCCAGGATATCACAGCCAGGATGTGTCAGAGGCTGAACTTGGTTTACTCTTCCTGGTTACAAAGCTTGCTCTCTACCCCACTACTCAGGCTGCCTCCCTTATTCCAGAATAAAAAAACTTAAAATCTTGCTCAAAGATCTTAATTCATTTAAAAGAAAATAATACCTTGTAGAAACCTACAGAATGGCTTTTTTCCATCCTGTGGTCTATTTTGAAAACACCAGATAGCTAAAATATTGAATATAATTTAAGTTGGTGGGGAAAAAGAGCATTTCAATACCTGCAAAAATGTTTCCCATCCAGCCCTTTTATTGTTCTTATGCTATGAAAATGAATGTTTACTCTAGCCCAGTAACATTGCAAGAGGTTAATAGGAGAGGAACAGAGTCTAAGGATCCCATTATACCCTTTTGTTATGTCACAAAGCTAAATTATTATGATTTCTGTAGTTCAGTAATTTCGATCTAATTGAGTACAAAAAAACTGCAGGTAAAACAGGCTTCTTTTTAATTGATTCAAGCTATGTAATATCCACATTAGAGGCCTGAAGAGAAAACAAGTTTAAAAAAAAAATACCGAGAAAAAATAGTGATTTTTTAGGATTTTTAATACTGGAAAAACTGCTCTTTTAAGAAAACATTTTGCATATATGTGTGAACTCTTTAGGCATATGCCATTATGTACATATGTAAACTACTTCATGTTGAATACTGGTGGTGAACTTTGTGGACCAATGTGAAGCAAGTTAGATGTGACTATCTTTCCTATCCTGTATACACTAGGAAGTATACTATGGATTTTAGCTACATTCACTGACTGCTATGTCTGGGGTTATTTGGCTCTATCTTCCTTTCATAATTAAAATCTCTTGGAAGCTCTTGAATACACAATCACTGTTTCTTCTCTGCTTCTATTCCTCAAATATATGTCTATGTTGAGGTAGTTAGAGTGGGAATGAACCTTGGCTATGTGAAATCAAATTTCTGCATGGCTTTGAGGTATATCTTCTTAGCATATTTGGGGCTGGCTTTTATCACCTAACTAGCTCAGTTTCTTTGTGATCTGGCATCACCCATTATTCCATATATGAGTGTCCCAACAAAGCTGTAGTAATGTCTTCCATCACTCTAATGTTGGCAGACTAGATTTTGCTGATGATTTTACCTAGCTATAATGTGTAGTAAGGCTCATGGATGACACTGATGAAATTTCAAATACACATCATTATAGTAAGGATCTCTTATAGAGATTTTCTATTGCACATAATTTTGGTCTGGGATTTCATCATTTATTGAAAAATTTTGTCCTTACAATACACATAGAACATTTTGCCTCAATTTGGTATTTTACTTTGTTAATCGGAGGATTATGGACATAATGCTTTCTATAAAGGGGGGGGGCAAGCTGTGGAAAGTTTCAGGATTATGGCTGCATCATTATGAAATCTGAGAGAAAATTTATAAATCTTGAGCCAAGGCATACTCATATCCATTTCTCTAGAAGGTCATCAAAGTGAACAGATTCCTAGAACAATGTAGGTAAGGGAAGTCAGGAAGCTGTATATATAACTTTAAGACAAGGACTGGCTTTCAAGTATGGATTAGCTAGAATGAAGCATGAAGATGGACCACTCAACAGAGTTGGATATAGCAAGGTAACTAGAGCCCTATCTTCATCTTTCTCCCTGGGGTTTCCTTGCCTGGTATAAAGGGTGGGAATATAGGAACACCAGAAGGAGAGCCCTTCTTCCTTCAGATGATCCCAACTGTTGAATACGTTTTACCACTGGTTCCACTGTGGTGTGGTGGTACATGGAAAAACCATTCCCTTTTCCCTCTTAATGAACACGGAGTAGGTAAGAAAGGAGGTACAAAGTTCAGAGAGGAAGATAGAAGAAAAATTTGCTAAAAATTTGGATACTGGGGTGAAGATTTCAATGCCACAGAAATTCTTGAATGAGTAAATTCCCTCTATCAATGTAGGCTTGGCATCTTATCTTAAATTTATATAATCTTAGAGACTTGGTCAAGGAACCGTGAGGTTAAGTGACTTACTCAGTAGGTGTCACAGGAGAGACCTGGACTGGGTCTTCATGGTTCCAAAGCTAGTTCTCTATTCACTATACAATGCTACACTCATAAAGAAGCTAAAAATCAGAGTTATCAAAAAGTAAAATGGTCTCAGTCAACAAGCAGGATGGGAAAATGAACTTACAGTTTTCTAATACTACCAGTCTTTGTCAGGGAGAGGCTAATTTCCAAAAGGTAAAAAACAAAACCCCTTGGAGCTAAACCCTAGCCCAAGAGCAGACCACACGTGCCATGTTTATAATATCTTCTTACTGTATTATCATTTCATTTTGAGAAGAGGTAAAGAAACTGTTACTGAAGTGAGTTTAGTCCGGCCTTTAGCATTTATTATCCTAAATACCCATCTTGGCTCTCTGAGAATACATAATGATGATGCTTTTAATTATCATTACCTTATGGGTCAATGCTTCAATTAAATTGTATCTCTCCATTCTAGGGCTAGAAGATCTCATTTTCTTCCTTTTCTAGTTCCTGTGATTCAGTATCAAAGACTGCCTAGGAAAATATGCCCTCATTCATATCCACTTTAAGTCCCTCTGTCTCTGAATCTCTTTCCTTCTCTGCTCTTCCCTTCCAATATGCCATCTGGAATCCCAACTCTCCTTTCATACTTCTTCCATCGTCCTGCAATCACGGAAAAGTGGATCCATCAGCAGACAATGCATGCCTGGCCACAATCACCTATCTCCCCTGGGCTCCCTCTGACCATATATTGGACCATATGGAGTATCTTCTTTCCTGTGGGATGTCTGAAACAGGGAAAAGAGATACTCCATGCTCCTCAATGCCACTTTTAGATGATAATTCTTAATCTTTCCTTTTTTGAGGTTCACTCTGTCCATTTATATTACTATATTCAGATCCTGGTTGTGATTATATACCAGGCCCCCCACTCACATCCCCTACTCTGGGCCATTCTCCTTTTTCTCAAGGACTTCCCCTTTAGCATTTGGCTCATTGTCTTCTACTCCACCCCAATCCTACCCATATCTTTTTAGCCACATTAGAAAACAACTTACCCAAATCTTACTTTCTGCCTTAAGAAAACCTCTCCCTACCATCACCTCAAGCTGTCATCTCTCTTGTTTTCCTTTCAAAGTCAAATTCCCCAAAAATGCTGCTGACCCTTATGGTCTAAACATGCTCTACTCTTACTCACTTCTCAATTTCTTGCAATCTGGATTCCAACCTCATGTCTCAATTGAAATTTAATTCTCCAATATAATATTTTAACTGTTAAATCCTCTGGTCTTATATCAATCTGCATTTTCCTTGACTTCTGTGCAATATTTGATATTGAAACTATTCCTTCCTCCCTTTTAATAACAATGTATACTCAGTTTTCCTTCTACCAACCTAACTGGTTTTCTCCATCTTTAGCACATTCATGCCAAATGGATCTCTGTGATCTCATCAGCTTCCATAAGTTCAATTATTATTGTAATGTAGATGATTTCCAGACCTAATTTCTCTACTGATCTGGAGGTCTCATATTTCCAATTTGTCTTTACACAGGAAGCCCAAACTCAATATACCCAAAATTATTATCTTCCCCCTGTAAACCTGAACCTTCTGCAAACTTTCCTAATTTTGTTGATAGTACTACTATTCTTCTAATTAAAACACAACTTCAGTCATTTAGTGTTCTTCCTTTACCTTATCCTTCTCCCCATAACTAAGGAGTTGCTAAACATTGTTGATTTTCCCTCAGTAAGATAACCTGCATCCATATCCTCTTCTACACTAGTTGCATTTAAAGCTTATTTTATGAGCCGCCTCCTATGGAAAGATTTTTTTGATGTTTAATAATCCTTTGAATTACTGGAGTTTATGCCAAAATATCTGGACAAAGGGTCATTTATTATCTCCTCAAAAAAAAAGCACAGACTAAATCAATGGATCAATTACATCATTATTTTTTACTTTACAAGTGGTAATATATTACATAGGGTACAAATATGCCAGAGAACTAAAAATAACATCACAGAATAATTTTAGGATTACATATCAATTTAAGGAAATTCACCTTTGTTCAGAAGTTATTAGAGAATCTCTTACTCTTGAATCAAAGCCTTTAGATAACTAAAAGACAGAAGCTTTGATGTTATTTTCTGTACTTATATTTGTTAAGCAATAAAAATTTTTTGTATCATTTTGCAAAGTGGCCAAAAATTATATTAGACTTTAAAATGCCCATGGTTATGGCCACATAGCAAGAATATCTTGTCAATAATAATCCTAAAATGCTACATTAACTGCCATAACCAAAAAATCTTTCTTTTTTGAAAACATAGAGATCACTGTAGCTATTTCCACTTTTTAGTATAAGCACTTTTCTCTACCAGAATTATTTGCATGCTATTTGAGATATCTCCTGACCATTAGATTATGGTAAGGCTACCTATTCCACTAAAAGTGCAGGCAAAATTATATTGGGTATATCATACCATGCCTGAAAAATAGTAGGTGCTTAGCAGAATCAGAGAATAACAGACACAGATCTTTATCTATTATACCACAGTTGCCTTTCAGGTATAATGCCTCCAAGATGTAATGTTTTCTATTTTCTGGCTGTCTTTGGGCCTAGCTCAAGTTCATTTATTTGAAATAACATTGATATGAAGTGACACTATTTTTAAAGGCAAAAGGCTATTTCTTGAAAAACATTTCTTCTCACCTCCACATCTTTTAGATGATGAAAATGAATTTCACACAAGTCAAGAGAATTATTCAAGGATAAACAACTAAGTATCACAAGCGGGATTTGAACTCAAGTCCTGTGACTGCAGAATCAATGCTCTTTCCACTGCATCACTCTGAATAATCAAGAAATCACTTTTATTCACTCAGTATTTTGTAGACTGTGGTCTATCAATGTTGGCTTCAGAAGAAGGGTCCAGTGGTTCTTCAGGGCAGAACTAATACACTAGATATTTTGGGGATTTTTATAGAAGTAATTGTGATTATTTCATTATTGTGATATTCCAACAATTTATTTCTGTAATAGTATAGAACAATATTTACACTAAGGAGGTTACATATCTGAGGTTTTAAGGGAAACTAACATTTTGATACCTATCTTCAGAAAACAATAAAAACTAGTGAGAAAAATAAACGACCACTACCACTCAGCAAAGAAAGTAGTAGAGGTTTCTATTTCAATTTTTTGGGGGGAAAAGTTTCTGTCAAATAGTATTCATGATATGGGGGCACTGCTACAAGTTATGAGCTTCATTTTCCTCACTGATTGTACAGTTAGAAATGATACTTGGGAAGACTTAATGCCTCTAGACTATTTTAAAAATTAAGAATCTTAGTTTCTAAAACATCTTTCTAAAGTAACTTACCAAGGTAAATGTATAATTAAGGAAATAAGTAGGGCAAAATAAATAGGAAAGTGTCACCATAATCAACAAGCATTTCAATTAAGAATCAATGATGAAAACACATATTGATATGTTAGCAAGAGGAGAGTTCATACCACTACTAACAAATCTCACATAATAAAAACCTTTAAAAGAGAAAATTAAACTAGAAAGAAGTTATGATTTTGTTATATTCTTCATTACGACAATTTTATGCCCCAAAGATTCTAAGATACAGGAATAAGAGCTGGGATTAGACCTGTGCTTTCACTGACATAGAAACTCAAAGAGTCAATTCCCTTTACTAACACAGTCTGACATCTTTGCTGCAACTTACAGTATTAGAGAATTGCCTACAGGAGGGTCAGAAGACTACCACAAAAATAAAGTTTTATTGTATTTTAAAATGTAAAAACTCTTCATAGCTCACCAGTAAAAAAAAAACAACTAACCAAATAAGCAGGGGGCCAACCAAACTGCTGACCTCTGACCTGAGAACTGAGTTTAAATGAATCGCCCAGAGTTATATAACTACAGGATGAGTAGAAAAAGGGATTTGAAGCCAGATGTTTCTCACTTCAAGGAAAGATCTTTATCTATTATACCACAGTTGCCTTTCAGGTATAATGCCTCCAAGATGTAATGTTTTCTATTTTCTGGCTGTCTTTGGGCTTAGCTCAAGTTCATTTATTTGAAATAACATTGATATGAAGTGACACTATTTTTAAAGGCAAAAGATTTCCAGAAGAATTAAGAAAAAAAATGTTTTTACACAGGCTAATACTCAAGGAAAAAAAACCCATTAGCTATTAAGATAAATGAGATTCTGAACACTGGAAGAATGTTTCAGGCAATGGCAATGCCTAAAATAGTGCTTCACAAAAATTTTATAATGATACAAACAATACAAATGTTTAAGAAAATCCGTATTAATGTTTGTTTGGGTTTTTTTTTTGTGGGGGGGGTAAGGGGAGGTCTTCATGCTTGTTTTACTTTTTTCCTTTGGAAAATTCATTAAAAGTTTAATTCATACTAATAATAGTGACTAAAATATGCATAAGGGAAAAACATTTCAAGTTCTCTGGACTTTCATTTGCAAGTTAGTGGAGTAGGCGGTCAAGAAATAAATGTGATCAGATATTTCACAGAGATATTCTTATTTGTTTTTCTGGTTAATGGAGGTGTTTTATGCTTATACTCTAGAAGACTGCTGATAAAAAATAAATTCATCCTGAATCTTGAAAGATTCCTTTTAGTTCTTCCTTTTTAAGCCAATGCTATTGACACCAAGAAAGAAAAAAGGAAAAATTTCAATCCCCCAATCAACTTTTATTTAATCAGCTGGAAAAGCTGTACATGGAAGATATTAGATACAAGTCTGGAGCTTCACACAAAAACAAAATGCAGTTTGCTTTAACTAAATGGTAATTGCTAATTTTTTTATGTAACTACTAAGTGCAAAAAGTATTTTCTCATACAAAGAAGAAATAAGTGGTTAATGAATACTGAGGGATACTTGCTTGTATTTTGTAGCCTCATTATAGCTGAAATTATATATATAAATAGGGTGAGCCTTCAAATGCCAGATTACACAAAGGGTGCTGATAAAAAATAAATGACCCAAGAGACCAGGGTGCCTGGCCTTGTGTGGCTGCTTAATGTGTGATGTGGGCAAGTCAATTTCTCTCTCTGAGTCAGAGTTGTCTCATCTGCAAAATGAGGCTTGTGAAAGTTATCTGATTACAGAGGAAAGAACACTAGATTTAGAGTCAGCAAGGGGACAAAGATTTCAATTCAGGACTCTTTTCTTTACTACTTAATATTGTGACCTTTTACTCATTTCTCTGGACATCAGTTTCCTCATCAATAAAATGAAAGGGGTAGACTAGTGATCTTAGCTACAACCTTGTTGACAAGATGACTTTTAAGGGCCTTTTCAATTTGGACATTTTATTCTATATCACTGGGTAAAGAACAGACTTAAGGAAAGAAGCCAGGTCTTCTAATAATAATTGTACATATATAGCACTTAAAAGTTAGATAAGTGCTTTATATCAATTGGGACAGTTTTAAAGCATACAATGTACTACTGTAATTTTTTCCTGAACTGTGAGAATAATTTCTTTTTCCAGTTTTAAGGGAATTAGAGAGAAAGGCAATTTAAGAATTCAAATGGCACTAGGAAAAAAGCACTGAAATCGCAACAAACCTAAAACTGTTTTGTTTCATTTTTTTTAAAAAAAGAAGTAGGAAGTTCAAAAAAGCAAGATCAAAGAAAACCAAAAGAGTCGATATATTTTTTTCCTATAAAGTCACCATCATATAGCTATTGTACGTTTATGTATTTATGTAAAAAGGTGAGAAAAATTTGTCTTACTTGTAAAAAGCTTGATGTTTGAGGATTCCATTTCTCTTCTGGTCTTCCATGCCATGTATTTAATATGCTTAAGCAAACCTGAAGAAAAACAAAGCTTTAATGGGAAAATTGCAAGATAAAGAATATGAACAAAAACTGTCAATGCTAGAAGAAAAAAAAAACTTTGTTACAATAATCTTATCTCTTTTAAGAGTAGTGAGGATGTTGAAAGGAATGGGCATTTTCAGACTATGACAAACCTGTGCATAGCACTACAATTTCTGTTAAATTAAAAATGATTAAGTAGATTTTGAAAAAAATATTCTTAGACGATGAAGAATAGATTCTAAAGAATTTTTAGGATAGGAGGTTAGGAAGGGGGAGAAAAATGCTTCATAATATGGCCTTGCAGTATTTCTCAGGATGAAGTTTCCATAATGAGTGAAAAAGGAAGGTAAAAATGTATACATATGAAGGCTGCCTACTGGTTAAATGTATTTTAGGATCATAGATGTAGAGCTGGAAGGGTCATAAGAGACCACTGAGTCCAAACCTATTATATCATGGAAGAAAAGTGAAGCCCAGGGAAATTAAGTGACTTGTTTAAGGTAATACATAAACAAGAAAAATGAAGTGAATTAATCTTGAAACATAAAGACTACTCTGTGGGTATATGTGTCTAAGTTTATCAAATTTGGAAAAAGCAACATTATTTCTGGAAAAAAATCCAGAACAAAGACTAGAAGATTTTACTAACTTCACATTGAAAGAAGAAACCCAGAATATTGTAGAGAGTTTTTTTAATAACTTACTTTGGGTATTCAAGGATGCCTGCTATTTAAACGAAAGGTAAGACAAGGAAAAAATTACTTTTTTTAAAGGGACAGTAATTTAGTGTGCAGCATTAGTGTTTTTCATTTATAATCTCATGTTGTGGCTGGAAGACAAACTCTGAGTAGGCTGATTTTATCAACCAAAAAGAAGACCTTAATCTTCTAAAGAAAAGAAGTCAGTTTAAGATTTATTACCTGTATGTTCCTGCAATATTATTTCAGTGAAGGAGAAAATTATTTAGTAAACAATTTATTTGTAGAGGTTTATGGTGTTGTTTTTAAAATTTATCTATTTATTTTTGTTTTCAACATTCATTTCCACAGATTTTGAGTTACAATTTTTTCTTCCCGTCTTTCCCCTACACCTCACCCTAAAATAGCAAGCCTACTGAATACCCCTTCCCCCAATCTATTCTCTCTTATAGCCTCCCCCAACAACCCCCTTAACCTTCTAGTAGGGTAAGATAGATTTCTATCCCTCAGGGCCTGTATATCTTATTTCCCAGTTGCATGTAAGTAACATTTGTTTTTAAACATTTGTTTTTAAAATTTCGAGTTCCAGATTTTTTCCCTTCCTCCCTCCTTACCTACCCCACCCCCGGAAGATAAGCAATTCAATATAGGTTGTACATGTGTAGTTACCCAAATCATTTCCATAGTAGTTATATTGTGAAAGACTATTTCCCTCCGTCTCATCCCGCTCCCCAATTATTCTATTTTCTCCTTTGACCCTATCCCTTAACAAAAATGTTTGCTTCTAACTACCCTCTCCCCCAATATGCCCTCCCTTCTATCATTCCCCCTTTTATCCCCTACCCCCCCCATTTTCCTGTAGGGTAAAATACCCAATTGAGCATGCATGTTATTCCCCCCTTAAGCCAAATTTGATGAGAATAAAGTTGTCCCATTCCCTTTCATCTTCCTGCTCTTCTCTTTCACTGTAACAGTTTTCTCTTGCCTCTTTTCTATGAGATAATTTATCCTAATCTATCTCTTTCTCCTTTTCCCAATAAATTCCTCTCGCACTTCTTAGTTTTATTTTTTAGATATCATCCCTTCATATTCAACTCATCCTATGCCCTCTATCTATGTATACATGAATATACATATGCCCACACTCACATGTGTATTTATATACACATACACCCTCCTATACATATATATGTACGTATACACATATATACACATATATATTCCCTTCAACTATGCTCATACTGAGAAAAGTCTTATGAGATACAATCACCGTTTTTCCATGTAGGAATGTAAATAGTTCAATTTTTTTTTAAAAGCAATTGGGGTTAAGTAACTTGCTCAAGGTTACGTGGCCAGGTGTTTCTGGGTGGGTGCTAAGTGTCTGAGCCCGGATTTGATCCCCAGGTCATCCCAACACTGGGGCCGGTGCTCTTACTCACTATGCTACCTGGCCACCCCCATAGTTCACTTTTAATAATAAGTTCCTTATGATTTCTTTTTCCTGTTTACCTTTTCATGCTTCTCTTATTTTTTGTTTTTGAAAGTCAAATTTTCTGTTCAGCTCTGGTTTTTTTTTTTATCAAGAATGCTTGAAAATCCGCTATTTCACTGAATGACCATATTTTCCCTGTAGAATTATACTGTTTTGCTGGGTAGGTTATTCTTGGTTTTAGTCCTAGCTCCTTTGACCTCTGGAACATCACATTCCAAGCCCTTCGATCCTTTAATGTAGAAGTTGCTAGGTCTTGTGTTAATCCTGATTGTGTTTCCACAATACTCAAATTATTTCTTCCTGATTGCTTACAGTATTTTCTCCTTGACCTGGGAACTCTGGAATTTGGCTGTAATATTCCTAAAAGTTTTCTTTTGGGGATCTTTTTCAAGAAGTGATCAGTGAATTCTTTCAATTTCTATTTTCCCCTCTGGATCTAGAATATCAGGGCAATTTTGCTCGATAATTTCTTTTTTTTTTTCTTTTTTTTTCTTTAAGCAATCGGGGTTAAGTAACTTGCTCAAGCTTACACGGCCAGTTATTTCTGGGTGTGGTGCTGAGTGTCTGAGCCCGGGATTAGATCTCCAGGTCGTCCCAACACTGGAGCCGGTGCTCCTACTCGCTGAGCCACCTGGCCGCCCCTAAGCAATTGGGGTTAAGTAACTTGTTCAAGGTTACACGGCAAGGTGTTTCTGGGTGGGTGCTAAGTGTCTGAGCCCGGGATTCGATCTCCAGGTCAATCCTGACACTGGAGCCGGTGCTCTTGCTTGCTGTGCTACCTGGCCGCCCCTCAATAATTTCTTGAAAGATGGTATCTAGGCTCTTTTTTTGATCATGGCTCTCAGGTAGTCCAATAATTTTTAAATTATCTCTCCTGGATCTATTTTGCAGGTCAGTGGTTTTTCCAATGAGATATTTCACATTGCCTTCTATTTTTTTTCATTTGTTTCAATCTATTTTATAGTATCATGATTTCTCACAAAATCATTTGCTTCCAATCTAAATTTGAAGGAATTATTCTCTTGAGTGAGTTTTTGAAATTTCTTTTCGATGTGGCAAATTCGACTTTTTAAGCCATTCTTCTCCTCATTGGCTTTTTGGGCCTCTTTTGCCATTTGAGTAAGTCCATTTTTTAAGGTGTTATTTTCTTCAGTGTATTTTGGGTCTACTTTAGCAGGCTGTTGACTTGCTTTTCATGATTTTCTTGCATCATTCTCATTTCTCTTCCCAATTTTCCCTCCACTTCTCTTACTTGATTTTCAAAATCATTCTTGAGGTCCTTTATGGCCTGTAACCAGTTCATATTTTTCTTGGAGGCTTTTGATACAGACGTTCTGACTTTGCTGTCTTCCTCCCATTCCATGCCTTGATCCTTTTTGTCCCCAAAAAAGGATTTTATGGTCTGTTTGTGCTTCCTGTGCTTGCTCATATTGCCAGCCAATTACTTGACTTTTGAGCTCTTTGCCACGGTAGAACTCAGCTTCCAGAATGGAGAGTTTTGTCCCAAATTGCTGGGGTTTTTGCAGCTGCCGGAGCTATAAGGAGGGTGCCCTCCCTAAAGCCCCAATAAGCTCTGCTACAATACCTGCACACCCTAGGACCACCACCCAAGACCGCGATCCAGATCCAAGCAGGTTAAAGTAAAGGCGATTACCCTCTGAATGGGTGCTTGGTCCCCCTATGATCAGCAGGGCAGGAGCTCTTGAAGGAGCCAAGCAGGCTGTGACTCCACTGCTTCTCACCCCAGGGGCAGGGGCTGGATTGTGCTCTTCCACCCTCCCCCTGTTCAAAAGAGTTCCTCACTGACCTTTTACTTGTCTTTTTATGGGTTGAGAAGTCTGGGAACCACCACAGCTGCTGGTGTTCACTCTCCTGAAGTCTGCTCTGACAGCTGCTGCTCAGTGCCACCCTGGAGCCAGAACTGAGTGGCTCACATGCTCGACTCCCAGCTCAGTGCTCCAGACCCTTCCTGTAGGCCTGCCAGGCTGCCTTCAGCAGGAGATTTGTTTCTCTCTGACTCTTTGTGGGTTCTGTAGCTCTAAAGTTTGGTTAGAGTCGTTTTCTTACATGCATTGGAAGTGAATGGAGCGGGAGCGCACGCAAAGTTTGTGCTTCTACTCCGTCATCCTAGCTCTGCCCCCAAGGTTTATAGTTTTTTAAATTTCATATCCATGATCCAATTTAATTTCTCCCAACTCTTTCATGTTTGTAGAGCTGGTGGTTTTGTTTTGGTTTCTTTTTTTTTGTCTTTATTGTTTATTTACTTTTAGTTTACAAGATTCAATTTCATAATTCCTTGAGTTTCAAATTTTCTTCCCCCCCCCATCAAGTATAGGATCTGCAAATACTTTCACATTAGACATTAGCCATGGTGATTTACTTTTTAAGACAGGAAATTCATACACAGGGAAGTTAAATGACTTGGTCAATGCAACATAGCTATTTAGTGATGAAATGGTGATCAGAAATCTACTAGGCCTTTTTCCTTTGACCATTATACATTGCCAGAAGGAATGATTCCTTTTGCTTATCTAGATATCAAGAGAAGCAATGGCAGTATGATGATTCAGGAACACCTGTGTTCAAGTTACTTGTCTGCCACATACAGCATATGTGATCCCAAACAAGTCATCTTTTTTCTCAGCTCCTTAAGCAAATTCTAAGATTTTAAATTGTAGAAAAGGTAATGATAGGCATTAGTAGAGGGAGTTTTTTTCATGCTGTAGGTCAGAATCAGTATTTTTATATAATATTTACTCACAGACTGGCTTAAAAAGAAAACATTTTCTTATCCATAAGGAAGTGTAAAGGAGAGAACTGGGCTTGCCTTCAGCTAAAACACTTTAAATTGATAGAAAATATTGGTTCTAATTTCAAGGCTTGTGTTACTGCCAGTAGCAAGCAAGATGTTTTAAGTGTAGTCACTGTTTGTTCCATTTTGGGGCAGGGGCAGCCCACACATTTTTATTTTTATTTATTTATTTTTTTAAGCAATTGGGGTTAAGTAACTTGCTCAAGGTTACATGGCCAGTTATTATTTCTGGGTGTGGTGCTGAGTATCTGAGCTCGGATTTGATCCAGGTCATCCCGACACTGGAGCCGATGCTCTTACTCGCTGAGCCACCTGGCCGCCCCTAAGCAATTGGGGTTAAGTAACTTGCTCAAGGTTACACGGCCAGGTGTTTCTGGGTGGGTGCTAAGTGTCTGAGCCCGGGATTCGATCTCCAGGTGTTCTCAACACTGGAGCCGGTGCTCTTACTCGCTGTGCTACCTGGCCGCCCCAGCCCACACATTTTTAAACAAGAGAAAGATACATTAAACTTTCTGAAGCATCTTCAAATCATACTCCTTCAAGTAATTTTGTCACATAAAGAAAAGTTAATAGCTCAGTCCCTTATAACCGGAGAAGTTGTTATTTGTGTAGTCTATAAAGACCTCCTAGTTTTTTAAATGCTATAATACTGTTGATGGGGTGCTTGTGTTTGAACCCCCAGTTCCAAAAATCACATTCCTCCCTAGCCTCAAAACACTGTCTCAGGTACTTTCTCTTCAGCTCAAGTGCAGCATACTCTAGCAGGAAACTTATCTCTTTCTAATTCAGTAGTCAGCTATACTTATAGAATTTAATAGTCTGAACCAGCTGTGTACTGACTGAACTGGCTCATAAAGATATTTACTACTGGGGCGGCCAGGTAGCTCAGCGATTAAGAGCACCGGACCCAGAGTCGGGATGACCTGGGGTTGAATCCGGGCTCATATATTTAGCAACACACCCAGAAATAACTGGCCGTGTAACCTTGAGCAAGTTACTTAACCCCAATTGCTTTAAAAAAAAAAGATATTTACTACTTACTGACCTATCATATGTATCCTAGACTCAGTCACACATATACTCCCTTAAGTTTATCTTGTCTAACAAGACCTTGATGGGGGTAACCTGGGCTTTTCTCAGTCAGCCCTGACTGTTAATTGATTTAGTGATGTTTCAGTTCTAAAGCCACACCTCCTTGTAGCCCGCACCCTGGGTTATTTCCCAGTGAATTCTGGGTAAAATACCTGTGCAGTAGATATTAAAAGTGCATGTTCCTTTAAGAACTGACCACTCCTTAACCACTCTCTAATCCTGCCCTGATTCACCTATTTAGCATATTTGGCACATGTTTTACTATAGTTTATCCTATATAAACTTTAACTGTATCCCTCTAAGGTTGCAGATTCCCTAAGAACTCTTGCCTGCTGAAAAGCATAACAATAAATTTTTGCCACCTTGATTTAAAGAATGCTTGAGTTTGCAAATTCATTCCAGGCGACCTTGCCCTGGGACCTCTGGTCTTTGGGATCCCAGTATTCCTATGGGTTTCTCCTTCAACATTTCTGGTCCCTCATCACTGTCAGCATATAGTTTACAGAGAGACAAACATCATCATGGAAAAGCACCTTTTAACAGATTTTTATTACACCTGAGGAATAACTTTTTTTTTTGGAACCTGACTCCCATATTTAAAATGAAGATAAAGATAACAAAAGATTAAAAATAGATATTTTCTCCTTACATTTAACTTTAGGAAAAATGCCTAATGCTGTATAACAGGGTCAAGGAGTAATCACAAGCTTGCCCTGTATTGCACTGGAGAAACTACCTACAAACACATGAAAGGAAAAGATGAACTGGATTGTTGTGAGGGTAGAGGCAGTCATTAGCTTTGGCTATTACTATGTAACAGGTGGCAGTAGCCTCTAGATGATGTTGATATCCTTAATTTTTTGAAATGTAAGGCATGGGCTAATGGAGGATTCCTTTAAGTTCTTGTTGCAGATGGCTTCCTGAAGGAGTGTCTTATAACTAATTCACCAGTTTGCAAGGCCACTTACCTCTATATCTC
Source organism: Petaurus breviceps papuanus (assembly GCF_028583685.1). NCBI lineage: Eukaryota > Metazoa > Chordata > Mammalia > Diprotodontia > Petauridae > Petaurus > Petaurus breviceps. The sequence goes on along the minus strand of NW_027187359.1, from coordinate 14,987,912 downwards.
CCCTAAATGGGTTTCTATTCTTTGAATAATTGGTACACATAGGGAAGAGAAATCTTAAGGAATCCATATTTGTTCAACATAGTGAAATAACATAACTAAAATATGAATACATGGTATCATTACAAAAACATTTTAATACAATGAAAAAAGGTTTTTAAGTATATTACCTTGCCATCATTGTAAAGGTTTGGATTGAATCGAACACTATGGCCACCAGTTGTCTCCAGATTCACAAGTGGGGGTGAACTAGGATAGTCTTGTGGAAAATAGACATCAAATTCAAAGCAGCCATTTGCATAAGGAGTATCTGCTGGGCCTGTGATTAGAACCTAAGATAGAAGGAGGGGGGAAAAAACCACATCAAGCAGATTAAAATATTTGATATACTTGGATTTTTCGGTGTCAAAAATCAAAAGTACAATCTGGTTCAAAATAAAGATGGCTTTCTTCAACCAATTAACCAACTGGCAGTTATTAAACACCTGGAATATACTAAGCATGGTCCAAGGCACGGGAATACTAAAGACAAAAAGTAAAAACAGTCATATCCTCAAGAAGCTGACAATCAAAAGGGGAAAACACAGACATACACTAAAAAAAAATGGGTATTTGGGGGCATATTGTATATAGTATATTGACACTAGTAGCTTGAAGGGATTCAGGTAAGGCTTTAGAAGATGGTACTTGACCTTGATCTTGAAGGAAAATAGATTCTAAGAGGTAGAGGTGAGGAAGGAATGCATTCCAGGCATGGGAGAAAGCCAATGCAAAGGCATAGAGACTAGAGACAGAATTTGATATGTTAGGCAGACCCATTTGGCTGTATCTATAAAGAATGTAAAGAAGAGTGATGCCTAATTAGGGTACAAAAGAAAGTTGAGGCCAAGCTATAAAGAGTAATGAATGATAAGAGTTTATATTTAATCCTAGAGGTGAAACAAAGTGTTTTTAGCATACTGAGTAGAGGAGTTACATGGTCAGACCAATGCATTAGGAAAATCACTGACAACTGTGTAGAAGATGAATTGGGGAGACACTTGCAAGCAAGGAGACCAATCAGGGGTCTATTGCTATAGTCGAGGTAAGAGGTGATAAAGGTCTGAATTGAGGTAGTGACTATGTGAGTGGTGAGAAAGGGATGGGAAGATAAGTCATGAAGATAGAACTGATAAGATCCAGATGACACTGGGGTTATAATATGGGAAATTAGAAAAATGGTAGTGACCTTGAATGAAACAGAGAAACTAGAAAAAAAGGGCAATTTTTTTGGGTAAAAAAAAAATGCATTTGAATTTAAATATGTTGAATTTTAAATGTCCCATAAGCAGTTGGAGATGCATTCCTGTAGCTCAGAACAGAAAAAAAGATTGGGACCTATCAATATGACAGTCATTTTAATAGAGATAATAATCAAACCAATGCAATGGCTAATGAGCTCAGTCCTTATAAGCATACACAAGTTAGCTTAGGTGATACATCCCAACATGGACTCTGAAGAATGAAAAGCTATTCTATACCTGGTTCAGTAATTAACCAGAGAAGCCTTTGTGATTGGCTGTGAAGTCAGAACTTGGATGTACTCAAATAGCACTAATTAGCCAAAGCAAGTCTCTTGGCCCTTTCCGACTTAGCTGGAACCAGAGCAAGGAGGACAAGGAGCTGAGAGTTACCGGGTGACAGTGTGGAGTGGTCGTGAAGCCAACAGTTCATGGCCTTACTTTTGCTTACTCCTCTGTTGTGTCTATTCTTTCCTGTTTTTAGGTGAATTTGATTCAATATAGTTAGACTGAATATAATTTATGGCCTTGTGAGCTTTGAAAGCCATAGAGCTGAAGTCTATGGGAGAATTTGCTACAAGTCATGAGTTAGATTGATTCAGTACACAGTAGCAGAGATATGAATTCATCCATCCAGACCAGGAGTGGGGAAGTTGTAGGCTAAAGGCCACATGTGGCCTTTTAGGTCCTTGGGTGTAGCCTTTTGACTGAGTACAAGTTTTACATAACAAATTCTTTTAGTAAGGGGTCTTGTTCTATAAAGTTTGGATTCAAAAGGGTTGTACTTGAGCACCTAGAGGGCCATATGTGGCCTTGAGGCTGCATGTTCCCCACCCCTGATCCAAACCATATCATACTGCTTGATGAAATTGGTAGAACTAACATTATATAGAAAATGTTTGAACCCATTCTTTCCAGACACTTGAGTGCACAGGATGTTTGAGGTGGTGAGATGTTCTATTTCTATTCTTGGTATATATTCTATTGTAAAAATTAACTGACGTAAATTAGATCACATGGAATTGGTAATCTAATCATTGAGAGTTAACAGTGGAGGCATTGAAATGAGCTGAAATCATTAGAAAAGAAGCACTGTGACCTCTCAGGGGTGCCTTCAGAACTCTGATGGAGAGAGAAAATCAGCTGCAATTTAAGAGTTCAGAGACTAGCTATAAACATATTTAGTAAGGGACTGCTGCTATGCTTAGGTCAAGTAGCACAAATATCCACCTTATACCTGATAGATGCTATATCTTAGGCTCCTGAACTCCTTCCTGTGTTGATAAACTTAGTTTGTGATAACAGTTAATGAGGTCTTCCTAAGAGACAATTAGGATCATTTGTTTGAATTCAATGTAGGTCAATGAATTTAACTTTGTTGCTCTTTGACCAAACATTGCAATATAAGCCTTGGTATTAATCAAGAAAAATAAAGCCCCCTGGTTTATAAAGTTCTAAGTTTTGCTAAGTCATCACAAACTACAACTCCAGAGGGGGGGACAAACAAAATCAATAGATTAATTTCTGAACTTTGGAAAAATTAGATGTCAAATTGGGTGACGAAATGGAAAAGGAAGGAGGTGGCACAGTGGCTAAATCTAAATTGGCTGTGTTCCCCAATAGAACAAATTCCCTAGATCTAGAACCAATCTTTTTCAAAGATAAGACCCCCCTGAAATATTAAAATGTTATATCCTACTAGTTTATATAGTCTAATTAACTAGTTCATATAGTCTCATTAACCTAGATTCCATAGGTCAAATCCACTAGCATTTATTTATTAAGCCCCTATTATGTACCAGGCCCCATACTAAACATTGGGGATACAAAGGAAGGCAAAAAACAGTCCTTAATCACAAAGTACTCAAATTTCAATCAGTGAAGAAAACATTCAAATAACTACATAAAAAGAAAGTACATACAGGATAAATTGAAGAGAACCTTAGAAGAAAGTCACTAAAATTTAGGAGGTCAAGGAAAGGTTTCTTGCAGAAGGTAGGACTTTGCTGAGGATGAAGGAAGCCAGGGAGGTTAGGAGGCATGGAAGATGAAGTGTGCAAAAGTCAAGGGGGGGGATGGCCAGTGACAATACCCAGTGTGGGGAGATAGAGTCCTGTGTAAGGAATGGCAAGGAGGGTTAGAGAGAGAGAGAGAATGAGAATGTGTGTGGGTTTAAGAAGTATGGAAAGATAGGAGGGCATTATTAAAGTCCATTGACTTTAAAAGTCAAATAAACTATTTTATATTTGATTTAGGAGGTAATAGGATCATAATTCTTAGGTATTTTTTTTAAGTCCCCATTTTTTTTCCTCATAGATTACATGCCTGGAAGAAGTATTTTAGATGATGCAGAGAAAATGTTGGAACTTTCATCTTTTAATTACTAATACTGGATGATAATGACAAATGATGAGGGGTGTTAGCTTGAACCTAGAGATCCTTTATTTCTTCACCATTCATTTCTAAAGGAAGTCAGTCTGTCACTACTTATTTTCATCTCAAAGTACTTGTTTCTACCCCCACTGCATTATCAGTTTACAATAACAGCTGTAAGGTGAATAAACATTTTCTTTCAATGAATCCAATGCCCTTAAAAAAAATTTCCATTCTCTTAAGTCTACTTTGCAGCTTTATTATTCTGTATATATTTTATATCTACTTATCTGTGTACATGTTTCCCCCCCCTAGAAGTATGTAAGATCCATTGGAAAGGGACTGTTTTTAAACTTGGCCCCCTAGTTCTTAGCATATAGTAGGCATTTAATAAATGCCTGGTGAATTGAACTGTCCTACTTACTATCTTATTGAATATTCTGTGCTCACTTGCCTTCAAAGACCCTCGTCTCCTAGCATTTCTAAACTCCTTCCTTGGATCCTCACTTTTTAAAAATAGCCTAGTCTCCTAAGATAAGGGTATTTCTCAAGTGTCTACTCTTGGTGCTCTTCTTTAATTTCAATATACTCTCTCCTTTGGCAATATCATTCACAAATATGGATTATCTCAAAATGCCTACTGCCTTACCAAGGTGTCCCACAACTCAACATATTCAAAAGTACAGGCATCAACATTTACCGTTTCCCATGTTTATAACTTTGAGCTTACCTCTGACCCTTGTTTCTCTCTAATTTATCATTTAATCCACTTCCACATTGCTTCTCTTTGGTTCATTACTCTATTCCACCACAGTGTCATCCTAGTAGAGACTCTCAATACAACCCGCCTCTACTATTATAGCCTCCAAAAAGATCACAGATTAGGGCTACAAGAGGCTTCAGAAATCATCTAATTTAATCTTTCATGATCAAGATTGGGGAACTGGGGCTCACAGAGGTTAAGAGCCATACTAAGGTTCCTCAGATAGCAAATGGCAGAGGTGAGATTCAAACTCAGGTCCTGTTACCCCAAGTGGAGCATTTTTCTCACTAGAGCAAATACCTGAACACTCTTTTCACAATCCACTCTTCATAAAGATGCCAAGCAATCTTTACTATTAATAGATAGAATTTTGTCAATATTCTGCTTGAAAATTTTCACTATCTCCCTACTGCTCATGAAGTATTTTTAAAATTTTCTGCCGATCATTCAAGGTTCTTTACAACACTGGTATCAAATTCAAATAGAAACAGGGGCCACTCAACTATATGTAACAACTTCTGTGGACTGCACACTGACTCAGTTTTAAAATGTGATGTGTATGCTTGATAGCATTTTTTATTTATTTTGTTAAATATTTTCCAATCAGACTTTAATCTGCTTTGGCAGCAGTCAGTAATGTTATGGGTCATGTGTGGCATCAGCATACCTTTCTAGTCTTATTGCATATTGTTCCTTTCTTGACTTTTGATGACTTTTCTCTGAATGCTTCTTGTGCTCTCATGCTTTCCTGCTTTTGCTCTTTCCCGTCCCTATACCTGAGGCATTGGTCTTCTCTGCTTCTTTGCTTACTGAATTCCTAGCCACATTTTAATTTCCAAGTCAAACATGAAAACCTTCCCTAATATTCCCTGTTTTCCAAGTCACTAATAACCTCCCACGTTGGACATCATAAACCACTTGCTAATGGACTTGTTATGAATTTTTTTAAAAAGGAAAAATATTGCCAAAAATTTATAATAGCATCCCTAGCTTGCACCTTCTAATAAGTAATGATGGGGATGGGAGGGAAAAAAATCAAAATATACTAAATACCTTCATGATGTCAAGTCGTTCTTCATCACAACGTACAAAGACACTGGAAGATGATGAAAGAGGCAGTGATGTTGAAAGTGTCACAGCTTCCTGTGCAAGACGTCTGGCTCTTGCGGCACTATTTGCATCACTTGCATTTTTCACTTGTGACATGTAGTGATAATTTACTTTAAAACCCAATTTCCCATCATCATCTTCTGAAACCATTTCAAATGTATCTAGGAAAGAAGAGAAAACAGCAGAAACAGTAAAGCAGTATACACTGTAAAATAAATCTCAGACTTAAAAATTTTGAAACTAGTAAACAATTATTAAAACATGCAATATCTAGTTCCCAATTTTACAAATGATGCTACTCTAGAATGCATTAACAATGAATTATTAGTGAAATTAAAAAATAGTTAACGAAGCTATTTCATCCTTTTTTTTTTGCTAGCTGCTGAAGTAGACAAAAAACAAGAGATTCTTTTAGGATTATAATCCTAAAATCAAGATAAATCAAATTTGGAATAGTTAAACAATAATGCAAAGCAGTATATGATTTAATGCCAGGCTATTAAGCCTAGGGAAAAAAAATACTATGTGTTCAAAGAAGGAGAAATCAATTAAGTTTTCCTGACATCTATTAATTTTGTTATTATTTTGCTAAAAAGTAAACCTAAAAATTTGGAAGCCACTATTTGTGACCTGAAACCACCATTAATCTAATCTCTCATGTTCATGTTCTTGGTGTTTAACTATTCTTCTTTGTAACAAAGAGTACAACTACAGGTTAAAGGATAACAAGAAATTACTTATGCAAAACAAAAGATATCAATGAAAACAATCTACGGGAAACAAACAGAAACAGTGTAAAAGACATAAATAATGGTTATAGTCCATAGTGCCTTTCCAAATTTGTTAAAATGAAAATTACTAATCCTATGTGACTTCCCAAGAAGTGAAAATGACCCTTCACTGGGCAATCATAATCAATGTAAAATATTACTGAAGCTGCATACAGAGGGAATGTTCCACAGAATAAAAGATTTAGAGCTATAAGGATCTAGTAATATATATGTAAATATAAATAAGTAACCTAGCCTATCACTGTCATTCTTTTTTTTTTTGCATTTTAAGAATTAATTTGAGAAGGAAATCTCTCTGCCCCTCTTTACTACTGAGTGAGACATAATTCTTTGCAACAAAGAACAGAAAGGGGGGAGGGTGGGGAAAGCAACTCAGCCAATCCAACCAGCACATCATGAGTTGGACAGTATGTGCAGTATGTTATACCCTCCCACCTCCAGTCCTTCTGCATAGGAGAGAGATACGTTTTCTTCACTCTTCTCTGGTGTCAGAATTTGTACTTATAATTAAACAGCCTTAGGATTTTGGCGGGGTTTTTTTGGTTTTTCCTTTTTAAATTGTTTTGATTGTGTATCTTGTTTTCTTTGTTCTGTTTATTCTATTCTTCTCCATATTCTTCATATCACTATTTCATATATGATTGTTTACAAATTTATTTATAACCATATGCTAATTGTGGATATCTAGTTTGTTTCCAGTTCTTTGTCACCACAAAAAGTGCTATGGTGACTTTTTGCTGCATATGGGACCTTCTTTTATATCTCTGACCTCCTTGAGGTATAATGTTTAATAGTGGTTTCTCCAGGTCAAAGGGAATGGTCCCTAACTTCAAGTGCTTTCCCAAATGCTAAGCCTAGTATTCTAAAGTAGAACCAACAGAGACCTGATGGGTTAAATGCCCAACGTTATTCAGGTGGATGTCCTGGGATTGGAATTTAGGTGCTCTGACAATATCCAATATTTGAATAGTTAAATGGAAGCTTCTGGATTTGAAATCCAATGATCTTCCCACTGCATCACAGGAAATAGATAGGAAATGAGAAAGAAACTTAAACAATTAGAAATTATGGCAGAACTGACATGAATTTGCCTCTAAAAAAGATAAACCCAAAGAAACAGTTACTGAACAATTATAGTAAAAATCACTTTCAGAAATCTTTGCAAAAGTATAATAATAATAAAAAAAACCCTTAAAAAAAGATAAAAACTATCTGGTCCTTGGTATAACCTCTGGAGGTAATGAGCATCTTTGCTCATGAGACCATTCCTTTTGCTTTCTCATGCTGCACAAATGTAAAGTAGGAAAGTAATGGACATGGCCACAGAAGAAATATTCATATGCATACATGTGCACATTTCAACATATAGCCAAATTTACAATATAAAGGTAACAGAGCTGCTTGTAGCTCTAAAATAGCAAAAAACAATTTAAGTAGCCTCATGGATTCTGGTTTGTGCGAGGGAAAGTTGCAACAAAGCCTTAACCATGAACCTTCTACACTTTTTCATTTACTACAGATGGGGGTTTAATATATTTTTGGTCTTTGTGTTTATCAAACACTCTGCTACTGTATTTGCTTTCTTCTGCATTTTGTACAACTACATTCAGTTTCTTCCATTGACTGACACGTTTTTTAACCTGTGCCAAAGTATTTTTAAAATTATAGTTTTGTACTATAGTCTGAGATTTGATATTGACACCCACTTCCTTGCCATTTTTTCTATTATGAGCCTTGAGATACTGACCTTTTGTTTTCCAACATAAATTTTAATAATATTTTATCTAGCTCTATAAAATATTCTTTTGGTAGTCTGATGGGCTAAAACCGAGTAAGTAAATTAACTCCGGTAACACTGTCATTTAAAAAATTTTATTGGCTAAACCTATCCATCAGCAATTAATGCTTCTTCACATATTTAAATTCATCTTTCTTTTCTTTTCTTTCTTTTGCTTTTGCTTTTTGGAGGGGGGAAGGCAGGGCAAATGGGGTTAAGTGACTTGTCCAAGCTCTCATGGCTAGTAAGTGTTAAGTGTCTGAGGCCACATTTGAACTCAGGTACTCCTGACTCCAGGGCCTGTGCTCTATTCACTGCACCACCTAGCTGCCCCCTTCATATTTATTTCTACAGAATGTTTTACACAGTTGCATTAATAAAGTTGCTGGATACATCTTGGTAGACTTCCAAATATTTTATGGCTTCTGTAACTATTCTGAATTAGAATATGTTTCAGTAGCAATTTGTTTTTAGAAACTTTTTTCCCCTGAGGTAGAAGTAATGTAAGAAACATAGAGGTGGGGCGGCCAGGTAGCACAGCGAGTAAGAGCACCGGCTCCAGTGTCAGACTGACCTGGAGATCGAATCCCGGGCTCAGACACTTAGCACCCACCCAGAAACACCTGGCCACGTAACCTTGAGCAAGCGAGTAAGAGCACCGGCTCCAGTGTTGGGACGACCTGGAGATCGAATCCCAGGCTCAGACACTCAGCACCACACCCAGAAATAATAACTGGCCGTGTAACCTTGAGCAAGTTACTTAACCCCGATTGCAAACATAGAGGTGCATAAAAGCAGGGAAATAATAAAAATACTAAGTAATATGACAGCAAGTGATCAGGAGAATAAATTAGGCATCTATGAATCTTGGGAGACAGGTAAATGTTAAGAATTAGAGTTTATAATGACTCTCTAGAAATAGGAAAATTGTGAGGCTAATCTCTGTTAAGCCAGAGCAAGTTCAAGATTGCAGAAGAAGTTGATGACAGCTAACGATAGTGCCTCATTGGACTAGGAATCATGAGAGACAGTCAGGCCATATCCTGGATAACATCCTCAGGGAACTAGCAGGTAATTTAGTGAAGAAAGAGGCCCCAAAACATCCCCACCTCAGTCATACCTTGCTTATTTGTAGCAAGCAATATTAAGAATTAGAGATGGGAGATTTAATGGGCAATCTTTTTGTCACGTCTATCCAGTGCTCCTGGTTCTAAGCCTTTTGGGTGAAGGACAGAATAAGTCTCAACTTCTTTCAAGTGACAGCACTTCAAATCTATGAATGCAGTTTTCATGTCCCTCATAAGACTTCTCTTCTCCATGCTAATCATCCTTTAATCACTCCTTATATAGCATGAATTTGAGGCCCTTGTTCATGAAGGCTGCCATCCTCTGGAAGCAATTCAGAATGTGAATTTTCTTCCTAAATGATATTCTCACTGCTGACAGTTATACTTCTTTTTGAACTCCCTCTTCATCTTGAACTTTCAGAAACCTTGGCAGCTCAGTGGAGCAGTGGATAGTGTGCTGGACCTAGAATTAGGAAGCCCCAAGTTCAAATCTAACCTTTGACACTTATTTTGTGACTTTGCGCAAGTCATTCAGCCTCTATTTCCCTAGTTTCTTCTCCTATAGAATGGGGAACATTAGCTACCTCACACAGTTGTTGTGAGGATCAAAGGAGATAATAATTGTAAAGAATTTAGCAGTACCTGGCTCATACTAAGTACTATCTAAATGCTATGATTATTATTTCTTCAAGGTTCAGGTTATACCTTCTTTGCAAAGCAATGACTGAAACACCAGTTGTCAATGCTCCCTCCTGCTTCTGCAGACACTGTATTATACTTATTTGTGTATGTGTAGTATCTACCCCAGTGCATTGTAAAGTCTCTAAAGGTCTATCTCCAGCATTCAGATAATGCCTTACACAGATCAGTAATGTTTATTAATGTATTGGATTATACACTAAAGGTGGCATATGAGATGAGGAGGACAGGACTCATGTCACTAGTTCAGCTTCAAATGTTAACAAAATATAGAGAAATGTTCTATCTTCCACCAGAATTCTTAACCAAACCAAAAAATTAAAGGTCAAGAAAAGAAGAAAATGACTTATTCCTTTTCTGGTTATCTTTTTTTAGGGTCAATTTTCCTGAACTCTTCTTACCTTTCACAATTTCTTTAACCCTTTCTCAACTAATAGCACTTCAGATTTCTAAAAGACTTTTTTCACAGTTCTATTCTCTGCTCTACTCCCAGTCATATACTCATATTTAAGATTTGAATATACTAGGGGTTACAGTTTACATTGAAAAAGCAGTAGCATATACCTAAAAATGCAGTTATATTATAGTTCTCCTGACCTATAGTTGGCTATCAGAGAGGTTTCCAAATTGTAGTATTTTTTCTTAAAGAGAAGGAGTTGCTGACACATAAAATCATAAATTATTTTAAAAATGAAGCTTTGGCATATCCCTTAAAAAAAGTTGTCTTTTCTTGCTGTATAGACTCATCATGTAGACTGGGTTCTTGCTTTCCTTATCTATGTAAAAGGATATTACTATCACACCATATATAACTAAACATGAAGTACTGCAGAAATATACATATCACTTTTTTCAGACTATACATTTACAATCATATATCATACTAAATTCTAACTATAATCTTAAGAATTTAATAAATCTCAACCATTTTTATGAGCAACGAATAATTTTAAAAACAAATTTTGAAATTTTAACTTACCAAACTGTAACTTTTTCATGACAGCTACATACTTTTCTTCAAGTGACCTTAATACTGACAAAGGTTTTGGTTTCACAGCAACCTTCTTGGAATACTCAGCCATTTTTTTTTCTGTTATTTAATATTTTAAGAAAAACGATAGATGATTAAGCACATGGTGAAATGATTACAACTGGAAAGGCTTTGCTTTTACCCTCAAAGCTAATAAAAGTTTCTAACATCAACAAACACTAATCATTTATTTGCATTATAATTTTTGTATTTTATGTTTTGATAATTATCGGCAAAGCATTCATTGCTCTCCATTTTAAACATCTTTACAAGACTACATACTAAATCTGAAATATAAGCCCTTATTGTTTTTTAAAAAAGAATTATCAGGTGGCGGCTGGGTGGTGCAGTGAGTAGAGTGCCGGCCTGGAGTCAGGAGGACCCGACTTCGGTTCTGGGCTCAGACACTTAACACCCACACCCACAGCCACACACAAAAACCTAGCTGTGTAACCTTGGGCAAGTAACTTATCCCCAATTGCCCTCCAAAAGGCAAAAAAAAAAAAAAAAAAAGAATTATCAGAAAAAGTAGCAACAAAATCAAACTTTTCTGGAGGAAATTTATAAAAAAAAGTTAAATTACAACTTAATATCTTTCTCCACTGACTAAACCTTTTTTTTTTTAAATCAAGGATTCATGTATAAAAGATGATCAGATTTTCAGTATATGATTTTCTCCCACTCAATTTTCTGAGAACATCCATATGATGCTGAAATAAAATTCTGAAAAAAGGTGCTATCCATAATACATAACAAGAAACTATGTTGGGAACGACTCAGGTTTTCAGTATATCAACATGTTCAAATTAATCAATTAATAGGATATGAGAAGGTTTTACATATATGTGCAAATGGATTATTTCACCTTGATTTGCTTGCCGTAAACTGGTGGTAGCTGCATAAACTATTTCAGCAGTTTTTTGAATATCTGGTACCAAAAGAGTGAGTCCTTCAGGTTCTTGATCAGATGCATCTGGTTTTACTCCTGTTTTAGCTTTATCCTTTTTAGATCTGTATTTTTTAAAGGGACATGTGAAAAAAAAATATGATTGTAGGCTTAAAAATAACAATCAACAATAGCAAGACTATTGCTACTATTAAAACAAAAATGAATTTTGCATTTTAACTAATATGAAGTCAAGTCTAATGTACACTATGAGAGGCATTTTAAGAAGTTGTTGCCTTTAATATGAAATTATTCAGCTTAATTAAAGATGTATAAGGAAATTTTTGTCTCCAAATTAAAAACACTGGCAATAGGCAATATTCTAATGTGTCATCTTAAATTATTCAGACAGATGTCATGATGGCTTCTTCCATACTTTTTTTTCTATTTTCAATGAATGGACATCAACTTTATTATCACTTGTTTAATACTACCAAAAAATGCTGCTTATAAATATATACCTTTAATTTTATCTATTTTGCATTTAATTTATTTTTAAAATTTATTTATTTACTTTTGGTTTGCAACATTTAGTTCCACAATCCCCTAAGTTTCAAATTTTCTCCCCCCTCCTCTCCTCTCCCTGCCATGGCAGCATGCAATAAAATATAGGATCTACAAATACCTTCACATTAAACATTAGTCAAGTTGTAAATAAGGATTATAACCACTTTTTCCATAGTTTTCTATCATTAGAGTAAATAAAGGTGTTCTAACCCTTAAGCATGGTTAAAAAAAATCAACCAACCAACAAAAGATAAAACTCTACCTTGTTTGGGTATTTTCTAATAGTATGACTATTATGTCAGTGGCACAGTATCTTAATTTCATCTAAATTCAGGGAATTTAGAGGGAGTAAATTATAAGCTGAATAGGTTAGAAGTGCTTTTGAGTCCAACTGAAATTTAAATATGCTCAAATACATGTATTTATATAACAAGATCCTTGAGGTCCATTTCAGAGAATCTCATTATAAATAAAATATTTTTATGACAAAAGACTTGTGATAATGTCAGGAACACCGAGGCTGTGAACAAAACCCAAAAATGCACTTAATATCAAATTCCATTAAATAAGCAAGGAACCATAGTATGTGATTTTTCCCTAAGGATTATCTACATCTAAAAAATCAAACTTTAATTTCAATATTTCCATAGTCTAGTAAAAATGCTGTTTAAAACAACATGTAAAAACATGTCGCTATAAGTTCACAAATAACACTGCAAACTGTGCTTCCATTAACATTTTGTTATAAAACAAGTTCTCATAGTATCTTTTTATAGTGTAATCTGTATAAAGAAATCTACAAAAAGTATGTTTTTCTGATATTTATATTTATAATTTAACTGCAGTAATCATTCATGTTAAGTTTCAAGTAAAGTTAGTAATATATCTCATCAATTTTGATTTAGTTTTGATCATGTATTAATACAAAATATTCAAGAATATATAAATGACTAATTAATGCTTAAAATGTATATATGATCCATGAACCCAACTAACAAAACAATCCTCAAAATGTTTATTTATAAAAATATAGCTTATTTTTCTAGATAAATTTATATTTTTATAATAGGTTAATTGTTTATATTCAATTAATTCAAACAACCTGGTATGATCATGACTCATCAGTCTAGATGAAATCAGGAAATACAGTAGTTAACCAAATCAAATTAGTCATTTTAAAATACAAGCTCAAACAATTAAATAAAATTCTAGAAAATGAATTTAATGTTAAATAAAATGAATCTTTCTTATAGAAAAAAAATTACACTCTGCTGAAACAGGGTCCAAATAATTGTAGGCATCTGAAAGGTGAGCCTTCATAGTTATCAACAGAGATGATTGGTATCCAAGGGCAATGAGGTCCGAAATATAAAAATGCATATAGTACACTTGGAACTGAATGGATGTGAAGTGTTCATTATGCTAAGTTTTCAGGTTTGGTAGTTCAAGATGTCCTTGTTATTCTACTAAATAAAGGTAGAATGTTCCTCTGAACTACATCCTATTCATTTCACACATCTTCACCTCAGATACCTAAAGAAGTGGTAAAACTTAAGACTGTACCATTGTCCAGGACTGAATGATATTTGTAATACTGAAATCTCAAAGGCCTCCTTGGCCTCACTTCTTGATTTATTTTTCATTCTCACTATGACCTCTTCCTCCAACTGACCCTGTCCTTCTTGCTCTTCCAACCAATTAAGTCTGCTTTTGCTTTACTTTCCTTACAGTCTTGATCCCATGGGTGACAAGTTCAACCCATCTTCCACACTTGAATCACTGCCCCTCTTGTCCTATCATCATGCATTCAACGCCAATCCTCAATCCTGGCTGATCTAGGGCATGGAAAAGCAGCACTGCAGAAATGGGTCTAGTATTAGAAGACCTAGGTTCAGGTTCCAATTTTTTCATTTGTTACCAGTGTCATCATGGTCTAGCCACAACTTCTCTGACCTCAGTTTACTTATCTGTAAAATAAGGTTAATGCTTTTTCATTTTTAGATGTATGAAACCCCATAAACTACCTTCTTTACTTCTCTCATCTATCTGAACACAGCTTAAAAAGTTATACAACCATGGGGCAGCTAGATGGCGCAGTGAATAGAGCACCAGCCCTGGAGTCAGAGGACCTGAGTTCAAATCCTACCTCAGACATTTCACACTTAGTAGCCATGTGACCTTGGGCAAGTCACTTAACCCCAATTGCCCTGCCCTCCCCCCTCCAAAAAAGCAAATAAATAAATATAAAAGAAGTTATACAACCATGTTAACTAGGTGCTCTATGAATTCATGTTATCTAATTTCAATTGGACTCTCACTACTATAAAGTAATGCTTTTATTGTTCCTTTACTGACTATATCATGCTTTCACAATGGTTTCAATGCTCTGAATCTCTTTTCTCAATCTCTTTATGTTCTCACTTTTATATCTTTAGGAGATCACTTAACTAAGGAAAAGCCTTCATTGTAGGGCCTTTGATTTTGCTTCCCACTCCACATCTCAAACAGCAATACCTGTCCTTTTCATTTTATTTGTTCCAGTTTATGAGGAAAAGGAAGCCCTTCTTGTGAAAGTTACGTCTTCTACTTGTGGCCAAGTCTCTCCTGCCTCTTCTAGATGTTTGCCTCTTAAGTCCCTATCTCTTTCGGAAAATTTTTGTTTTTAACTGGCTTCTTCCTGATGCTTAAAAACAAGGCCATCTATCCTTTATCCTTTAAAAAAAAATCTTTGCTTGATTCTGCAATTCCCTCAAACTATCATTCTTTATGTCTCCTCAAATTCAATGACAAAGTTCTAGCTAGAAAAGTTGCTTACGCTTGCTGTATCCATTTATTTACTAACCATTCACTTTTCAAATCCTCAGAACCAGGCTTCTAAACCAACTACTCTAATGAAACCTTTCTCTTCAAACTTACCATGATCTTTTTATTGTTAATTACAATGCCTTTTCCTCAGTCATCATATACTCTTTGAGTTCTATCACAAACTGCCATCCTCAACCTCTGCTTAACAATCTAGCCTTTCTTAACCTTCTCCTGGCTACTGTGATAATGATCTCTTCTAGTTTTCTTCTTCCCAGCATGATAGTTCCTTCTCAGTCTCCTTTACTGGATGATCACCTTCCATGCCTGGCTTCTTTATGCATGGGAATCCCTATGGGTTCTGTCTTAGGCTCTCTTCTTTTATACTCTCTCAGCGACCTCATCAGGTCTACAAATTCAATTATCATTTCTGTGCAGAATAATGAAAATCTTTGCATCTTCCCTAATCTTCCATCTTTAGAAATTCTAATGTGGACACAGTTTCACATTGTCAGCTGCCTGCTGGATATCTCTAAGTAGGTCCAATGTAGAATTCATTTTCTTTCCCACCAAACCTACCCCTCCTCCAGACTTTCTTGTCCCAGTCAAGGACACTAACTATTCTTCTACTCATCTAGATTCACAAAATCATTTTTCCTCTCCCTCATTCCTATATTCAATTAGTATCCAAATGTTATCAAATCTACTTCCATACAATTGCTTACATCTGTTCCCCTTTCTCCACATACATCACCTAGTTCAGGGCTACTCTGTATACAAAGAGTTCCCCTCTACCAAACAGTCTGAGTTCCTTAGAGGCAAGAGCTGGTTTATTTTTCTTTGTATCCTCGGCACAATGAACATACAAAGCAAGTGCTTGAGAAATGATGGGTGAATGAACGTTTTCAGTCTTTATCCATCTTGACATCTCTAGAGCTTCTGGCACTCATTATTATAGGGCAGATGAGTGGTATGGCACAGTATATCAAGTGCTATATCTGAAAGTGCTATATCTAGGGTCAAAATCCCACCTAAAACATTTATTAGCTATATGACTCTAGGCTTAACTTGTTATTCATCCTTTGATTCAAAGAGGACATTGCTGGGTGATGTCTTGACTTGCATGTGAACTGTATTTAAATGAGACAGGATTCATTAAGTTGTCAGCCTTACTGTCTTCGAGTCATTGAAGTTCAGTGGCAAGACAAAAGTCAAGATGACTCTTGATGGCCTGGGATGCAATGGACAACCTTAAGTTAACCTAACCTCCTTCGGTTTCAGTTCCTTCACTGGAGAAACTGGAACAATGCCTACAGCATAATAAACCCATGAGGGTATAATGAGGATCAAATAAGATAATGTAAATGAGTCACAAACTTTAAAGTGTTAAATAAATTCCAGCTATATTATTATATGTTTATAATCTTGTAGTTATCTTCAGCTCTGTTGTTGCTCACTAATTACCAAATGCCATCATTTTTACTTTTTTAACATCTCATATCTGTCCTTCACTTTGTATTCTTACTAACCCTAGTACTATCCTTCATTACCAGCTACCTGAAATATACTAATAGATTCTTTAGAGGCCTTGCTATTGCTATCCTCTCCCTTTTAAACTTATCCTTCATATCTCATTCCAAATCTTTCTTAAGCAGGAATCTCTTGTTACTTCATTAAAAAACCCAAACAAAATTGCCCAGAAATTCCCTATTGTCTGAATAAAGTTTAAATTCTCATCTGCATTTAAGATCCTTCACAATGTGCCACTGACTTATCTTTCTCATGTCATCTTATCTCATAATAGTGTGCTAGTGAACTCATAAAACTGGACTGTCCTCTGAGCAGACAGGATAAAGTTTTCCCCATCTAAATGCTTTTCCCTAAAGAATATTCTTCTTGGGGCAGCTAGGTGGCACAGTAAATAGAGCACCAGCCCTGGAATCAAGAGGACCTAAGTTCAAATCCAGCCTCAGACACTTAACACTTACTAGCTGTGTGACATTGGGCAAGTCACTTAATGCCAATTGCCCTGCAATCCCCCCTCCTAAAGAAAAAAAGAAAAAAATATAGTCTTTTTTCATTCTCTTTAACTATTGAATTGCTTTCTGTTCTTTAAAGCCTTCTTCAGATACTATTTCTTCCAGGAGGTAATTTCTCATACTCACTATCTCCAATTACTTTCCCCTTTAGTTTTTGCTCAATGGTTTGTTTTATAACTCTTTTAAGGGACTCATCATAGACTGTTGCATTTTATAGCTATCAGTGTTAGTACCTTTCTTTTATCTATAAGCTATATAGGACCACATTCTAAACTTTCTACATTTCCTGCACAGTTTGTCTAGCATATAGTTGGCACTTAGTAAATGCTTACTATATAACATGATTCAAGCACTACATGAAGAAGGGAAAAATTGATGTTGATGACAGGAGCTGTTTCATTTCTTTTTATCCTAGTGCTTGACTACATAATTCTTGTTGACTAACTGCTTAAGAACACATGATCTTTCCAGGGATTCTCTCAGTTAATAAATACAGGGATCTTGTGAAATCATATTGACCCCACCAGACAATGGTAACAAGAATTCTGATAAAACCTCACTATGTCTGGAAAGTTCTGTGGTATTAATAAATTTTTAGACAGGATGTAAGTTGTTCCTAAGCAGTAGGACACTAGTTAGCAAGACCCAAACCAACAGGCTGTTAAAGAGAAGGGAAGGAAAAGTGTTATGATACTAACAACAGTACTATATGGAATCAGAAGATTTATGGAAATTATTAATCAAGTGGATTCAATAAACACTGAAATAGATCCACTTCAAAGAAAATTTTCTTATGAGACAGAAGGAAGAATACTAAAGTAAAACACTATTTTCAACATCTAGGGTGTTCTTCCCTTGAACAATCATGTCTCTTTTTGGCTCAGGGGAAAGGGCTGAGATTTTGGTGGCCAACCACATTAGCACAATATTATCATTACATCAACTCCTTTTTAAAAATATTCATAAGCAATTAACTAGACTTAATCCTAGTTCCTTTATGAGGGCCTTAGAACTTCTTGCTCCTGAATAAAACCAAGAATTTGGTCTAGAAAGACAATAGCTTATATCAAAATTTTTAGACCATATAACTGACACTCATATGATCATACAATGATCTCATAATAAAAGAGTATGGTAGACTCATAAAACTATTATTTCGTAAGAGTCCTTTACTAGATTCAAGTAAGAACAATTTTCACTTGAACACTTCTCCTTAAGATGTATATAGAAAATAAAGAAGATTAAACTCCAGATGGTAAGAGCACTTCAAATACATGAAGAACATAGACTATCTGTATACTGCTGACAGCAACTGGTCACTGACACTACTGTTATATCCAATAGTGTCATATATATATGTATATATATGTAAGTATATAAGTCACTGTCAACCCATATGTAGGCCCAGTTCATGAAAAAAGGCCATACCTTGGCTCATATCCTGAAGTCTGTGTGAAAAGCTATTTGGGTTCAAGGCACCTAGCTGGAAGTAGATCTTTGTGACAGACAATGGATCCAACATGGTAAAAGCAATCAGCGACGGCCGCTACCATGGTATCCGCTGCTTTGTGCATACGTTGAATCTGGTTGTGATCACTGCCCTGAAGAAATACGAGGAAGCAACTGAAGTGGCTATTGCACAAAACATCTGCAAACATTTCCACTATGTTGTGAATTCCACTAACCAGCTAACAAAGTAAGCAAAATATATAACCTGAACTAGGATATGAGCAAAATGGGCAAATATTTCCTTAAAAGAAAAAATAAAAGTTCAACTGAATGAACTGGCTTTGCCAATTAAAACAAATATTTATAAATCTTTAGATTACCAATAGTAGCTCTGACTGGATCATTTGGTCAAAATTGGGAAGACATATAAAAACACCTCAGGATTTAAAAATTCTTCTTCAAGTTAATATACTTAAAATATTCATTTTTGAAGGGTGGGTAATATATAGGACCAATCACTTCAAGACTCGATACTTCAACAGAAGTCTATACAGTTACAAAGATAATATACAATTCTGCCATTGCATAAGCAACTTGAAAGCTACACGCTGAAACGCCTAGGTGTAGGACTATTCAAAGCAGGAAGAGCTTAAGAGAGACATTCTGGAGGTTCAAGAGTAAGTTTCTTATAATTATCTCCAAATTGAAAAAAAAAACCAACACAAAATTCCAATTACTCACACATTCTTGAGCCATATGCCACAAAGCAAAAAAATTTAAGAAGCAATTCACTAAATGTCAGTACACATATATACAGACATTTACTTTGGAGAATCTATGTATACTTTCTTATCAATTATAAAAGACTTGAATATATGCCTATGAAAAATTTAGTGAAGAGCAGAGAAAACCTCCTAGAAGAGGTTTTCTTAACTTGGAGTCTGTAAACGTATTTCTAATAACTTTATTTCAATATAATTAGTTTCCTCTGTAACCCTATGAGTTATATTATATACATTTAAAAACAATTCTGAGAAGAGATTCATAAACCTCATGAAAATGCCAAAAAAGACTGATGACACAAAAATAGTTAGTAACCTCTATCTTACGAATAAACACTTCAGTTTTTGTATAATCTTGCTTCACTTACTGATTATTTTAGCTACCTACTTGAATTTACTCTAAGAATTATGAAGAGTTAGATTTAGATTTCATTTCTGTCCTAAATGAACAGAGGGTCAAATAAAAATGTCACCCCGACTGGGAAGCATAAAGACAGGAGGTGAAGGAAATAAACAATTACATAAATTTAGGGGAAATCTTTCAGAAAAAGGGTAGGTTTCCAATAACATAAAAACAATGACTATTCTATATATTCTTAGAATAGAAAGGAAGCTCAAAATAGAGAAACTTTCATAACACATGATAAAAGTGGTAGATCAAATTAGTAACTCTTGTTGTTAATAACATAAATAAAAATTTTAGTGACTGCCAGTATCCAATGGAAATTTGGGTTAGATGGCAGTTTCCTATATAGTATGGTATGAGGGGATCTTTTAATTCCAAATCTATACTCTAATGCTCTGCCATGGATACAAATTTTCATCACTATATTCATTTTTCTTGGGTGAGTACTATTTAAAGACCAATATAAAAATACAAATATTCTGGAGAGAGTAACAAGTTAAGATCCATCAAAGTGGATTACATTATATAAAAGTAACTCCTTGTCTCCTAACAGAGAGAAGTGGATGGAAACTGGACTGGATTTAGGTAGGTGTGAAGGGGTCAGAGGCCTACAGTGGAGAGTCTTAGCATTTTGTCGTGTAGCCTACACGTAACTTCCACTTCTGACTCTATTAGAGTGAGTGTGATCAAATCATTTCATATCTCCTTATCTTAGTTTCCCTGGGTATATGAGGAGGACGTGGAAATAAATGACCTCTCAGGTATCTTTCAGGTCAAAACCCAGGATCCTAAGAGACATAGTCTTTGGCTTTATTTGTAAATCACTGAGGGAACTGGTTTAAGGGAAAGTATTATAAGGATTTTATTATATAATGTAACTACTTGAGGGCAGAAGCAGTTTTATATTTGTCTTGTATATACCTTTAAATATTTGTTGAATTAAAAAAAACATAAAATAAAGATTTATATCTAATTAAGCTGCTTCATTAGATAAATATAAAATAGTAATAAATAAGAAAAAGTCTGGTGAAAAATATCATATTGATGGAAGGAATTTCTTTGTTAAAAATTTCGGAAGTACATAAAGTTAACAAAATATTAAACAGTGGCTTTAAGTCAATGACTAGACTCTCCAAAAAAAGATCTTTTCCCAATAACTTTTATGAAGTAAATCAAAGTACTTGGGGATTTCCTTAACTGGCAACAAAGAGATACAACTTTTGAGGATGGGGTCTGTTTTATTTAAATTTTTTATCTCCCCAAGGGTCAAAAGCATGTTCTATATAGTAGGTGCTTCATAAATATTTACTGTTGATGATTAACAATTATTCAATTTTTTAAGTGATGGTACAACAAATCTTCCTTTTAAAATTTTATTGCCATGGTCATCCACTCCATTATTTAAGAACCGTCTCTTGATATTAATGGGACATTACAGAAATATTCTTTATTTTACTTTAATTACTTTACTTCAACAACAGTAGTATGAACAAAAGTGCTATCAGATCAAAGTTCCCTCTTCTAAAAGTTGGGAACATTAAATATCTTGTTTCTGATTCTTCATCATAGTCCTAGAAATGACCCTTGGTTATCAAAAGCTAAGTTGGGACAGTCCAAAATCTGGACAGGGACAAGAAATGAACCTATGATTTTTTTTTGTTGTTAGAGAGAGCTCCAGGTCGGTCATTCCAGATACATAGATTGCCTACTGTGAGGCAGGCACCAGGATCAAGCAGTGGGCCACAAAGGTAAAAATGTTCCTTGACTTCAAAGAATTTAGAATCTAACTGGGGAGACAACATGAAACAAACTGAACAAGATGAACTTCCTCTACCAACGCTATTCAATACTGCAACTTATAGTCTTAAGGAGTTACGTGAGGGCACTGAGAACCTATAACAAATTCAAAAGGTCTCTAATACAGGCCTTGTGATGTGTCAGTTGTACAACGACCAGACTACTTAATTTCAACAAATTTGTTACTAGAGGGTTGTGTTATCAAATTAGTATAGTATAGTCAAGTCATTTAAACTTCTCCAAGCCTCAATCTGTAAAAAAAAAATGGAGGTTAGATTAGATAATATTCAAGATTAAAAAAAAAAAAGATCAGAGTTTCAGTTTTTCTTGGAATCCCACTACGTGATCAAGGCTAACTTTGATGTGTTGTTATTACTGTATCATTACAAAAACGCTAACTTAAAAAAAAATTCAATCCACTTGTAAATCTACTAACTTAAGTGATGCAGTTTTTGTGAAGACTATCTAAGCTTTGGAAGGGATATGATTTATACACACAGAATATCAACATAAATGAGAACAGGCAGTCACTGAAGTATAATTTATCTGAATGTTTCTGTAACAATTTCCCTAGAGTTTTGATTTTACTCCATTTAATCTTATATATTTTTATTATATTTTATTATAATACTATATATTATTATATATTTCTAGGGAGAAAAAGCACAATGCCATCCCTCTGTATCTGTGTGCTGAGAGAGGTCACAAGCAACTGTAAGTATCTAGTAGGCCAACTGTTGAATAAATATAAATTTATTCTTCAGCTGCTCCCAAGTAGTCAAATACTAATTAAGTTGTGATACTTAATGTTGGTGAGGTTAACAAGCACAAGACTTTATTTACTTCCTGAATGGCACATAGTAGATGTTTAATATAAGGTTATTGTCCAGGAGGCAGTGCTTAACTGTAATATGTAACTGAATTGGAGCTTGTTGGAATAAATCAGATAACCAAATATCATGTGTAAAATTAAGCGAAAAATACTAAGCACTTGAGCAAATCTATTTTTGCTACACATACAGGCTTTTTTGGTGCTATTTCATTTTTTAGGTTTCAGCTCTTGATAAGGTCAAGAATGCCAGACCAGAATTATTTCTGTATTTTTATTCCAAAGAGAGAAGGAAGAAGGTATTAATTGTTGCCAACACTTTCCTTTATTTAATTCCTAAAAAAATCTCTGACTTTGGGAGTAATTGTGCTATGGTTTTTTTTTTTTTTGAGGGGAGAGGGGACGGGGATTTGAGGATTAATAGAATCTTGACTGTAGAATTTTTTGTAATCTACATGACAAAGCACAGCTACTACCAACAAGGAAATAATGGTTATTAGGTAGAATACTTCTAATTCCTTAAAACTAGTCTTAACACATACTTAGAAGGGTTTGCTATACCCAGGTCCAATTTAAGGAAACAAGGAGCTTACCACAAGACAAAAAAGTAAGCTTTACTGAGGGGAGATATACATAAAAACATAAAAACGGCGGTCAGGGAGAATAAACACAGGAATAGTCCACTTGGCAACCCAAAAAGGAACAGGCCAGACTTTCTCCAATC
This sequence comes from Petaurus breviceps papuanus, assembly GCF_028583685.1. Taxonomy (NCBI): domain Eukaryota; kingdom Metazoa; phylum Chordata; class Mammalia; order Diprotodontia; family Petauridae; genus Petaurus; species Petaurus breviceps. The sequence continues at coordinate 14,964,744 of NW_027187359.1, read as the reverse complement.
AGTAAAATAGAGAGAACTTTTATAGGGTTATTTTCTGAGACTAGTAGGAGCAAGCACTGGAGGAAAGGAATGAGTAGAGTGAAGATGGTGGAGTAGCAAGAAGAAATACAGTCTATCTCTATTATAACTCCTCTACAAAGATTCAGAAAATGCACCAGACTGAGTCCTATCAGGAAATACAAGAATAAATTTAATAAGTCATTTATCCAGTCCAGGTCAGTGGATAGTGAGTACAAGTTTTGGTTAGGGACGTGCCCCAGAGGTCATTCCAGTAAACGAGAACTAAACAAAGAGCAAGGCTGTATGCAAAAGGGCCAAGACTGACAGCTCTTTCTGTTTACTGTCCAGTTCTGGATCACAGATCCAGGTCAGATTTAGGAGGGGACCCGACCGAGAGGTGAAGTTCTAGGATAAGGAGCAACTGAAGTTTATAAGCTATGAATTGGGGAAAGAGTAAATACAGAATCAAAAAAATCTGTGTGGTTCTTTCCACAGGAGGGGCAGAGTCTCAGTTCCAGCCTCCAGACTAATCTGAAACCTGCAATGGAATAATCAGGGTAGGAAGCCCAAACCAAAGGGGAGCCTTCTGTTCTTTCACCATCAATTTTCAGAACTGGCTGATTATATTCAAGTGGATGCCCATCAACTGGGGAATGGCTAAACAAGTTGTGGTATATGAATGTAATGGAATGCTACTGTGTTATAAGAAATGAGGAGCAGATGATCTTCATAATAACCTGGACTTATATAAACTGATGCTGAGTTAGAGGAGCAGAACCAGGAGAACACTGTACACACACATCATATCTGTGATGACTAACTTTGATAGATTGAACTCTCTCAGCAATGCAAGGTTATAAGACAACTCCAAAAGAATCATGATGGAAAGGGCTATCCAAATCCAGAGAAAGAACTACAGAGTCTGAATGCGGAATGAAGCAGACTACTTACTCTCTCTCTTTTTTGTTTAGTTTTGTTTCTTCTTTCTTGTTGTTCATTTCATTGGTTATAATCCTTTACAAGTTGACTAATGCTTAAAGTGAAGGTATCTGTAGAACCTATATCAGAACATATGCTGCCATGGTGGGGAGGAGGAAGGAGAGGGAGGGAAGAAAATCTGGAATTCAAAAGTCTGTGGAACTGAATGTTGTAAATTAAAAGTCAACTAATTAATTAAGTAAAAAAAAATATCCCTCCAACTATGCAGATCAAAATTCATCTATGCTGACTTTGCTTGTGTGACTCCTTCTATGGTGTCTCATAATTTCAACTCAGGATCACTTGATTTCAACTTGATCACTCTTGACACCATAAAGATATTGACAGGGTAGCTGAGGTATCCACTGCATAAATGCTAAAATTTCAAGTAACCAAAATAATCTGACAAAGGACCATATTTTAAGGCTTTGTAATCTCAGGTCTCTAGTCAAATTACAGAGGTATAAAGTACAGAAAGCCCTCCACATTCTCAGATTTGTGATTTGAAGTCTGAAATCTTCACATATTGGCTATATTAATATCAATTTAAGTTCTCTTGACAAGCAGAGAGAAAGGCCCTTCAATGTCTGTAAAGGTAAGGAAAAGAACTAGTGGATCACATATCTGACTAGAACATAGGTGGTCCCAAAAGTCTTGATTCAGTTTTAAACTAAGATTTTTGGGACACTCTATATTCATTCCAATCATTTTACTCCTTGGTTGACTTAAGGTTAGAGGAGAATGGTTGATTCAGGTTGGTTCAAAGCAGTAACTCCTGCTTTTTAAAAGATCTATTACAAAACCCCCAATTAGATTTATTTAGGTTTAGAAATTTTGGGGGGAAAAAACAAAAACTTCCTGGGAGAATTAAATCAATGCAACTGGACAAGTAAGGAAAAAAAATCTTTGTATCAAACATCCTGATAAAAATCTGATAGACAAGATATACATAGAATTTGCAAATATACAAAATCAACAAAGATATTCTCTTATATATAAATGTTCAAGAACATGGAGTTTCCAAGAGAAAAGAGGTTATTAACAAAAATCATATGAAAACTGTTACCAACCACTAATGATGAGAAAAATGAAAACAAACCAAACATTGTTGCCTAGGGCTTCAAAGGATGTCTGCTAAACAACAGAAAATACTGGCCAAAAATCATCTTTGGTTTAGGTAATACATCAAAACAAATTTGGAAAGTTGTAGAATACCACATTCTCCAACAACCGTAGATCATGCTTATCCACTGACTAGCCAGTTCACCTAAACCTTCCTTTCCCACTTTTTCAAAGTGGGAAAGGAAGAGGCAAAAAGAAATTCCCCCCCAACAAGAAAAAAGTACATGTGTTTCTCACTTTTTCCCTATTTACATTTAACAGTATTGCCAGGATCTCACTTTTGGCAAGCACCTTTAGGATTATTCCTGTCAAATCCAAATCAATCTTGCAAAGATTTTGAAAAATTCACAAACATTTTCTTTAGGTTTTCTCACATTTAGTAATGACAAAAATGCTAACAAGATGAAAAATGCTATGGGTTTTATACTGAGTTAGATCGCAATTCATTTTTAGGCCAACTTAGAGATCTTAGTAGGCTGTAAATAAGTAAATGGAAGCAAAGTATTTTATTCAAATCTAAAGGAAAAGTATACTGTGATCTCTATAGGGTATTACATTTAGAAAAACAAATCTATTGATGCAAATTATTAACTGTCCTATGACAGTCATAGACATTGAAGATTGTGAAGAGAATGGCAGTTTCAGGAAGAAAATTAGAACATATTCTAAAAGCTTTTTATTTCTTCCTTAATATAAGAATCTCAATATATCTCACTACAGCAGAATTATATCTACCATGCCCAATTAGTAAGAACAAACATTCTGATGTAGTCGTATCTTTCAAATTCACATTGCGTTATTTCCATTGAGTTCAAATGGAATCAGTTACATATTTTACATAATTATACCTTGGCAAAGGTAGAACTAACAAAACCTGTCTGAAAGCTATAGTATTCATCTGGCCATCTCTTGACTGTTAACAGATAAGAAGGAAGGGGGCTTAACTTGAAATTCATAGGTATGTTTACAAAAGAAAAAAACTATTCCAAGTACTCTTTCTATTATAGTGGCTGGGCTTTGTTAACTCATCACTACCAAAGTACTTAACTATATACATCATGAATAACAGAGGTACTCCTAAACTATCAAATGTAATTAATTTTTAACTTAAAATGAATAGTATAAACAGACAGAAGGAAGAAAGTGTTGATATATATAGGGGACAAAGTAGTTTAATGAAAAGATAATCAGTGGAATGCCAATCCAGTAGAACAATTTCCAATACCGGGGGGACTGAATGGGTGATGAGGTGATGAGGAGGTTTCTAGTAATAGTAGTTACTGGTACATGAGTTCTCCAAAAGCTTATAAAATGGGAACTGTTTGTATGGTATTTTTGTTCCCTAAGACATTTGAAAATTCTTTCACCATAAAACAACATAAAGTACAGAAAATCAGCCAAAGCCAGTATGTTAATTCCTCTAAGTCAACAAGCATTTATTAAGCACTTACTATGCACCAGGCACTGAATTTAATACTAAGAATATAAAGAAAAAACAGTCACTCACTTTAAAGGGTTCACATTTTAATAGGTGTGAAAAAATACAAATGACTATGTACAAACAAGGTGTATACAGGGTAAACTGGAGGTAATATTAGAGGGAAGGTACTAGTATTAAGGGAAAGAAGAAAAGTCTTCTATACTACAAATTACTCTAAGAACTATACAATATAGAAGCCTTTATCTTTCTCTGTCTTTCCAACACAATCACCTCAAAAGTAAGTTTCAAGACTTCTAAGTTTCCTTTTATCTTATAAAAAGGCTTAAAATTTAAGACTGTTTAAAATTAAATACAGTTTTGGGAACAGAATGGTTAGGGTTAACCTCAACAAGGTTATTATGATTTTTAACAGTAACTTTTCCTTTAGATTTGAGTGAAATGTTTTGCTTCCATTTACTTATTTACAACCTACCAAGATCTACCATGACAGATTTATGTAGTATATAAAAAAGAACTGCATAGGAGGTCTGTTGTCTACATCAATAGAGGAAAAAATCCCCATATATGGTATCACAGATCTGAAATAGGTTTCATCTACACAAGACAATTGTCTACAATACATATTCAAAATACATGTGATTTTCTGGAGCTCTGGAGATGAAAATCACTGGGCATAATAACTATCTGAAGTTCTTATGAAGAGCCTGTGGATGATTGTTTCTATTTCTCAGACTGAATCAAAATAACAGTCTCTCCATAGGTTAGTGCTGAGATGTGTGTGCTTCTCTCCTCTGCATCTAAATTCCTGAGCTTCTTTAAAAGATTGGTTTAGTTATCAACTGATGCAATCAGTTTCTTTCTTTTTTTTTTTTTTTTTAAAGCAATTGGGGTTAAGTAACTTGCTCAAAGTTACATGGCCAGTTATTTTTTGTGTGGGTGCCAAGTATCTGAGGCTGGAACTGATCCCGGGTCTCCCAACGCCGGGGCAGGTGCTCTTATTCACTGTGCCACCTGGCCGCCCCATGCAATCAGTTTCTAGTCCATCCCCAGTAGTATCTTAGTTCTAACGGCAAACAATTTCAACGCAGGTAAAGAAATGGACATGTTTTCATTATTTTGTAGGTTTCCTAAGTATATAAATAGCAAGAAAATGAACCCAAATAAACTAAGTTACATAAAAACATAATTTCACTGCTAGAATTGATATTTTGTTTACTTGTTTAATTCTGATAATGACATATTTTAGTCACTCAGTCTTCTTAGCAAAGGAGCTTGCTCAGATTCTTTATCAAGCCTCATTTTTTGTTTGTTTTTAAAGAAAAGGTTTTGAGGCTATGAACATAGATCTGCCTTGTTTTTTAATATCTGAGAGCTCCAAACTCCATTATGGTAGGGCCTATATATGAAGCAGGTAACTTATTTATGCAAATTTCCTGAGAAGAACGCTATTTCCTGACTTCCTGATTCCAGATATTTTTAACGGCTATGTCGTTATGTCCTTGAATAATCTCTCTCCCTATATCTGTTTCTCAGCTTCCCTTAAGTCCTGAATAAAATCCCTTCTCCAAGAAGCCTTTCCTAGTCTCCTTAAACTTTACTACCTTTCCTCTGCTGATTATTTCAAATTTATCCTGTATATAGCCTGTTTGTATAAACTGTTTCCATTTTTTCTTCCCTGTTAGCCTGGGACTGTTTTGCCTTTCTTTGTAGTCACAGTTTATAGTATAGTACTTAATAAATAAATGTTTATTGAAAGACTGATCTTATTTTCTTTCAATGAGACAATTCATGGAATCCTAAAGATCAATGAAAGAGAAAAATCAACGCTCCATTACAATTTTAAAGGATATTAATTTCTGTCATTGTAGTTCTGTAATATACCTCATCCCCACCCCCAACCCTCTCCCTCCAAAGTATGATTTGGTTATAATGAAAAGATTGTTAGGAGACACAGTTCTGGGTAAGGGGGGACTAGAAATGAATGAGATATAATCACCCATGAGTCATGATGATGCAATAAACAGAGAAAGTTACAAAATGATCCATAATTCTAAGTGGCACAAAAATTTCTATTTAAATTGTAGAGTGAGGGGAGAAAAAGGAGAAAGAAGCTACTCAGAATTATGGGCTTAAAAACTAACTGAATGGAGGGACCCAAATATTAGACTAACTAAATATATTAACAAATGATTTAATATACTATGGAACCACACAAATACAGAAGTTCTCTAAGTGTCAAATAAAAAGTCATAATTAAGTAGGGTGAAAAAACGATCCAGGTTCTCCTTGGACACATAATTTCATTGCACAATTGGTCATTTTGCTTTGTACTGTACTCATGCTAAACATAGGCAAGGGGAACACCCAGAAAAAACTATGACTTATGTGTTAATCCTTGTTTGTCTTTCTTTTGGAAGAGGATCAATGACATCACAGGTGATATCTCTTGTCTTGTTTGTGAATTCAATTTAAGTGAGGCAGAGTTGCACAAAGTCATTAGCCTCACTATCTCTTCCAGAGTCTTTGAAGTCCAGTGGCAAAACAATGATACTGCAAAGGTTGAAGAAAAGGGTCAATCTGTTACCAGTGACACTTGGTGGGTTAAAAACCATGGCTAGGATATAGTTTTAGAGGGGCAAAACTTACTCAAAATAAACAAGATAGGCAATTCAGAGAGAAAGTAGCATTGTATATTATGAAGTGATACTCATGTAAGAAAATAGAGGAAGCAAAGGTGGAGTCCCAAAATGCCATTAGAACTTTAGCAAGTATAGGTCATATTAGGTCACTTATTATAGGTCATATAGGTCACTTATTATTTCCTTTGATGAAAAGCACATCAGACAAGTAAATAAAAGCTATGGCATATACCTAGTTTACTGAGATTTTAGCAAAATATGTTATAAATTCTCCTATGTTATTCTTGTAAAAAGATAGCTGATTAGATGAATCTGGAGAGGTAGGCTTAAAAACTAAGTGAATGGAGGGACCCAAATATTAGTTACCAAAGATTATATGTGAATCTAAGAGATGAAAAGAGGAGTAGCTCAGGGATCTATGCCTAGCCCAGTGGTTTTTTAATATTCTTATCAATGTCTTGGATTAAGAAATGTTACAGCACATGGTCCACCTTTCAGACAATCATGGATCCAAGTATGTAGAGAAGGTTTTTCTTCCCAAAGTCCACTCTCCTGGCTTTAACACATGGTGAAAACACTGGCAGAGGAGGGAGTGAATCCTATGGTTTTGAATTTTTTATTTTTGCAAATTCTGATCCATAACCTGTAATCTCCTCTACTCACAGCTGCTGGTATAATTAAACAATCTTCCTGTTCTTAAAAAAATTATTTCTCAATATAAATCCTGATGGACATTATATCTATCAACCTCCCAGACATTCTCCTTCTTTCCTCAATGAATTCAGCAAATTTTGCCTTCATACTACAGAATTCAACATACAAAAAAAGTTCCCTCAACTAATCTTTCAAATTTCTTACTCTACAGATGATGAAATCTTTCTAAGTATTCAATTTCCATGGTCATGAACTCTGAAATTCTGTTATCTCATTATAGTATTCCTTTTCATATTATATACTTTTATTACATATTCCTTTTTGCTTATGTCTTATGATTCCTGATCAGGTTTTTCATCCTCATTGTAACCTTTATTTCTTCTACTTCTAAGGTCTTTCCCAGGCCCCTGCACTGGCCACACTGTCCTCCGTTCCCCATTGGTGAACTAATCTCTACACTAGCCACTGTGAGTCCCTTGTCCTCTTGTTCTATTGTCAATCGCATTTTATTTACCAAACCCCAATTTCTGGATAATCAACTGTCTCCTTTGCTTCTATTCATGAGCTGCTGACTGGATCTATCACATTTTGCCAAGGTCAGTCCCTCTACAGACACACGTTTGAACCCATTCTCTCTTTTCTCCAACAGTCTGCTTCTACTACTAAGCCCACTTTCTTTTCTGTCTTCAATCTTTCCCAATTATATTGGCTCTTTCTTAGCTGCCTACAAATAAACTTGTGTCTACTCTATCATTAAAACAATTCCTCACTTGAGAAATACCTATTGCCCTAATCCCTCCTCCCATTCTCAAGTAAACTCCTTAAGAAAGCAACATACATTAAGTACCTCCATTTCCTGTCTCTTCAAATCACTGCAATCTGACTTCTGGCCTCATTTTTCAACTGATATTGCTTTCTCCAAAATTACCAATGAGCTCTTAATTGGCAAATCTAATAAATCCCTCCTACCCTTCTTGATTTCCCTATAGCATCTGACATTGTTGATCATTTTCTCTTTTTAGATACTTCCCTCTCTTGATTTTCATGACAGTGTTCTCTCCTGGTTCTCCTGCTATTTACTTAATTGGACAATTTCTTCTAAGACTCCTTTGTTGAATCTTTATCGTTAGCATGACTACTATTCGTGGATGTCCACCAAGATTCTGTACTGGGTCTTTTTTTTTCCTTCTCTATACTATTTCACATGGTAATCTCATCAGATTCCATGGGTTCAACTATCATTACTTTCATGTAGAATATTCTCATAACTATAAATCCAGAACTAGTTTTGCTCCTGAGTTTCCATATCATAACACCAACTGCCTACTATACATTTTCACCTAGATGTGCGCTAGACATCTTAAACTCAACAAGTCCAAAACATTATATTTCCCTGCAAACAGTCCCTTCTTTCCATCTTTCTATTACTGTCAAGGACACTTCCCCAGTTACCCAAGTTTGTAACCTGTCATTCTCAACTCCTTATTTTCAATCACCTCATACATCTAATTTCTTCCCAAATCTTGTTATTTACACCTTGAAAACACCTTGAGTGCATCTATTTTATGCCACTCAAAAAGCTACAGTCCTAGTTCAGGCCTTTATCACCATTAGCCTCTTAATGAGTCTTTTCGTCTCAAATCCATTCTTCATTCAGCTGCCAAGGTAATTTTTCTAAGGTCTATGTTGGACCACATTTCTCCTTTTTCTGCCAAGCTCCGGTGGCTCCCTATCATGAACAGTATCAAATAAAAAGACTTCTACTTATCATTTAAAGCTTTTCACAATCTAGCCACCACCTATTTTTCTAGTCTTATGGTTTATTCTACTCTATATAATAACCTCTTCCTACTTCTCTAGTCCTCTTAGTCATTACTCTTTTTTATGTACTGCCCTTTCTTCATACTAAGAAAGCTGGCCTACTTAAGTTCTTCAAACAAAATATTCCATTCTTCACATCTGTACCTTTACACTGGCTATCAACTATGCATAAAAAGCTCTATCTCCTTACTTCCACCTCTCAGTTTCTCTGAATTCTTTCAAAACAACTCAAAGCCCACTTATTGTAAGAAGCCTTTTCAAGGCCCCCAATAGATGATGCCTTCTCCAATATAAATACATATATATATATATATATTTATGCACACCTAGTTGGTTTACATGTGAACTCCCCTAATAGCGTGTAACCTCCTTGAAGGCAGGAGATGTTTTGGCTTTCCTTTGTAGTTCCAGTGCTTAGCAGAGTAAATGGCACATAGTAAATGCTTGATAAATTTTTGTTGACCAAGTGGGTCAATTTATTATCTCCATAACTCAACAGTCCCTCTCAATGGCCACCAAGGTTATATAAATTTTATCTCTTACTATCAAAATATAAGTTCCTTTCTCTCATTTTTGTATTTTTATTGTCAACAATTAACAGAGCAAGTGGCACATTGTAAGAACTTATATGCCTAATTTAATCATTCAGAAATCAAGGAGGTATGTTAAATATTGAATGACAAATTCAGGATCAAAAAAGATCTTGAAAGGTTAGAACATTGGGCCAAATGCTTTAGGATTAAATTTATTAGCAATAAATGAAAAACATTTTTCACAAGTATAAGAAAAGGAAAGTATAACTAGGCAATAGGTTTTTTTTGGTATTCTATAGATCTTGTTATTGTTGTTTAGCCTTCATTTCTGAAAAGAACTAACGACATAAAGGTATGATTTCTTGATTTATGCATGAATTGGATTTAAGTGAGACAAAATCGCACAAAGTTGTCAGCCTCATTCTTTCTTCCAGAGTCATCAAAATCCAGTGGCAAGACAAAAGCCAAGATGACTAGCAATGGTCCAGAATGCAGCAGATGATTTTGTGTCTCCGATATATCTGACCAAGTTCTAAATCCTCCACAATGTCTGCTTCAGCTCCTTTCATGGCCATTGGAACAAACTGTTCTTATCTATCCATTCCACCATGAGAATTCTTCACATGTTTTAGGCAGACATTCCTATAACCTGCCATTGTGTTTGAGGCCTGTCAGTTACCCTCAATCTAATTTAGGCCATCTGCAGAGATGGTTCTGTCAGGGTATGGCTGCAGCACATGTTACAGCTTCTTGGAGTCACAGATAAGAGTTGGGTGAAGGTGGACATTTTTTATATACATATACATGTACACACATACACGTATATAAGTATACACATATATGCAAAAAGAGAACATGAAGGGAGAAATGGTAAGATTTGGGAATGGATTTGATATGTAGGATCAGTAAAAGTAAAGAGGTGACAGTGTCATCAAGGTTCTAGGTCTGGGTTACTAGGAAGACAGTACCTCTGACAATAATAGGGAAGCTAAAAGGAAGGAAAAGTTTGGACAGAAAAATTGTTGTTTTGGACATGTTAAGTTGAGATGTCTATGTGATGTCCAGTTTGAAATGTCTAATACAGGTGGTTGTTGATATGGGACTGGATGGAGCTCAGAAGAGAAAATAGCCCTAGATTTATAGTTCTGAGAATCATCTGCATGGAAATGATAGGTGAACCCATAGAAGCTTATGATATCATCATAAAAGATTTGAGAAGAGATGAGACAGCACAGAGGAAAAAGAAGAGGGCCCAGGTTGGAGACTTGTGAATTATTCACCATAAGTGGGCATGTTATGGATGCAAAATTAGTAAAGAAGTCCCAGAAAGAGTGGACAAATAAGAGAACCAGGAGATAACAGTGGCCCAAAACCTTAGTGAGGATAGATTATGCAGAAGGAAAAAGTGGATCAACATTGTCAAATGTTGTAGGGAGGTCAAGAAAGATGAGGTTGAAAAAAGGCCATGAGATTTGATGGATACAGCTAAAATTAGAAAGGAAACTAGTAACTGGGAGAAAAAATTCTTTGTGGTGAGTTTCTCTGATGAAGGTTAGGGTTTGTGTGTGATGGAGGACCTTAGAATAATTAAAAGTATTATGCAATTTCCCAGATGTAAAAAAAAAAAAATAGATTTGGTGGATAAGAGATAATGGCTGCATGAATTCAATACTTCTTTGATTACGAAAGTTGTGAAGAATATAGGAATACATAAATTAGTCAAAGAGTATTTGTGTTATGCAGGATGTCTTCTGTAAAGTCCAAATTAAAGTGAGATTCCCTACTGACGGTAAGGTTCTCTAGATGCCTCTTTTTAATGACCTTGTATTGATGTTATCAATCCACAAAAGAGTGCAGTTTTTTCAAAATCCAAAACACATTGCCCTGACAATTCACCCAAAGCAAAGAAAAACTGATGAAGGCTGCATATTTCTCATATTCTGACATAAAACTGTATGGGTAGCACAGTGAGTTAATCTTATACACACATACACACACACACACATAAATGTATATATATCTTGAATATGACACACTGTGGGTATAGACTACATCATGTTACCAATGACAATACACACAAAAGAAGTGTTACAAAAAGATATCAAAAACATATACAATAGAAAGGAGAGCACATCAGTTTTAGCAAGAAGATTTAGCAAGCAGTTTTATAGCAAAAAAAAAAAAAAACAAAAAGGAAAATAAATGCTAATAGGCTGATTGTAGCATCCATACTCATGAAATATTAAAAACAAAATGCAATGCTCCACTTGTTCCCAGTAGGTCATGGATGGAAAGTTGGAAAAATACAGACAGGTATTATACAGAATGAGAAAGCATTGGTAGGTTATCTGTAAACACTAATAAGACCACAGGAATAAAGGATCATAGATCTAGAGTTGGGAGGAAATCCAAAGGCCATTTAGTTTAACCCCATCTTTTTACAGATGAAGACTTGTCCAACATCACAGTAGTAAGAGGTAGAGGCAGGATTTGAATCCAGGTCTTGTTACTCTAGAATGTGTGCTTTTTCCACTGTACATTTTTCTCTCCATTATTTAAATATTAAAACTTTCATGCTGCTGCATATTTTGAAGTATCTCTATCTTAAAAATTCTGAATAGTATTAATATAAAACTCATCATAATATAGTGCAAAGCAGGAATACTGGGTAAAATTCACCCAGTGTAGACACAGACAGTATGTACAGCTCTTAAAATTATATATATACCTTATCTTTAGTTGGCATAAACAAAAATCAACTTTTATTTTCCTGGATGTCATTTTCAAAATACACATGATATTCAAACTAACCGTAAGACACTATACTATTCTATCCCATGATCCTGATGATTCTCTATATTACCACAAGAAAATCACATAGTATAACCTCCATGGTGCCACGATGACAGGAACTATTTTACACTTTACTTAAGTGTTGTTTTAATAACATGAACTCCTAGCCTTCCAGACCCCTAATCCTCATTTACCATATCCACTTACATTCACCTTTTGATTTCACCCTAATTTATAGTCTTCAATACTTGGCATTCTTGTTACTGAAAGGAGAATATCATGACATCACTCTCAACCTACTAAATCGGGATTATCTGGGAAACTTTTTTTCCCTGAAAGGAAAACCTAGCAAATAACTATTGTACATTTCTAGCAAGTGATTCTCTATCATCATACATTTTACTTTGGTCTTTTCAGCTCCAGTTTGTTAGAAAAAGAAGGCAGAAAACAGAGCAAATACCCGGGGGGGGGGGGGGGGGGGGGGGCCACGGGGGAGAGTGGTTTTAGAAAAATAAAAAAAAAAACAAAAAAAAAAAAAAAAAAAAAAAAAAAAATTTTTAAAGAATGTTAAAAGATAAAACAAGGTGT
>NW_027187359.1:14897551-14952075 GCF_028583685.1 Petaurus breviceps papuanus | reverse complement strand
ACCAATATAGGTAATTTAATACTGTTTTTTTATTTTAGTGTTTATTATTTTACGTTTTCTTTTATCTTTTATTTTTTTTTTAGATAAAAGAGGGAAAAAAAAAGAAAAAGAAAGAAGGGAGGGGGGGGGGGGGGGGGGGGGGGGGGGGGAGTGATGCCACCTGGTAAGGTGTATTTTAAGAATTCAAATGAAAAAGCAACAAATGACAATCATAATGGAACAAAATTTTCTGGTAGTTTGAAATGTTAAGACTTGACTTAATGAATAGATGATGAAAGAAAAGCATAGAGTAATTATTTAGAGAATGCTCTTAAGCAATTGATAAATAATTATCATCATCTAAGTCAAGCATACCTGAAGAATATTATGTGGTATCAACTTAGCAGAAAAGGCAATAAAAAGATAATTCTTTCACATATGACAATTTAAGGGAAATCAAATTGTTTAACACACATACATGTACATTTGGATCACTTCAAAGGCATGAACACATTATTATACCTCAAACGATTAGTGTAGGTATCCACACATGTCTTCATTTTGGCTAACAATGTTCCAACTGAAGCTTGAGATTCAGATTGCTCCTCCTCCTCTTCGCCATTTTCTGTAGAGAGAGGCAACAATAGGGGCACCATAGATGTGCATGAAGCAATGGCGCGGAGCAACTCCAGCAGAGCGCGGTACAGAGGAACGTGTCTGGCCATATCAAGAACTATAACAAGTGGGGAAAAAAAGAAACGAAAGGTAAATGCACATGCAGTATCAAAACAAGTTCAAAACAAAGCTGCTTTTATTTCAATCTTAGAGGAATTAAAACATTTTCCTTTACTTACCTTCAGTAGCTGAAAAACAGGTCATCATGATGTCAATGTCTGTGTACTACATTTAAGAGTAAAAATATCTCTTACATCTACCATTTGTGAATTGAGATAAAGACAATATAATAAAAACTCCAGTCTGAATGACTAACTTTATAGATAAAGGGCATTTTCTGAACATAAAAAACTATGGAATGATATCAATGAATAAAAGTGCAACACAATTTCAATTGGTGATTTAAATAAAATCTCCAAAAGCAATGCCACCACTTGTTATGTAAAAGGAAGAAACGAACTCAGACTATCTAAAGACCATTATTATAAAGATAACCAAAAATCATTTTTAAGGATGCTATTTCAAATAACCGCATTTCTGTTAAAATTATATTATTTTTTTTCTATGTATGGAAACACTGGGTATCATGTTAGATTCTTCTTTCCTTTACCATCTAGAGTCAACCACTAAGCTGATTCTATGAATTTTCTCTGTTGAACATCAAGTTGTCTCACCATTTGCTAATCTATCTATGATAAGTCTGTTTTATTATTCTTCATAACCTCTAAAATCTATACAGTTCATTTGCACAGAGATAGTCATAATTCAGGTTCACATATCATATTTGGAATAATATTACCCTGTCTAATAATAAATATCTCTGCTTCTAGCCTTGTTCCCCTTCCTTAGTTATACGCCGAACATTGCTATATGATTATGCAATTAGGTTAAAGGCCAATACACACATGCCCACTTCCTTGTAAATCAACCTTGTCGGTCTTATCTTCACAAGTACTCTATTATAAGCCATGTATGTAAGAATTCCTTCACAGGTACACCCCCCGCCCCACCTCCCATCCCACCTTGGTTTAGTCAAACTGTTCCCCAAAAGTGATTTGCACTACCTTTGTCCCTACAATGTCCTACAATTTTCGTTTGTGTATTTCCTTTTTTGTTTTTTTTCTAATTATCCAACCCTTAGCTTATCCAAAATTTGGCTTAAATTCCATGTCTTTACTATGCCTTCCCATACACTGCTAACTCGAACTGACTTCGTTTTCTAAATTGGTTAGACTAGTTACACATGTAGGAATAATCATCAACAAACCAAATACAGGCAATGGAAAGAACATCGACTATGAAGTTAATGAGCAACAGTTTGAATCCTAAGTTACTGTCGACATCACTCTCCCTTCTTAGAGCTCAGTTTCCTCATTTATAAAATAAGGGGATTGATTAGAGGATCCCTGGAGTCTCTTCCAACTCTAAACATATGGTCTTATGGATCTTACAGTTAGAGTAACAGTTCTTGAAGCCCTGGAACCCACCCTGTTGTAGTGGTGTGTCTATTTTGTGGCTTTTTTTTTTTTTGCTTTTCATAGGGGTAAACTGGGGTTAAGTGACTTACTTGCACATGGTCACATGGCTAGTGTTAAGTGTCTGGGGCTGAATTTGAATTCAGGTCCTCCTTACTCCAGGGCTGGTGCTCTATTCACTGAGCCACCTAGCTGCCACTATGGCTTAATTTTTTTATCTTTAAGGGAGGACACCAGTGGTGTCCAGCTTAAATAGAAATGGATCTGCAGGTTGCATTTGACTAAGAAAAGCATGAATTAACATGATCTATTTTGTACTGTATTTTTATTTATTAAACATTTCTCATTATGTTTTAACAAGGTTCCAGAGGCATGCAGGTGAGTGGTTCTGTGTGCAACACACAAGTCTGACACCACAGACGTGGATATACACCCCCTCACACAAGTATGGGAGGAAAGCTAGCATCATTGCTGTACTACATAAAAAGGCAACTTACCACAAGAGAACAAGTCCTGGAGGAGACTGTAACCTAGTTCTACTGCTTCAGAGCTGTGTCAACTGTGGTAAGTCAATGACCTCCTTCATAAACATGGGTAATATCCTGCATTCTGTGTAACTCAAGTAGCAATAAGGAGTACCAAAGGACACACTGGCTCTGCCAGGAAACACTACAGCATAATTGTAGTCCTTCTTTAACAAAAATTTGGAAATTTGAACTTACTACTATTAACCAAAGGTCACAACTCCACAAGACATGGGTAGTAACTTTATTACAAGAGAAAGGCACATGTATGTAGGAACTCCTTATACCAACCACTACCCTCCTCCCCCAGCCTTGAATTTTTATTGGTACAACAAAAAGGGGAGGTCCCATGGGAGGAGAGGGCAATCCCCTCCAAACTGGGAGTGGCAAGGTAGGTCAGAGGGAGGACAAAAACCTGGGGATGGAGTTAAAATTTTTACTATATTTGAGGCAGTGGTGATCCATTTAGGTTAAGATATCCAGGAAATACATAGTGAGAAATAAAGGATTCAATTCCTGGGCAACTGTTTGAGGGAGGGTGAGGAGGGTAGAAATCTGGCTGGAAGCCACTTACAAAAGAAATGATCATTTAAGCCCTGGAAGCAGATAAGAAACTCAAAGGCAGAATTCTGTGAGAAAGCCTATACTAGGAAGATGAGCAAAAGTAGAAAGTGAAGGAACAATTTTCAAACCATAAAAACAAAGTGCCAAGAACGCTAATAAAAATTATCAAGAAGTTTGGAGTGGTCAGCTGCAAATTACTCAAGGAGAATGAAAAAAAAAAAAGGGCTAGTACAGCCCTGCCAGTTGCCTTACATAAATATCTATAATAGACTAGAAATCTGGTAAAACAGAGGCAATCATTAACTAAATGTCAAATCACTGTTCCAGAGATTAGAAATACACTAATTATTTTGAATTCTCATAAATTGTTTGCTTATTCATGATTACCTAGAAGTTTCTTCTCCAAAACTGCTGTGTGCATGTATACACACACACATCAAAAATTAAGAACTTCAAAAATAAGATGTTACAAATCTATGAAATAATATCACCTAAAATTCAGTCTTTAAATTGTTTAAAATGCTAATTATTGAAAGATATCAAATAAGATTAACTCAGAAAGAAATAATGAAACTAAGTATAATTCTTCCATTGAGATAATCAATAGCTAATATCTTAGCTGAAAATCTATTAAATGGAGTGAAATGTCCTGCTTAACCAATTTCAAAACCAGGTTTTTCCCAACAGTCAAAAGTTCTATACTGGATGCTCATAATAATCTCTAAAGATTAAATTTAAATTAGATATGCTCTACTTTCTCTAGCAATAATTCATAATGACTAAATTGGCAAAAGTTATCACATTAAAAAAATTCTAGATAAAACGCCACTTGTGGCATATTTGGGGGGATCTGGGTGCTACTAATATGAAAGCATACTATATATATATATATTTTTTTTTTTCTGAAGTTACTCTATCTAAAAAGTAAAAAAAGTTAAATGGCATTTTCCCCAAATTATATTATCTGGAAATATATTTTCACCTAGAGAGTTCAGGGAATAGAGAGGAAACAATATAAAAGAGTGGATAAGCTAAATTTTACTCATTGTTCTTGCAAGGTATAGGCATATTTTTAAAAATGAGATTTAGTATTTTATTACAATTTGTGCCTACAGGGCACAGCTAGTTCCTCACAAAGCCTGAATAAACTAAAGTGTGAGCTAATATGAAGAAAACTTCAACATATGCCAGCTAAAGACAGGTGGGTAAAACTTGAAAAGGATAATGGCAAGGATAGTTTTCTTTGTTAAAGGCAAATAAAGGACTTTATTATAATTTCAGTCAATAACAAAAACAGTTAACCTGTGTTATGCATTTGAGGAAGTTTGCAGCACATTATCCAGAAGCAGATAACCAAATTTTGAAGGAATTTCTTATGTGTTATGTTAACTTATAATTATTGATATAGGACTAGATAAAGAGGAAATCAGGGTTGTAAACTGAAAGAGCAATTTTATCTTCAAATATCATGTTCCTTGGGGGAAAGGACTTAGTTCATTGTCTCAGCTGATATGAGACTATTTCCTTTAAAAGTCTTTGTACAGTTTTAAGCTTTATTACTTTTTAAATTTTTTTTTTTTTGCTTTTTTGGAGGGGACAAGGCAGGGCAATTGGGGTTAAGTGACTTGTCCAAGGTCACACAGCTAGTGTGTGTTAAGTGTCTGAGTCTGGATTTGACAGGTTTGGAAAAAAATATACTTATTTTACGTTTAAAGGCCTAAGAAAAAAAAGAGTGTACACTTTTCAAAGGTATCCTTAAATTAACAAAGTACTTTTGAAAAATTGAAGTTAAATTGAACCTAGTAATTCTAGGTTAAAAATCACTATTATTATGCTCTCATCACCATCACTTTATAATAAACACAACCATCAGAAATACCATGACCAAAAACTAAAACCATTCAGATATCAATCCACAAGTCTGTGAATTTTCAAGAGTTTCAATTGGAGTGGAGAGCCTGTTTGTTACTAATTATACAAACAGTATGATCGCTCCTTTTATTGACATTAGATGCTTTCCAAAATATTTCATTTTAGCCAGGAAAAAATGTATAATCTTCAATATTATAAATCAAACATATGACCAAGCCTCATTTGGTGATGAAGAAATATATGGTAAGTACTGAATGGTATACATGTTTGGAAACAGTTCATTTTGGGCTCCACACAGTGTCAGCAAGAGAACTCCATGCCCCTGTACTACCTTCCAAATTTCTACAGCAGAACCATCAGCATTCCACTCTGAACTTAATTCAATTTTCTCTTTACTCAAATTATCTTGTATCTACTTCTCTGCACATACTCTGCATCTTCCAAGAAAATGTATGCTCCTGAGGACAGTGACTAGTCACTGGAATTTATTTAGTAGTGAGGTGACACTGTCAGAGCAGTGCTTTAGGAAAATCACTTTGGTGGCTGAATGGAGGATGAATTAGAATGGGGAGAAAGACCAATCAGCAGGTGATTGCAATATTCCAGGCATGAAGCAATGAGATCCTGTACAAGAGTGGTGGGAGTGTCAGATGAGAGAAAGGACATATTCAAGAGATGGTATAAAGGTGAAATTGGCAATAGATTGGGTGGAGGGGAAAGGAGTGGTAACAGATAGTGAGGAGCACAAAGTCACTTTTTTCATCTTAAGGAGGCTAGTGTTGTCCTCTACAATAATAGGGAAGAATAGGAGGAATAGGTTTAGAGAGAAAGATAATGAGCTCAGTGTTAGACACGTTGAGTTTAAAATTTCTACCAGACATTGTGATAGTAATGGCAATTAAAGATTCCTCTGTATTGGCTTGGTTTTCAAATTGATTGTGTTAAAACCCAGAGCTTGTTAATCCCACCTGTGGGATGGACTTGTTGATGTAAAAAGAAAGCCCTGAACTGGGAGGAGCTGGTGACGTAGATTTGGAGAGACAAGAGAGAGGCAGAAGAACTTTTTGGAAGCAGCACCTCATGGAGGCAGAGAGAGACTGAGAAGGATTGCTGAGAGCCACTTTGAATTGCCCTGGACTTTTGAGACCTGCCCCCCTGAGCTGCCAAGAACTGAGGAGACATGGCTGTTTTGCTGGTACTTTGTCTGTCTGTTTTGATGTTGTTTTGCCAGATTTGTCCACTGGTGAAAGACAGTCCTTTTGTTGAAGAAGTCCTGGAACCCGGCTGCTGGCTAAGAGATCCTGAGACTGTCCTGTAGACAGAGAGTGAATACTGTCCACTGGTGAAGGACAGTGCTGTTGTTGCAGGGGTCTGGAGACTGTCCTGCAGACAGAGTGAATACTGTCCACTGGTGAAGGACAGTGCTGTTGTTGCAGGGGTCTGGGAACCTTTCTGTTGGTTCAGAAGCCCTGAAGAAGGATTTTCTTGTTGTATGTTTACAGAAATCCTGGGAGAGGGTTTTGCTAATGTTTTCAGGGGTTCTAGGACTGTTCTACAGATAGAGGATGAATTCATGAAGGGACTGGCAATGTATCTTGTGGCCTTGCTAAGCCTTGTCTCCCCAGGAACTAAGATTGCTGAGAACTTGCCTCCTGTCAAGATGAAGAAAAGACCTCCATTTGGGTATTAAGTGCTGTGCTTAAACTTGATGTAACTCTGGGGTAGATTCAATTGTGATCCAGGGGTGGGGAGCTTTTGACCTTTTTGTGCTTTGTGATGGAACAAATGAAGGTACAGCCTAGGGGTGGAGTAGTATTTAGAACAGGGACTTTGTAATTGATTGAATGAGTGGAAGGTCCTGGGGTGGGGTAGTACTTGGAGATTATTTAATCACCCTTAGTAAATGCTGTATTTGGAATGATGTCATGTTTTGATCTTCTCTGTTCTTGGTTGGTCACTGAATAAAATGGAGAGCGCCTATGCTGGTATTCTGAACCTTGGGAAGTTGCCTTTCCTTGGTGTTACATGACAGACATTCAGTTTGAGATGTCTGAAAGGGAGTTGGAAATGCAAGACTGTAGGTCAGCTCAGCTTTGGGCAATATAAATAGCTTTGAGAATCATCAGCATAGAGATGGTAGTTAAAACCCGGGGTGCTGATGAGATCACCAAGTGAACTCGCATAGATGAAGAAGACACCAACAGAGGGCAGGATCTGGATAAAGGAGAAGAAGGAATAGTCAGAAAAGTGGGAGAACGGGAGAGAGCAGGGCTGTGAAAACTTAGAGAAGGAAAGTAAATGACAGGTGGGGACAACATGGGAGCCAGCTGCTGGAGTCGGCAGGACGGAGGGCGCCTGCCTGAGCAGGTAAAGGGGTTGTGAGACAAGGTAAAGGAGGAAACAGTGGCAGAAGGTGTATACAGAAGAGGGGAAAAGAAGGAATTTATGGTAAACAGCCTCATTTTTTTCTATGAAATGTGAAGCAAGGTACTCAGTTGAGAAAGGGGAAGAGGGGGAGCCACTGGAGATTTGAAGAGTGATGAAAAGAAGACCTGACAGCTGTGGAGAGGGGGAATTGAGCTGACGGACTGATTAGCAGCAGTGAAGACCTAGTTGAGAGGATAACAAAAATGTGTGATTCTTCTCCATCTTCTTTCAGCAGCACATTTGTAGAAATGAAGTTAGTAAATGATGAGAATGATCCAAGATTGAGGCTTAGTAGGGTACAATCAGTGAAATGATAAGGGGGCTAAGGATTCAAAAGTTGAAGCTGTTTCCTAAGGGGTAAAGAAAGGAAAAAGAGGACAGTGGTTAGCACAGGAAATGGTCTGGGAGAGAACTGAGTGGTCAAGCAATTGGAGGTTACTTTGTGGACAGAGTGGGGTTTTGTAAAGGAAGGCAGAGAGAGATGTTAAAAACCAGTAACTTGTCTTTTGGTACTTGAAAGTTTGTCCAGGGCAAGATGGATGTTGTTTGGCTCCAAGGAGCAATCTTTACCAAACCCTCTTTCAAGTAGCACCGTATATTACTTCCTTTCCCACACTCTAAAATCACAATATGAGACTCAATATTAATCCCTATTAAATATCATTTTCTTAGATTAAGTCAATGCCTGGACCTGTTAAAATGTTTCCAGATTTTGTAACTCACTGTGTTTACTAATTATCTCACTTTTATGTCATTAAAAAATCTGATAAGCATTTTATCCAAGAGCTCCCTGATGCCATGGTCCTCTTTGAGAACGATGGACAAACAACAACACCACAAAGGCACTGATAAAAACGTTAAATAGCAGAGGGACAGTCACATATCTTGGGGGAATATTACTGGAGGTCTCCTGCAAAAATGACACTTAACTAAGTACTTTTCAATTTGACCATTAAACCAGTTCAAACCACATAACTCTCCATCTTTCCCCTCCCCCCCAAGAATATTGTGAGAAACATTATTAAATATTTCTAAAAATCTAGGTAAATTATATAAATAGTAACAAGTCAGATACAAAAATGTTGCCATGAAGTGAACACATGCTATTACAGATTTAGAGGTAATAGAGACTTAAAAAGTCATCAAATCCAATTCCCTCATTTGACAACTGAAGAAACTGAAGTAGAGAGGTGTTAAGTAAGTTCTCCAGGGTTATACACCCAATATGCAATATGTGTTAGAAGCAAGCTTGGATTTTCCTGGCTTTGAAGTCAACTTTCTATCAAATACCATGTTACTACTTTATGGTAATGTGTGCCTGAGTGTGTGTGTGTGTGTGTGTGTGTGTGTGTGTGTGTGTGTACATACACACACACTCTCTTTTTAGTATGTTAAAATTTTATGAAAATGGAAAGTAGGTCCAATGCTTGAGAAAGGGAGATCTAATTAGAATATTCACATTTTTACATTGAAATGCTAGTCTCCCCTCCCTAAAATATGCATGATAAAGACAATGAGTGAATAAAAAGGAAATTCCATTTAAATTCTATCATGAAAAATTGCCTGTCAAGCAAAGCATAAAACAACAGAATCCCTTTTCAAGCTTGAATTCCTCAATGTCAGCATTTGTCATATGCTTCATCAGAAAACCCTGAAGTATCATTAACTCAGCTCCCTTACACATGGCACTCTTCAGTGTTGTTACAGGATTAAAATGTGCCTGGCCTGACAATGAAATAGCAGAGCCATCACACATTGTTATGCAACTCACTGTCTGCAAGGGTGGCTTGTAGCTCTTTATTCAGCAAGTGCCAAGTGCATGCTTAATCAATGTCACAGCTCTCTACAGTAAGCAACTGAAGCCACTGTCCTTCTGTTCCCTGCATGTGCCTGGCTGCTAAACTATGCAATGCTTGAAGAATACTTTGGAATTATCACAAAAGGCTACAAAAAGGAGGTGTGTGATATTTTATGCTTATGACAATAAAACTACTTTCCTGCTTTTCAGATGTCTGGACTAAAGCTAGGTATTGAAATCAGATACTCAGTTTTCTGCATTTGGAGCTACAGCATTTCAAGGAGAGAAAGCTTCAGAAGAAGTACACTAGTTAAAAGGCTCGTCTAAAGGGAAAACTGGGGAGAAAAAACGACAAACAAGAATAGCAACACTATTTTTTTCCCTCAGCACTTGAAACTTGAATGACATTGTTGTCCTGATTCAGCAAACATGGGATTAAAAATAAAAAGAATTCTACCACTGAAAATGGAACATGTTTACAATGTGGACTGATATTGAAAATGAGGTTATCTTTTCATACTGAAAGTCTACAATGAATTTCACAATGGATCACTGATGGATAAGGCCTATGCCTTTTAAGAGATTGAAAGCTTTTTATATTTTTTGACAATAAATTTCTTTACTAAGGAATTCCTTGCTGTATATACATTTTCTTTTTCTCTGAACATAAAAAGCAGCTCTCTATGAAGATAAAAGGTTGGTTCATCACTATCATGGACTAAGGAGCATGTCAGATGACATTTTATTTCTGATGCAATGTAGGGTAAGGAATGACAACTTTAAAATTACTGTATTTAGGTTGGCAATTTAATTAGGCAAGAAAGAGTCGGTATAATTCTTGGTCATACAAATTGCCATAATTTTCATATATTCTAATTGGTTAACAAAATGGACTTAATTATCCGAACTGCAATAAATAAAAATAATTCCAGTGCTAATGCTTCAAATTCAAGTTATTAAACCTGGGTTTTATAAAGCAAACTGTTCTTTCTAAAGTCAGGAAAAAAGGAGATTTTTTTTTTTAGGCTAATAATCTCAAGCATTTAACTACTTCAGAGTGAACAAAATTATATATGGAACAAATTATGCTAACTTAGCTATTATATATGCTGGGAAATAAAAATGTACTTTAAGGTTTCAAAAATGTAAACATTATATACTACAGTTTTGTGATAAGTTGCTTGAAATTAAATGACCATTTATGTTGCTGTAGAACTTCTAAAATGAAAAGCATTTAAGATTTAAAATAGTGTTTACTCAAAAGTTAGAACAATGTACAAAATATTTAATGTGATTAATAAAAAAATACAAAGAGCTGTACACTGAGAAATTAAAAATTAAGTTATTCTACTAAATCTAGAGAAAGGCAATAACTGTAAAAGGTAAATACAATCTTATAGAAAGATCAAAGTTAATTCTTTAAGAAAACATTCATTTTCTCTTTCTTTTTCTCTAGCTAGCTGTCAAAATATTGGTGAAGATATTTGCTGGAAAAAATGGGTACCTCTGCCATCACTACAGTAGAAGATGTAAAAAGGCAAGAGGAGAAAGAGGAAAAAGAAGAATCTATTTTAGCCATGTTAGGAATCATTGGGACAGTGCTTAACCTCTTCGTTATTGTTTTTGTGTATATATACACTACACTTTGATGCTATTTTCCAGTGGAAGTTATATATTTGGGGAAAAACAGTATTGAAAAGAATGTTTTTAATACTTCATTTAGAAAGTAGTGTCTCTAACAGCTGTAAGGAATATTCCAGGGTAAGTGTCTCACTCAGGTTACAACATTACTGACTGTGAAATGCATCTGGAAATCCAGTGAATGTAATCAAATAATGACAAGATGGACATATAAGATTCCATTCACAAAGATAAAAGACTGGGGAGGCTGAAGCATCAGAAATATGAATAATTATATCCTTTTTTGCTAGGAAGTATGAAATTGCTTATATAAGTAAGACAATAGATGGCAATGCCAGGTACACTTTGATAAGGGTATATATTTAATACATATTTTTTATTTACAATCAAACTTCCACTAAAATCTGTTTTCTATGTATCCTGAATACATAGCTATATGTATGGTTGAAAAGGAGGTAATTTAGATAGTATGGAAAGAACATTACTAATCAAATGTACTGTAAAATTACCAATACAATTTTAACCATGGGCTCTACTCTCTAACATTATTTTGAACCTTTCTACATATTGATCAATATTTTCAGATGATGAAATTGCCTTTGGCTCTAGATAAAAATCAAAGGGGCTGCTTGCTTTACAAACTATTAGGTTTTTTTTTTATACTTCAGGTTACATAAAAATAAAGATGACAAAAAAGGAAAATTGTTTCCTTTTCAATAATGGTTTAGCATATTTTGAAATACTTAACTCAAGAGATTATTCTAAAGGATAGAAATTTAATTTTCAGGTAATAAATTTTTAAAATCTAAGATCATATATCTAAACTCAAAAGCCAATAACATTTCAGCTTTACTTTCAAATTATTTTAGGATTACAAATGAAAAATTTTATCATTCCAGATTAAGAACAATCTTAAATATTTTATTTATACTTTGGGCCATGACTTGGAAAAATAATAATCATCTTGTTGAACAGAATGTCTAATCTGACATATCTCACTCTCACCATAGTTAGTAACTAACTTAATTCTCTGTTCATAATTCTCTGAAATCAGGATTCTTGTAGATGAAAGTTAAGTGTATATCTAATAAATAAACACTCAGTACCAGATTTTGTTCATTACGCAACCTTCATTAGCTCAATCTCTGATTTATGAAATTAAAACTGCCCTGCTGTGAAGGAAAAATTATACATTCAATGTATCCAACAAGCAGTAAAACTAGAATATTATTCACAGAACACATTTTACAAGGAGGATTATTCACCTAGAATCATCTTAAATATTATCTTAAAAGCATCAAGTTAACATATAAGACTTTTGATACTGAAGTTTTCCTAAAGAAAGACTTTTTTTTAATAAAGAGGATTTCTCTAGTTATTTTGCTGTAAGTGACAGTGATGAAGACTATCTTCAGATAATGACTTCTGTTAAAAATATAGCTATTCTAAACACATTTTTATGTCCTTCCTTTGCTTGTCCTTCAATGCAACCTCAAGCCAAACTCCAACCAGCAATTCCTGTTTTAGGACTTCCCTGCTAATTCAATCCTCGATCCTCAGAATCTTGGCTACAGTAGGCAGTTAGGCCAGAAGTTGGCAGGAATTGTTAGACCTCATGGATGTCAAAAGATTAGGAAAATTTCTTGGCAGGGATTCAAGGGTGAACTTTCTTTCAAAGAAGTCAGGGCCAACTCCTACTTACAAGTAGGAAGAATTATAAATTTACCATTGGACTGGGCAGGGTATGGATTCAACACTTGTTTTTATGCCATCTCTGGTTTTGGAAGTTTAATTATTATAATTTATTCCATAATGAAATTTCTTTCACTTTGCACAAAGGATTATTTGTGTGCATGTACTTGTGTATATGCACACTCATAAATATTTTCAAAGAAAACCAAGTGGTCACCTAAGCTTCATTTCCAAAAAATATGGGAAGAATAAGGTTTCATATTTTTGGTACCCTGGTCCCTAAATAATTAAATTATAAATTATATATATACATATAAATTACAAATTATATAAATTATAAATTAAATAAAAATTAAAACCTTACATCTTAAGATGGTTCAAATAATGTTTAGTGAAATTATTTTTCCTTTTGTGTTTGTGCATCTCAACCAAATGTCAAAATAAGGGTTATCCTGGATATGGAAATGCATTTAAGCCACAGTATTCTAATTATCACTGGGAATAATTAATTTAGAGAACTGTTTTTATTTATCTTTTTTATCTTAAAACTACAGTGACACTGTATTGCAAAGGTCTAAGACTATTGGCACTAGGAATTGATTACTAGAATACTTGAATGTATCTCAAGTATCTCTGATCTCATCAAAATGGTTTAATTATGTTAGGCTTAATGTTTCAAATTGTGGCATAGGGTGGTGGATAAAATAAGCAGATTAGGTACAGATGATATTAAAAATCATTTCTTTTGTATCCAATACCAATATCAAAACTCAAATTGCTTTTTATACCTCATAAATTTAAAAAAAAAAGTACACTGGAATCTTCCTATAAAACACTAAGTATAAGATAAGCTCACTTTGGACCCACGCTAAACTATGTATCAAAAAATAACATTATAACAGCATTATAACTAATGTGAACAAGGATTTCACAGTTCAGATTGTTTTATTTAAAATACCAAATATAACAGAATTTTCTTCAAACTTATGTTAAAATATCTTAATGTAATAGTTATGTACACTAACTGGAAATTTTACTGTTATCATAACAACTGCATATATGAAATACACAGAATAATATTTTTATTAGGGCTCACAAAAATAGCTAACGAGTTTAGTTGAATTGCCAACTTCAAAAATTCACGTGACAAAACCAGGGAAAATAAAATCTATACTATGATTACAACTAAATTCAAATGCAACAAAAATTTTAGATAGGTCTTATTTAAGATCTCATTGTAACAGAATTTGACTTACTTTATCAAGTCATAAAATGGCCTAGTAACTCTGAACTCATGAGAATTCATAAGTATTGAATAAAAAACATCCAAACCCATCCTTCAACCAATATATTTAGTCATTGATACTAAGTATAATTAAATTTGAAATATTAGATTTCCACAATAACGATAGCCTCTGATTCTGTCATCTTAGTTCTAAGTTTATGCTTAACAGTTCATGTTTGCCGCTGTCTTTACATCAATTTGCTATAAATCTATTTTGACTTTGTGATGTCTAAAAACACTTTCAAAATCTATATTAGGAAAACACAATTTACATAGAAGTTGTGTGGTGTGGTGTAATGGATCAATGACTAGCCTTGAGTCAGAAAGATCATGGCTTTAAGTTAAATCTCTGACACATTCTAGCTGTGTAAACACAAGCTGGTCACGTAAGCTTTCAGTCATAGGGAGCTTTCCAGGCCTTTAAAAACCCAAATAGCTGTGGATCTGTATCAGTTAAAAAAAGTTTCCACATTAGGAGTTCATTACATGAATAAAGTCACAATTCTATAATCCTTTAGATCACCCCCAAAAAGTAATCTAGCAATTGATCCAAATGTGTACTTGAATATGAAACTAAAAATGTACAGTTTCATTTCAATGTTAAAAAAAAATACTGCTGACTCTCGATTATCCATTTAACCAATGGGTAATAAGCAAAACATAATTCAAAATGGATGATTTAAAACATTTAAAAACTTAAATGATATTTGGCTTCAGCATGCATTATTTAATTCCTAAAGCATAATGTTCCTTTTGATGCAACAAATTAAAATCAATTTTGAACTTGGGTGACTAGGATGATGGCACCATTAACAAAAATAAAGCAAGTTAGGGGAAAGGAGGTTTTGTTTAAGACTTACTCAATGTGAGATGCTGAAGATGGCCAGCTGGAAATTAAGCAACATGTTCATGGAAATCAAGTAGAAGCTACAACTGGGATCCATGTACATAGAAAAGTTCCTAATTACTGTCAAGGGTAACCCTTTCCTTCCAAGTCCCACAGGCTCACACACTTTAACTCATCAATATCTCTCCCCTTCTTGTCAAGTCTTATGCCTAGTCCTGTCCTGTCAATTTCACCTCTGCAGTTTCTCGAATGTGTTCTCATCTCTCCTTTGACGATGCCGCTACCCTGGAATCTGCCGTCATCACCACAAGTCTGGATTACTGCAAATGTCTGCTTGTTAGTCTGCCTGCCTCAAGTCTCCAATCCATTCTTCATTCAGCCACCAAAATGATTTTCCCCAATAGCAAGTCCAGCCATGTTACCACTGTCTCTATTCAGTAAGTTACAAGTGACTTCCTACCACCCCCAGGATCTGATACAAAATCCTCTGGCATTCAAAGTTTTTCATAATTTAGACCGCTCCTCATCCCACCTTTACAATCTTCTCATATCTTACCACCACACACTACAGCAAAATCCAGTAAAAATGGTCATCTTGTTGTTCTACAAACTCCCATCTCATGTCTTTAAGACACTCCCATCTCTTGGCTCTTAACATTTTCCATGCCTGACCTCCATGCCTGGAATGCTCTTTCTCTCCTCAACTCTACTCCCTACTTTCCCTGAGTTCTGGTCCTAGATAAAATCTCAACTTTTACAGAAAGCCTTTCCTAATCTTTTCTTCTTTTTTTAACCTTTCTTCAATTTTTTTTCTTTTTGTTTTTAATTTTCAACATTCACTTTTATAAGATTTTGAGTTCCAAATTTTTCCTAATGTTTTCTTAATTTAGTGCCTTCACTTTACTGATATTTATCATTTATATAGCTTGTTTGTACAAAGATTTTTAGTTCCTTGAGGCAGGGATTATCTTTTGCTACATTCTCTTTTGCTCTAGTCTCAGAGGATGGAGAGGACTCAACCTTCCCTGCCTAAACACACATGCCCCTGACAATCACCCTAGGAACTTAACACTTTGATCATTCCTTCTGTCAATTTCAGTATCTCTCTCACTTCCTCTGCTTGTGATTTACCACCTTCCTATAAACATTCTCAAGTCTCTTCTATCCATAAGCAAACAAAACCCCAAAAAATCTTTCTTGGTTCTTCCATGTCTTCAACTGATCATCCTGTATGTACCCCATGAAAAATTCAAGCTTCTCAGCAGGATGCACTTTTTTCTTTCTTTATGTGAGCAACATCTACCAAGATTTGTTTTGATGCTTTATCAGGGTATAAGCTAAATTGGGGTTCTTTAAAGACAATGCAAGTTGAATATAAATTTAAAAGAAAAACGTTAAGTATAGTCTCATAACTAATAGAATGTTTGTTATCTGTGGACCAGTCTAGTTACAATAACAGAAGTTATTGTATTATAATATAATACAAGTCTGTAATACAGACTGGCAGTATTCTTTCTGGTCATTCTCAAAGACAAATTAAGTCATATAGATAGGAATCACTAGCTTTATCAGTCAAGGAGGAACTTACAGAGATGAAATCAGATGTCAATGAAATAGTAATCACAGAAATTTTTTAAAATTTAGAAATACTTTTTTTCTTTTTTACAATGTTGAGAACAAATGAACTAGTTTTGTGTTTTTGTTTAATAAACAAGAATGGTGCTAATATCAATTACATATATTCCCCAAGCTATATTACCTAAATGCAGCCATACATTTAAGAAAAAGGGAGCATTCCTTTGACCATGGATTTTGTGCATATCTGGGGAAATGTACAAGAAAAGGGAAAACATCAAAATAGGAAGTGCTGTAGTTAGCCATAAATATCTGTCTATATTACAAAGTATGTTAATCTCAGCAATATACAAAGCACATGAACAAACACATACTCTTATCTTCTAGGGTGCAGATGAGAATGAATTCTATTTTTTTTCCTTCTTAAGAGAAGAAATAAATACTGGAAATATTAACAAGATTTTGATGGCATTGCTTTGGAGGCATTTAGTAGGAGGACCATAGAGGGGTGGCTTAGAAGAATTGCTGCTAATGGGCAGAGAAGTCCCATTACTGCTGTGAGGTGAAGGTTTTA
The DNA here is from genome assembly GCF_028583685.1 of Petaurus breviceps papuanus. NCBI lineage: Eukaryota > Metazoa > Chordata > Mammalia > Diprotodontia > Petauridae > Petaurus > Petaurus breviceps. The sequence goes on along the minus strand of NW_027187359.1, from coordinate 14,935,147 downwards.
ATGAGGAAAAGGTAACATGAAGACTTAGATTTGTACAACTGCTTCCACAACAAATTTATTCCTCGTGTAAACTAAACAGATGTGAAAGAACTTTCAAGCAGAAGCCAGTTTGTACCCAGACTGACATTTTCAGAGATTCTAAGAATACAGTGCTCACTAAAATTAAGAAGTGACAAAAGTTATTTGCTAGGAAGACAAACACTTATTTATTAGCTACACATGTAAAAAGTTCTAAGGGATTTGGCTGTAGATATTTTCCCACACAAAATGTGACCATCTCCTGTGAATATTTTGTGATCAGCTGATTTTTATTTCAAATAATATAGTGTCATTTCTTTAATAGCTTTATGAAGTGAATCGGAATGATCATTTCTGACCATATGATATAATATCACATGGAGAAATTGAAAAGAAAATTAAACTCATGTTTCAGTTTTCATTTGTAAAACAAGAGAGTTGATTAAAAATAAAGGATCAATACAACAAAATAAAAAAATAAAATGAAGTGGCTGGATAGGATAACATCTAATAGCACTTTCTAATTCTAAAATTATCAAACACATACATACCAATGCATATAAATTTGTGCCTCAAGCATAATAAGGAATGAACAATTAGATAATTACTGTGAAAAGCAAAAAAATAAAGCATGAACTAATTAAGATTCACTAGAATTGGAGCAATAAAAATAATTTGTTAAAGTTAAAAATTAAAACATTTAGAATAATCGTTATTACTCAATATTTTTTGTTTTGTTGTTACTGTTATTGTCCGACTCTTCATGACTCCATCAACCAACTGTTCATGGATTTTTGTGGCAATGATACTAGAGTGATTTGCCATTTCCTGATCCAGTGAATCCTTTTGTCAGGCAACCAGAGGTTAAATGACTTGCCAAGGGTCACAGAAGTGTCTGAGTCTGGATTTGAACTCCAGTGCCAGGTCTCTACCCACTAAGTCTGGAGTTACCTAACATTTTTTGATTAGCTAAAGTAAATACCAAGAGTTAAGATTCTACTGATATAATCCTACCTATAAACTACATTCAGCATCTTTACCTATCTACTCTATTCCTTTTTACAGAAGCTTCAAGAATTCTTCCTCTCTTGAGGTAGCTAGGTGGTGCAGTGAATAGAGCACCAGCCCTGGAGTCAGGAGGACCTGAGTTCAAATCCAACATCAGACATTTAACACTTACTAGCCATGTGGCCTTGGGCAAGTCACTTAACCCCAATTGCCCTACCTTTCTCCCTACAAAAAAAGGAAAAAAAATTGTTTTTCCTTCTCCACTAATTTGGATAAACCTATTACAAATGGTGCAAATTTTAATTTTAGCAAGAAAATGAATCATTAAATAGTATTTCTGAATGTGTCAGACCTCTAAAGTTAATAGTTAAAAAACCTTCTAAATTACACAAAAAAAATTACTTTGAATTTCAATGAATATTTTAAATTATCTTAAATTTGCTTGTAGACAACTTGATGGAAGATAAAACAAAATAATACTTAACAGCAGGATGAATCAGAGATCTTTTGACTGCGGTAACAATATTTTCAAAAATAACATATCTTGAACTCTGTAACAAATAGTGAAGATGAATTTTATGACCACTATAGAAAATATTAAAAAAAGAAAAAAAACATAATCATGGGATGCTAGAACTGGAATAGACCCTGGAAATTTACCATTAAGGAAACTGGACCAGAGAGAGTAAATGGTTACAAAGCAAATAGTAGATCCAGTACAAGAAGCCATGTTTCCTGATGCTCTCTCATTCAAATCAGTAAGTTTGGGTCTCTTGTCACTACACCAGAATTGATTTCCAGCTTTGCTGTTAAGTCCAAAGTTTTTAAATGATTCTCAAACTATTAATGAAAATGATTGTCTAAGAAGGGTTGAGGGATTGTTAGTGAAAAAAGTTTAAGAAGCCCTGAATTAATAAGGAATCCTTTCTAACATATATTTGACATTTTCCACATACAGAAAGATTATTTGTGATTAATTAGTTACTATTCTAGTCATAAGGGTGATTAAGATCATATTTTTCGTGATTATTACTGCTAAGCTACTCTTTCATTGCAATAAACACAAATGGCAAAAGGGTAATAATCAATGACTAAAAAAGTAGAGTATCGCCTATTTTATTAAAATTTTAAGAGGCAGTAAGTACATAAGAACAATGAACCTGTGGTTCACCATTTGAGATATGGTCTCCAATATTTGGGGGGGGTGGGCAATCGGGGTTAAGTGATTTGCCCAAGGTCACATGGCTAGTAAGTGTTAAGTGTCTGAGGCCAGATTTGAACTCAGGTCCTCCTGACGCCAGGGCAGGTGCTCTATTCATCAAGCCACCTAGCCGCCCCTTCATGACCTCCAATATTGATTGTGCAAATTCCTAGCTTAGTAACACTAAAAAATCCTGTCACTCTGGTTTCTTAATTGTAAAAGGGGATGATACTTTTAATATTACATGGATGTAGCCTATGACAAATTTTTAAATATTATTTAAACGTGAAATGCTGAAATAACCATCAGATTATGATGTTATATTGTGGCTTCCTGTAAAGACATCGAAATCTTTATCTTATGACTAGCCAGAGAGATCAAAAAAATCTTTGAAACTTATAAACCACCAAAAAATGTGAGCTTTTACATAATTCCATTTAATTATGAAAATCTCTCTATAACATAAAAGTTACTAAGAATTTTTGAAGACTATGTGGGTGAAGTACAAGTTCTGGCAGATTTTAACAAGACAGAAAGACTGCATATAATCTTGGGGACAGACTATTTCTGCTGTCCAATGGAAAGCTCAGTTAAATACTGGGACCAAACCCTGAGGTTTTAGCTAATAGATGAAATATGGTGAACTATGAAAGAAAGAAAGAATACAAACTGTTATTCAATCTTTCATGGATAAGTGGAAACAGTTTTAGATCCTCTACAAACACTGATTTAACTCTTTGTACTTTAAACGTGAGATTACTGTCTGAAAAATAAGCTGAAATAATATTGGAAAAATGTAACTGATTATTGACATCTATAAATGAAAACCACAAAAGAAAGATGCTTCACAAAATCTTCTTTGTCTTAGCCTCATCTTTAAAACAGCAACATTATTTCATGAGACATTTAGTGATCTTGCTTTTCAGAGTTCATGACAAATATAAGTCAAAATATTTCCACGACAATTGTCACTTCTGTACTATTCATTGTAAGGAATGAAAAAAATAGAGACACTCTACTAAGAACTTAACATCCTCAAACTAAGTAAAGGTATATCAATATTAAATGACATCAAGGTGAAGATAGAGAAAATGTTGTTGAATAATAAATAGTTCAGGGTTAAAAAAGTTAAAAAAAGGTCAACAGTTGGTACATGAAAAGAAAGAATGGGGATACGATTGATATGAAATTGATTTTTTTCTTAACACACAGACAATAGTCGGTTACCAGTGTAGGACAAATCTGTGAATTAATGTTTAATGTGTAAGTAGTCTATTAGGTAGGTACACACACACACACACACACACACACACACACACACACACCAGGTATAGCCAAAGACAGGACCATTTCTTACTCTTAAAGGGTGATCAACACAGTAAAGACGCCAGAAACTGTTACCCAACAAACACCTCATCTCCTTGTTAAGCTGAGAAAGAGATATCAAAGCCATGGGCAACACTGGTTAAGTAAATAAATTCATTTGGAAAACTTTATGGAGGAGGTAGGTGGAAAATTCTAAGTAATACTGTTATATGAAGCAGTAAAGAATGTAGAAATGCAAATTAATTGGCAAAAGCTTTAGTGTATGGTAAGGCAATTAAACCATATCTTCCTAAGAGCATTTCAAGATAAAATTAGAAAGACAACAAACAACAGATGAACAATGGACTGTGTGTTAGCCTTTCTATAAATGACCAATAATCAAACTTGCATTTATTTATTAAGGGGCTATAGGGGATATCATGTTATAGGCAGTTATTAGAGGTACTTGGGATATAAGAAAAAACGAAACTATCCCTAAATTCCAAGGAGTTACATTCTATCAAGGAAAACAACATGCGCACAGTCAGGAATGGAGGAGATAATTGGGTAGAGCACCGCAGGCATATTAGTCAGTGCAAAGTCAGGAAATGTGGAATAAATTGGATGCATGCAGCAAGCAAGCCAGTATAACTGAGTCAAAAAATGCATAGAGGGAGTAAAGTATAAAAATAGAGGAAGATTAGGAAGGAATTATCAGAATATTTCTATATAGGACAAAAAAGTACAAAGGTTTGAGTTGGTTGGACCTAGAATGGAACTAGAGATAAGCTAGATAGCATTCAGGAAGTATGACTGCCAGACAGTCTTTGAAGAACTGAAAATGTCCTTGAGACAGAAGTTGGGGTGAGCAGACAACAACAGAAAACTATGTAACCATCAGCTGGAAAGCAAGGCGAGTCTTCTACTTTGTTGCCTTGATCCCCTGTAGTGAATTTTTAGGAAGATAAGGACAGGTGGCAGACAGTTCTGTATTACCAGGGAGAAAACCCAAGTTGATGAGATCACAGACTCATCTGAGTGTTTATATAATAGGTTACGCTGGCTGTTTTAAAGTGTTCTAACAATAACGTCAAACTTCAAAACATCATATATAATATAGGCAAGTTTCTTATCTGTCAACTATAAAGGATACAATGAACTCCAACAGACAAGGTGGTCCAAATAATTTTGGGGAAATAAGAAGACTACTGACTGGGGGGTGAAATTTATATTGCACAATTATCTTAAGCATATCTCATTAAGTGGGAATGATTCTGTGATGCTTCACTAAGGTGAAAAGGTTTGATAACAAGTACGCCCATGCATGACTTGGTGGGTGTTTTCATTTTCATGATTCCCAATCAAACTTGTAATTAAGAATTTTCTTTAAGGTGAGGCATGAGCATATATAGATATCTGGAAAATAATTTTAAATGGCCAATATAAAGAGAAGGTAAATTTGAGTCTAAGAATTGTATCTGTGTTAAAAACTGTCTAGAATTTAGAAAGTGAGGTGGCTAGGTGGCGCAGTGAATAGAGCAATGGCCCTGGAGTGAGGAGGACCTGAGTTCAAATCTGACCTCAGACACTTGACACATTTACTAGCTGTGTGACTTTGGGCAAGCACTTAACCCTAACTTCCCTTCAAAAAGAAAAAATAAAATAAAATATAATTCAGAAAATTCAAAATCTATGTCAACATACATTGGGAGTAGTTTAAATAGTACTAATAAATGTTAGTCACTTTTTCCTATCGGGAATGATTCATCAACCCACCAACTCAAAAAACAGAAGATTCATGGATTAAGACTAGTAATTTCATCTAGTGATAACACCCAGTTTCATGAACTTCAATATTTAGTCTCAATACAGAATCTCAAACAGAAGTTAGGTAACCCTTTGATCTAGGCTCTAGACCTTTCTTAAAGAGTCAGAAGTCATTTGTCCATCAAGGCATTTTTTCCTTTGAAGGCTCTGGGAAGGAGCAAGAGGAAAAAACCATTGGCTAGACTAGTTTACGGCCTCAGTTTCTGGTATTCAACGTGATCTGGAATTTGGGGACAGGTTCCTAGAGCACAGAATTAAGTCACCTGTGTGAGGCACAGGACACTACCCAGTTTTTCCACTTCCTGTGACCTGGGTTAATATTGAAAGGAACATGTTTAGTAGCATTAGAACAATGCCTTGGTGCCAAGAGATTTTTCCCTAGCATTATATTACGGCTTTATAAAATGGGGGGAAAAATATGGTGATCCTGAGAAAGGGGCAGTTAACAGGTATCCCTGTTCCTGGCTGAAGTGTCCAAGGCAATCTGAATTTTGAGAGGTACCACTCTTAACTGTCCTTCACTGGCTTGTGAGATATCTGCTTGTTATTCCCTTCTCATCTGAAAAGCCAGGAAATATCTTTTGCTCATTCTAAAGGAACCAAGAAAGTTGGATGAACTTTGATGCAGCTTTTTGCTTTAGCAAAAGCAAACTATGCCTCAGGAGAACTCGAGGTCATATTATATAACTTCAACTGGGCCCTCACATGGCTGCAAGGCAATGCTTTTACAAAAACCGTATCAAGTGATATTGCACTCACCATTGCTATTCTTCCAAAACTTTAAAGGCCTCCTCAGGTCCCATGTGCCTTCTAGTCCCCTTACCATCTCAGATTTTACTAAACAAAGTTGAGGTTATTCGCCAAGAGCTCTTTCCTCATTTTATATCATCCTTCTGCTACTATCTCCTCCTTCACATGAGGAGTTCTTTCTTAACAAGGCCAACTCCTCTAAATACAGGATTGAACCTATCCCATCTTGCTTCCTCCTGCAGATTGCCCCCTCTGTGCAAAAGGATCTGTAATACCTCAAGGCAGGTTCCCCATCCCTGCCTTGGGGTTTTTTTTACAATCAGAAAAATGTGAACTGTAAACTGGATTGTGTGGAAGACATGAGCAGCCACAGGTACACTATCCTTGATCTGTATTTCCAGAGAGGCTATATTACTGATGTTACATCTTTCAAGGAATAATGAATGATCCTGGTGTACAGAAGGGACATAACTTTTGTAAAAGAACATGAAAGATGGCATTTGGCTATACTGAATCAAATTCTTTTACACAATCAGCAAAAAACCAAAACCATTAGTTATGAAATGGTAAAGAAGTGATCCATAGTTGAATCTGGCTTGCAAAAGCTAATGCCCTCACCATGGATGCCTTCAACATAGGCCAAGTTGTATCTTGACATATTAAGACAAAGCCCATATAAACTCCGAATAGATGTAAAAGAAGGTATCAATGTCAATAGTTATCGATGTCTTCTTGGTCATTTTCTTTCAAAAAAAATTTTTTTTTGCATCATAACTTTGAGCTACTTTTCCCTGTTTTTGATAACTTCCCCTCCCTCAGACATCTGGTCAATAAGTCCCAAAATATCTTTCTTATATTTATTCTTGTTAGTGAAAATCTCTATAAGTACCTAAGGGACTGTAAGTTTAGGGTCCAAGTGTAATAGTTCCATTAGCCTTGGTGGAAAAAAGTTTTTGCAAATCACTTCCATTTTTCCTTTTGTAGTTCCCTTCTGATTTTCATCCTTGACTTCCTTGGATGACTTTGCTTAGCTGGTTTTCTTTCAAAGCTTTCTTTAGACTGTTTTTATCCTAAAAAGTCTTTCTCTGCTTTATGAGATGATATTGTTCATAACTGTCCATCATCCTTCTTAAAGACTGTTTTCTGATGGTGAAACATTTGACAGTGCCAAGGACATTGGTGGAAAGAATTTCTTTTTTGGGAATTCAGTAGCTGTAATTGCTGAGGAGGCAGTGGCTACAGCACCTGCAAGAACAGTTGCTAGGCTGTGTCTTGACAGGTGCTGCTTCCCTGGATACTAGCTGTGAGGGTGGGGCTAAAGTAGAGTCAGTGGTAAGGGTAGCACTGCTATTCCTAGAGCTCTTAGGCTCAAGGTCTCAAACTAACTGCATAATTTTCTAAGTGTAGTGCCTGGCAAATAATAAGCATTTGATAAATGCATCTTGACTTATTTCTAAGGAAAGATAGCGGACAACTTGCTTGGCACATTCTGCATCCTATTTTTCCCTCAAGGTACTTTGTTGCTATAGGTGGCTTAGTTTACTTGCCTTCTACAAAGCAGCTGGTATTCACCTTATTTTAGCATTTAATTTACATTGGTTTAAATTCTGGATGAAATAATATACCATCATAAACATTTCCAAATTTTAGGTTTACAGACAAAACAGCTTTTAACCTAAGTACCAAAATATTTTTAGGGTAATCAAAAAACCTTTGTAACATTGCTCAAGAATCATAATTTATCACTCAATTACCAGACCTAATATTTTTAAATAGAAGTGACAATTATAATACAATAATTTGATCCTAAAGAATATTTCAAAACAAACTGAATTAAATTCCATTTAAAATGTATATACACTGGAATAATCCTCAGAAATTATGTAGAGTACTGTTCAGGGAAGAGAAGCTCAATAAGCATTGCTGAATGAATGGGCCAGTTCCAAATTCACTCATATCAAATTGAACAAATCATGTGAAATGTCTTAGGTAAAGAGCACATCATTATGGGCAGCATTTCTCATTTCCTTGCAGGCAACTGTCCTACCCTAAGAATACAACACAATTATGAAATATTTTTATATATTTCATAAATATGAAATATTTTTATATATTTTTATCACATATACTCTAAAAATTCATAGTTTAGGCGGCCAGGTAGCACACCGAGTAAGAGCATCGGCTCCAGTGTCAGGATGACCTGGGGATCAAATCCGGGCTCAGATACTTAGCACCACACCCAGAAATAACTGGCCGTGTAACCTTGAGCAAGTTACTTAACCCTAATTGCTTTAAAAAAAAATTCAGTTTAATTTTTCAAATAATCATATAATAAAACCTGACAATTATACATTTAAAGCAAATTTCTTAGTTGAATGTTGCTAGTATAAGACAATACGTCCAATTCTGAAATAACAAATGTACTGATCTAATTTTAAGACCAAGCGAGCAATTAAGAGCAATATATTACTATGATAGATGGGAAAAATTGTTTCTTATATCTGTTTGCCTATAATGAATCACAAAGAAACACAAAATCTTTTGCTAGGCCATTTGTCTTAATAATCAATGACAACTTAAATACTTCAAATGATGGAGAAAATGAAAATACAGGAAGTTTATGCTGTCACGCCTTGAGTATTTTTTTGACAGGTCACTATGGATACTCCATATCCAATCTATTGTCAAGGTCTGTTAATTTTAACTTTATATCACTCTCGAATGTCTACCCTTCTTTCCCAAGATATTGCCACCATCCTGATAGAAGCCTTCAAGGGTTCATACATATAATAGGTCATCCTGTCCACAAGTCTCTCACAACTCCAGTTCATCCTTCAGTCAACCAATAAAGTGATTTTTCCTAAAGTACAGGGTCGAAACAATGTCAACCCTATATTAAAAAATGCCCACTTCCAAGATCAACTCCTAATCATCTGCTTAGCACTGACAGCCCTTCATAACAACGCCCCCTACACACACATACCCCTTCTTTATCGGTCACACGGCTAGGTTGTGTGTGCGTGTGTGCGTGTGTGTGTGTGTGTGTGTGTGTGTGTGTGTGTGTGTGTGTGTGTGAAGTTTCTGAGGCCGGATCCACACCCACATCCTCCTGACTCCAGGACAGGAGCTCCACTCAGTGTGCCACCTAGCCACCCCCTCCCATTTCCTCTTTAATCCAGTGAACCTGGCCCCCTTGCTGTTTCACCAACAAGACATTCCATTTCCTGGCTCTAGGCATTTCCAATGACTGTCCTCATGCAATTTTACCTTCTCCAGGATGTCTTTCCCTATCCCTACTAATTGCAGTACCCCCTCTGTTGATAACTTCTTATTTATCCTTTATATAGCTTTTTGTACATAGCTGTTTGCATGTTGAGTCCTCCATTATAGTGTGAGGTTCTTGAGGGTAAGGACTATTCTTTGCCCCTCTTTGCATTCCTAGCACTTAGCACAGTGACTGGCACATAGTAAGTATTTAATAATTACTTATTGATGACTACTTATGCCCTATGCAGTTCCTCATCAATATATCCAAAATATCTGCATTTTTTCTAACAAGACTTAAGCTATTTAGATCTGACAATTGAAAGAGGTACAAACAATTTGTTCCTCAGATGTGTGTATGTATAATACACACACACACACACACACACACACACACACACACGATTTAAAGAGACTTGTTAATGAAGTATGCCTGTTGAAATGAATGAAAATTTTGACTATTACCAACCACTAGTAACCTCAAATAGCTCACTGGCTTCTCAAATAAAATGAACAGAAAAGACAATAAAGAATGTTTCTCAACATTAAGAAAAAAAAATCCAGATGCTGATTTACATAATACACTCATCACTTGGTTTCTTTCAATAAATATGAAAGTGTAGTACAAAGGTTTGTCTATTTCTACCTATTTATTCTTCCAATATGAAAATAACAGAATATGGGAGGGACAAACCAGTAAAAAAGCAAAATTGAGGCAATTTTTCACCGAAATCTAGGTGGGAGGAAGAAAGGAAATGAGTTCAAATACTTAACAACAACAATATAATATTTTTAAAAAAGTGTTTGATGCAGGTAAATTATTAAAAGATCAGTTGTAATACTGGGATTTTTTGGGGGATAGAAAAAAGAGGGAGTGTAACATATGATTATAACCAACTCTGTACTAACACTGGAAACTGACAGCATGAATAAAATATACAAATAACTGCCAACCTTCAGTTCTGTATTTTTTCTAAATCAATTTTTCCTCCCACCAAATTTTTCTGATGCTAATATATAATAGCTAATATGTAACAAAATAAGCTGTCTTACTTTCATTACTTTTTACCAATATTTCATTACTATTTGCTAATCTCATGGCCACCTTAATTAAAATGACATGAAACAAAAGGAAGAAAACCAGGGGAAAAAAATAAAAGATTAAATAATCAAGCCACATATTTCTGGTTATGGCAGTATGTTTTTAAAAGTACTTTTGCTGGTATATTTATGTTCCTGGGGGATAACCTTGTCATGTCAAGTAAGCATATAAGATATTTTGTACAATGAAATAATATTGTTAACAAAATTAGCTAATGACTTAATGAAATCAGCTAAATAATTTCAAACATTTTCTCTTTGACATTTAATCAAAAATAGAATGCAAGATTACTATTAGAACTCTAGCTTCCCTGTACTATTACTTACATAAAGAATTTCTAAAGAAATACACTTTGTGTAGATTCTGTGAACAGATGCTAAGAACTAACAAAAATTAAGACTACAATTTAGCTTCTGCCATTGACATAATTTTGAAGAATGTTATCCAACCAAAATAGCCCAGAATCAAAGCATTTCCAACAAATAAAAAGTAAATCTATCAAACTGGCAGGAAAAGCTACTGTATGTAGCCTAAAATTTTATTATACCTAACTTTTTAATTTAAACTAACCTTGTAATAACAAGTTAAATTGCTTTCCCACAAGGGCATGGTTCAGCAGATTAATTACAATATGATCTAGAAGAGTTACCGGAATCATTTCGGAGATAGGAGGACATTGCCGGGATGAGACAGGACTGACTAAGTAGCTCTAGAAGAACAGATGGAAGGGCATTACTGTTCTGTCCTCTACCCTCAGGAGTAGATTGTGGGTCCCCATTTGTTGAGCTTCCTGCAGGATTTATGTAACTTGCAAGAACCTGAAAATGAAAAATCACGGACATAAAGAAATGTTCTTAGGTGCCTAGAAAGAAGTCACTGGGCTTTATCCAAAAAATTAATTTGCTGGTAACTACTAAATATTCATTAGAAGAAAAGTGCCATAGGCAGCTAAAAAGAGGAGCTAATTTGTCCAGTGTTATATAAAATTAAAAGTTACAACTATTTATTTATGGTACAATAAACAAAATATTATTCCTTTATTTTAATTTAAACAGAAGTTCCAAATATGAATCACAAAAAGCACTCCCTCATTTTACTAGGAAAAAAAAAGTCTACAGAGAAGAACAAGATATCATATTGTAAAGCTAATGATTTCTCAGGTTTTATTATTATTACTATCAGATAAAATTAAAAAAAATTACAAAGGTTGAGGGCGAGGAAAATCTTAGAAGTCAAAGATGGATAGAGTCAGTATTTCCATCCTGATCAAAAAATTTAGCACCATAGCACACAATATCCCAAAGTAAGTTAATGGGAAAAGTAATAATTTACTCTATTTTTTTCTCTACTTTACCTTCTTTAACTCACTTTATGGTGAACTGGCTTTAAAACCTAGAAAGGTTACTCAAAATAGCCTATTTCAAACCAGTTTTAGAGTTTGTGGTACATAAAAATCAAGAGAAATGCAGAAGATAAAACAATTTCAGATTCTACAATAAGAATGCTGTATATGATAGGGATAACAAGTACTATGTGCTATATTCTGTGTCATTTCCTCCTGCCAACCACCACGTAGAGAAGTCACAGAGAGGGAAGGATATTAATGCTTAGAAGTAGAAGAAGTATTTCAAGTAGTTAAAAAGTTACAACACAAGAGTCAATGTAGTTATGGTGTCCTAAACCTTTAATGAAAATGTTAGATAATGATTTCAAATGTGAAGTAATCACTTTAAAAAACCCACTATTTATGAATAACTGCTCATTGCACCCTCACGAGAAACAAAAATACCTGCAGGAGACAGGTGACATGTTCCTCCTCTAGTCTTTGTTTAGTTAAAGCCTGTTCCACATCCCATCCAGAAGCTGTAGAACCTGTTCCAAAGCCAGTCCCCTTGGCCCAGTAAAGCTGCTGCTCTTCTGTTGATGCATTATTATGTGTACTTGACACTGGAGGCTTAAAAAAAATGATTATTTATAAAGTAGCTTTTCAAACAATTCTCTAAATCTTGACCAAAATAAGGAGGAAAAAGCTAAGGGAACATGTAAGAAATACTGGTAAACTGTACAACTTCTCTTTATACTGTAAGGTTCCTTTTGCTTTTCAAGAAATTTTGTATTTCTGTTATGCCAGCATTGTTCAGGGAAACAAATGTTATAGATTAAAACATTTACTAAATAACCTTTACTACACAAATTCATAAATTTATATTTCTAAGACATAGGTCTGATCATATTCATGCCTCTACTCAAAAACCTTCAGGGGTTCCCTAGGGTCTTTAGGGTAAATTATAAACTCCTGAGCCAAGCTTGCACTTAATGTCCTCTACTATAAAGTTATCAAATATTTTCCTAATTGTATTTCATATTGCTAACTTTATACCAAAATTACTTGTAGCCAAAGTAAACTTGTTACTTGAACTCAGTAAGCTCTCTCCTTTCTCTGAGCCTCTGCACAGGGGGTCCTCCTTGCCTGCAAAAAGAACTTCCTAGTCTCTGCCTCTTACCATTCATAGGTTCACTGAAAGCACACATATTCCATAAAGCTTTTCCTGCGCATCCCTCTCCTACTCTTCCAAGTGTTAGTTCTTTCTTCCTGAAGTAACTTCAGTTTCATTCCAACAGAATGTAAGTTTCTTTAAGAAAACACTTGATATTTGTTTTTGTATTTATAGAACCAAACAGTATCTGAATTGACATAAGTTATTAAAGAGTGCTTTAAGTGATATTTCCTTCTATGAATGTTCTTATAACAATATAATTATATTTAAAATGGAACCTGAAATTGCTCACTATATTACAATCATTTGTAGTATGATTCCATAATTTAAAAAAAAACCTGAGATCCAACGTACCTCTGATTGATTGAGATTAGAGTTGGGAACTCTTGGGGCATGATGGCTTAGGGCAGAGAGGCAAGCAAGGATCAAGTGTACAGCTCCAATTTCCAGTGCCATTCGCCTTAGCAGTACACCATCATCAGTAGTCAATGGTGTGGAGCTAAATAAACTGCGCAGTACATGGAATGGAAGAGTTGGAAGCACATTGGCTGAAGGAGACTGCAGGATATGACCTGGTTTAAGAAGAGAGAAATAATGATTACTAAATAATTTTTAAAAGGTTATTTATGCATAATTAGGTCAAATTTACAGTGATAATAAAATACCAAATCAAATTACTAATAATTTCACTTTCATCTGCAAACCTGAAATATTTCTTATATTCCTCAAATGATATTAAGATTACCAAATATCATCCCTATCAACTATTCAAGTATACACTATGAAAATTATAAATGGTGATAGAACTTGGTGTATTTTGCTTGAATAAGAGTAACTTTGCTGTGTTTTATCAAATGCATTATACTTTACAAAGCATCCACATATCTGCCTGAATCTGATGCTCAATGTGTGGGAGAGAGATGAAACACTATTTTCATGTTTACTTTTTTAAGAAAAACTTGAAACAAAAAATACAAAGAACATAAAAGAGGATTTTAAATTTAATTGCAAGACTTTATTTAGTATCACTTTCTTTTAAAATATGTTGTATAGCCTTCTTTAAAACAAAACATGTCCTATTTGTGCTTTCCTTCTGAACTTCCTTCTCTTCTGTACATTTTAAAAAATGTTTCAATATGCCTCCCCTTTTTGGGTGGTATGCTTCCTCCATCCTGCCCCAAGACCATCCCTCACCCTTGTATTAACAAAAACAAAGAGGCAAATAACCCTTGTGAAAAATAAAGGGTGTCCTAAAAGTCTTGTCAATATTCCTTAAAGTATCTAGGCTATAAAAAAAATTAGAAAAAGTCTAATCAGCCAGATTGGCAATTAGGTTTAAGGAATCCTGAAAGGATTCTTTGATTATCTTTAAACTGGAAAAACAAAACAAACAAAAAAACCATCCCTGAAAAACATTTGTGGGATTACCACCATCAAACAGAAGCCTTTTTATATTCTTAAACTTTAGGATCTAAAGCCACTAGGGAGCACTAGATCACCAAGAACAAAGGCAGAACAAAACACAAGACATTTTACTCTGTCAAGTTTCTCTTTCTTAACTAGCTGTTGACTGATTATTAGACACGTCCAAATTAGGCATATTAAGTGAATTAAACAAATAAAATATCTTTTTATTTTATTTTTTTGTCTTTTTGGAGGGGGTGGCAGGGCAATTGGGGTTAAGTGACTTCCCCAAGGTCACACAGCTAGTGAGTGCATGGTGTCTGAGACTGGATGTGAACTCAGGTCCTCCTGACTCCGGGGCCAGTGCTCTATTCACTGTACTACCTAGCTGCTCCCAAGCAAATAAACTATAAAGTGATAAAACTTACAAAAGATCAAGTAGTGCATATTTGCAAAAATACCGAATTTTACTCGACCATTTATAGGGTTCTGTGGTGTCTTTTCATACAAATTGACTGTTAATTTTAAATACTTACTTCCTTCTCCATCATCTGTTACTCCCAATACCAATCGAAGTAGACACTGGGCATGTTTTCTTTCTTTTAAAAGCACCTCAGCATAACCAGGTAGACGGAGAAACAACCCAAAGGCAGCTAAAGAATGAGCAGGTATGGGAGACATTGTCTGTACTGTTGACTTAATTGGTGGAGGTTCAGCAGCAATGGTCTCTGGAGCTTCATATACCAATTCTCCTGACTGTTCAATGGTTACCCATTCAAATTGATCGCTGTCCTTTGGCTTTTCTTGAGTGGTAGATGTAACTACTGGGGCACTAACCTAAGAAAGAATAAAGTTTTACTATTTTATCTATAATTCATGTTAATATTAAATTATTTCTTCTTTCGCAGAAAATATTGCCATTATCTTAATTAGAATGAAGACAAATATAATCTACAGACAACTACCAAAAATTATGTTTGAAACTATATATAATGAAAACTCTCATTACTGTAAAAATTTAATTGCATTTACTGGATAATGTATGATAACTTTTGCTTAAATACCTACTATGCTGGGCATACCTTGCTATTCGACCCATTTTAGTTACTACTCATCCTCAAAAGCCAAAATCAAAATCAAATTTCTATGGGAAAGTTCTTGATCTTCCTAGTCTTGGGGAATCTAACAAACAATGTTTGTTTCCATTTATTTTATAGACTTATACCATAAGAATACTAACAATAACAATAATTAACGTTTATAAAACATTTCAAAGTTTTTACGGTACTTTACATGTATTATATCATTTGATCTTCCCCAAAATCCACTGAGGCTACTGTTATGTACATTTTATAACTGAGGAAACTGAGATTGAGACAAGTCAAGTGATAAGTGCCTCCAGTCACAAAGACAGTAAGCGGGAGTGGCAGGATTCAACCATAGTTTCTAACTTCAAATCCATAGTTCTTTTTTTTTTCTTTTTGGAGGGGGGAAGGCAGGGCAATTGGGGTTAAGTGACTTTCCCAAGGTCACATACCTAGTAAGTGTCTAGTGTCTGAGGCCAGAAAATCCATAGTTCTTTCAACCACACTATATTGCACCTAATTTTGTACTATATTGGCAGAGTGGATAGAAACTTGGCCATGGAATCAGAATCACTGAATTTTAAGTCTGTCTTCTGACATGATGGCTATGTGATCCTGGGCAGGTCAGTGAACTGCTCAGTGTCCACAGGCAACTCTTTCAGATACTGTATTGCTTAGCAGGTGCTAATCTATACTGATATAGGAAATTTCCCCAGGGAAGAATGAAATCACAGTTCTAGATCAAAACAAAAAACATGTGACTGTATTTGTTGCACAGTCCTCTAACTAGACCATAAACACGAAGGACAAGTTCAATATCCTAACTATATTTCTGTCTTAACCAACAACTTAGAGAAGATATTTGATGTATTTGTTGGATTTAACAGATAATACTCATTTTCTCTTCACAACAACCTGGGAAAAGAAGGGATGTATATGTATATGTCTTTTATAGATGAGGAAACTATGAAGACAGAATAAAAATGTTAGTAACTTTATGAAGCTGGATTAAATGTATTTTGAATAATAATTTTTTATATATTCCTTTCCATGAAGAACAATACGAACTATGAAGATTTAAAACAGAAATCAAGCAACGAAAACAAGGAGGTCTCATTATAAAGAACAAGTTTTGGTGAAATGGACCATCATCAATATTCCTTATATGTGACTGCCAGTTTTAATACAACTCTACAATGTCTGGGTTTGACTCGGTCCATAGGATATTTTGTATGATAAAGTGAATAAAGAGGTCTTCCAGACATTTCCCCTTAAGGGTATTCTTGGGTTAGGACTAAGCCAAAAGGAACAATCCTGTATGTACAGCTAAAAGTAGATCCAAATCTCTGAATTGGTCCCAGAATTTTTGCTCTCAAGAACTTTAGAAACGGGTATTTAAAATAGATTAAATTTCCAGGCATAGAAAATAAGGGAAGGAATCAATGGCAATATCTACCTCAGAATTTATCTAATTCCATCAACTTTACTGAAAGTTATAGGTACTATTAATGGGACAATAAACCACTGTCACATTCTACACTATCACATCCAGAAATAATGAGTCTACCAATTGTATACATCTACAGTGGCAACTAAATTACTATAAATTTTATACACTAATGAAAAAGAGAATACATGAAATAGCATAACTTAGAGAGAACAGTTATTCAGGTATTTTATAAGATAAGCATCCAAGAACTGAAGGGGGGAAAATCCAGATGTCTTACTTTTCAAAATGGAAAAGAACTTCTGATCAATGTAAAGGAAGACTTTGAAGTAGATAAAAACATTAAAATCATTTAGTTAATAACTATGAGTGTAAGGCTAAGTTGCAGTATATAATACAAACACAGCCAAAAGAAAATTTCACAGAATCAGAATATTTGATAATTAGAAAGAAGCTCACAGAAGTTATCTACTGAAAAGTTATACTTATTCACAGTCTTACCCAAAGACATCACTAACCAGCAATCAAAGAATCCCTGCTTAAAGACATCTACATACAAAGTTCTGTCCATTTGTTATTTTATATTGTGTTTTTTAATGGGACTGGAATTTATTCATATTAATGCATTATTATAATCAATTAAACAATTCCATATAATCATGAAATACAGAAAAGCTAATTTAAAATCTAATAAAAATGTTACAAATATCAACCTTTCCTTAGCTTAATAATTTGTAAATATTTAAAAACAAAATTGTATTAAAACATCTCTTTGTATGTTCAAATTGTATCAGATTTGGATTCTGTTGTCTCAGCTTTCCTATGGTCATAAAGAGCCCAAAATATTACTCCACCTTGGGTTTCCGACAGCAGAGCTAAATGACAGAGTGAAACAACCTCCCTTTTGTCCACTCAGGTTCTAATATACCATTTATATGCTTGTTCAAAAACTTCCCTTAATGAGAAGTAGAGATGAGAGCCACATTTAAGAAACTGAAACGTCACCTTGTGCCAGACACTTATAAATTGAGATGTCCCAACTGGCTTCTTGATTTCCATTTGGCAAAATTTATTTTTCAGCATCATATATAAAAACATCTTTAATTTTCTAAGTGCTTTTGCATTTGGAATGCATATCTTTTCATTTAAATTTCCCAGAATTACAAATAACTTTTTGGACAGAGTTCTCAAATAGTATGCTTCTTAAACTATTTTTCTCATAGTGTACCTAATCTTAAAATGTCGCATAATTAGAAAATCATAATGAAGTCATCAGCCAATTATCATAAAACAGTTATCAGTCAACATTAGGATTGGTCTGGGCTTGTGATTTCATACGTGTGAGGATATCATGTAATATAAAACTCCCACGCCTCTAATGTATATCTGCAACTTACAGTTTTAGAGAGTTGCTTAGGGCACGGAGAGGGAAAGTGACTTTTTCCTGGTTCCACTGCCAGTATGAGTCAAAGACAGGACATAAATTCAGGTTGCCAGGGTGCCTCTCAAGTCAAGATACTGGTGATTAAAAGGATGGTATAACTACGATCACAATGTTGTATGTGATAAGAAAATCGTGCTCTAATTTAAGGAAGATATTTTGAACAGATGTGTTGGTACAGAAATGCCTGTGTACAATATTTAATCTATATTGCTGATTAATTCATCATTGTCAATTTAGAGCTTGAAGGGACTCCAAAGGCTATTTCAAATTCTTCATCTGAAGAGATGAGGAAATGAAATACTATTCCTGAATTTTTAAATAATCCTACGTATTTAATATTTTATTAAGGAGAGAAGCAACTGGAATAATGTTTTAACTTGGAAGACTTTGATTAATTATAACATAAAATGACACTATTACAAATTTCATAATATGAAAATAGTGCATGAAATTAAGATTTTTTAAAATCTCTTTTGTAAATAGGTTAACACAGAAATTTGAAGTCTACCTCAGGACTCCATACAACCAACTGAATGTAGCCATATTAATTAAGTGAAGAATGATGGAACAGAATTAAATTGTCAAGGTGTTAATTTTATCAATACATTTAAAGACATAGAATGTCTCATTCCATTAAGCTCTCTTTTCTGATCTTGAGCTGCTTAGCTATAGACATAGACATAAAGAGGAAGACAATAAGAAAAATATGAGACTACTTTCATTTTAAATTGGGGAGAAAGAAAGCAGAAGAGATAACTGATTAAAACAAAAAGGGTCTGAACAATTGCATTAATTAGATGGACAACATTTGTATAGTAAAAGAAATTGTAGTTATATTTCTTGAAGCAATGAGAAACTATAGTCAGTATTATAACTCAGACACATATAAATAATCAAATAGGTTTAGGTAGCATTGAGTTTTTAATGTGCTTATTTTTGCTGTTATTTGTTTTTCAGTTATATTCAACTCTTTTAGGGTTTTCTTGGCAAAGATACTGGAGTGACTTACCATTTTCTCCTCTAGTTATTCTTACAGATGAGAAAACTGAGACAGACAGGGTTAAGTGACTTGCCCAGAGTCATAAAGTTAATAAGTGTCTAAGGCTGAATTTGAACTTAGATCTTCCTGAATCTAGGCCTGGCAATCTATCCCATTATACCACCTAGCTGTTTTTACTTATAAACAATTTCAAACTCTCTGAAGCCCTATTCTAATGCTTCATTGTGGTATGGAGAGGATTTTGGGTTTCCTAACAAAATATGGAAAGTACTTATCAATCTGGAAAGGAATTATTATGTGGCTAATGACAGAAAGCATACATATTTTCAAAAGACTAGTCTGGCTAAAGACGAAGAGGTTCATTTACAGGTGGGCCAAAGTGATGGAATTTTTTGAACACAGCAACTCTCAAAGTTGTATATGTGATATGAACTACACTAGTGAAGGGAGTATTTATAAAGATGAAATTACACAGCCCTAAATTATTGCAATATGAACTTCAAGGACTAGGTCCTGATTTTTCTTTTTTGTGGAGGACCGGACCTGAGCTTTAGTAGCTGCAGAGGAACTACTCCTCAGTTTCCCTTAAGGAAACTATCTAAAAATATATGTCAAGCACTTGCTCTCCAAAAGACAGTCTTAGACGGGAACACAGACAGGTTAAGTAACTTGCCGAGCAACACACATCAAGTAAATGCCAAGAGACCAGACATGAGCTCCCCTTTTACTCAATCTAAAGGCTGGCTTCCTCTTCTCAATAAAACACTGACCCTCGGGTCCTTAACAAATGATGACAATGGAAGGCAGAGTCAATGTGGCAGGGTAAGAGGAAGCAGGACAGCCTACCTTTCCACTATACTTTCTTCACAATGATGTAGAAAAAGTAACAGACTGAATTATAATCAGGAAAGCTAAGAAAATATTCCCGTTGAGGCATTTTTACAAGCAAGAGTGCTTTAGGGAGACAGAGGTCTGCAGAGAATTTCAGTATCAAGGAACTAAAATGGAAAAGGACCAAGTCAGGGAACTAGGGAAGGAAAAAACAAGGGCATAAAGTGGCAGCTCTGCTGCTCACAACTAGTTCCACAGAGTGGAGGCACAGCTGGCCCTAGCTATATACTAAACAAAGAACAAGTACAGGAAAAGAACACTGTAGCACGGATCCTAGGAGCAGAAAAGTGATTCAGTGTTTGCCTTCAAACCAGCATTCATAAGTCTACAGTGGAAGAACCAGGGCAGAAACCTCAGACCAAAGTGGAATCAATAATACAATTGCTCTGAAGGTGCAGATCCCCCCAGTGTATTCCAAGCTTCAAACAAATTTTAGAATATTAACCTTTTATAATTTGAGGACCTGCTATTCAACTCCTTAGTCCATGTGTATTATAGATTTTTTGTTAATAGAAACTGAATTCTAAATAAAATACATTTGAAAATGTACTAGAGCCTTATGATTGAAGGCAATTTGAATGGAAAATTATTAATCTTGGATTTATCTTTGTATAAATGATAGCCCTCAATTATTAGGCTCCCTTAATGTGGGTCACACTTTTTATTTATTAGTCCAGGGCAGTTTACTGAAATTCCCAAGTAAAAGATGATGACAAACCCAATCCTCAGCCAGGATATTGCAAAGCTCAGATCAAGAGGGAAGTGACCAGATCTCATACTGGTTCATGCCACAATAGGAGCACTTAAAAATTTGCAGACCCCAAACCTGAGCTATCAAAGTAGAAGTATGTAAGAGTACAGAAGCTCAGACTAGCATCTTCCCTATCAGTATGCACAACTGAGAGCTAATATAAAGTTCAAACCTAATACACAGGCTGGAAAAATGAACAAACAAACAAAAACTCCAGCATAAAGAACTATCCTGGTGATAGGGAAATGTAAGATACAAACAGAAAGGAAGAGAATGACTTAAAAACACCTACAAGCAAAGTTTCAAAGAAAAATGCAACTTGGAGACAAGTCCAACAAGAATTCCCACATGAGGTTTATTTGATGAAAAGTTATTTTTGAAGTCAAATGAGAGGGGCGACCAGGTAGCACAGCGAGTAAGAGCACCAGCTCCAGTGTCGGGATGACCTGGAGATCGAATCCGGGCTCAGACACTTAACACCCACCCAGAAACACCTGGCCGTGTGTCACCTTGAACAAGTTACTTAACCCCAATTGCTTAGGGGCGGCCAGGTAGCTCAGCAAGTAAGAGCACCGGCTCCAGCGTCAGGATGACCTGGATCAAATCTGGGCTTAGATACTGAGTACCACACCCAGAAATAACTGGCCGTGTAACCTTGAGCAAGTTACTTAACCCCGATTGCTTTAAAAAAAAAAATCAAATGAGAACAGTGACAGAAAATATTTAAAAAGAAGTAAGAACTTAGGAATAAAAATGAGGAGAACTTCATATTTTTACGAAAAAGTACAAAACTTGACTAAAGAAAGTAATTCCTTGAAAATTAGAATTAGCCAAATGCAAATTACAGACTCTATGAGACATGACGAAATAACAAATGCTAAAAATGTTGCTAACTTCTGGCATAAAAAAGTGGAAGAGGTGGGACGGCCAGGTGGCGCAGTGTAAGAGCGCCAGCCCCAGAGTCGGGATACCTGGGTTCGGTTCTGGGCTCAGCTACTTAACACCCACACAAAATAACTGGCCGTGTAACCTTGAGCAAGTTACTTAACCCCAATTGCTTAGGGGCGGCCAGGAGGCGCAGTGAGTAAGAGTGCTGGAGTCAGGAGTGTCAGGAAACCATGGCACCCACACAAAAATAACTGGCCATGTAACCTTGAGCAAGTTACTTAACCCCAATTGCTCTTAAAAAAAAAAGTGGAAGAGGAGTAAAAGCAGCCCTGTAGTCAGTATGTGACTTGGAAATCATATAAAATGTAGAACTGCACCCCACATTAAGGAAACCTAAAAAGTGAGATTAAAGATTTATGAAAAGATAAATGCAGGATTAATAAATTTCTATTCAAACTAATTCTCTCAAATCATAAGCCTCTCTAGGGCATTTTCAAGCAATTTCATTTAAAATACAATTTCTTTTTAGCAAAAAACCTATTATATAAAACACACAAGCACTGATGAATTGCATAACAAGTCCTCAAATTGCAAAGGGCTAATATTCCAAAATTTGTTTAAAAATTGTAATACACTTTTTCCTAACTTCAAAGTTATCTTACCTTTGTAGTTTTAGGGCTGCAATGGACTTCAAAGGTCATCTAGTTGAACTCACTTATCATCATAACTAGCACTTACATAGTTACATTAAGTTTTGGAAAGTCCTTTATATATGTGACCTCACAAACTTTACAAAATATATAAATCAGGCATAGAGAAATTAAGTGTTTTGCGTATGGTCAGGGAAATGACAAATAACAGCTAGGATTTGAATCCACTCCAAATCTATCATTCAGAGCTGGGTTTCTAGGCTGGCTGGTAAATGAGTGTGTGTGTGTGTGTGTGTGTGTGTGTGTGTGTGTATAGATCTATCTATCTATTTCACAGTACGTGGCACACAGCTAGTGCTTAACATTTATGAACTATGAATAAAATAGCTTATAAAATTGTATATAATATCTCTTTTGATTATTATAATAACAATGTGAGACAGGAACTACAGGTATTATAAAGGACCCTTTGTAAATGCTTAATCTCAGACTCAGAAGAAGTTAAATTATTAGCCCTTGGTCATAAAAATATTTAAGAAATGTTTTGATCTTAAATATCACTGGAATTAGAAAATCAGAAAGATGGAAGATTTCTGATAACTGAGAAGTGAACTTGAAGGTAATTTAAAGGCTTTTAAACATTTTGGTGGTACTGTTTCCTATGTGTGCTTTCAAGTAAAATGTTCGTGTTTTCCAGTGAATTAAGTACATCATCACAAATTTTATGCAGCTAAAGATGAACAGTTTAGCTTAAAAGGGTAATGAAATAGGAAAGAACACTGGCAAGTGAAAGGTAAGAATATGTCTCTATTTGGAGTAGGTTCTTCTAAGGTAAATTAGAATCTTTTTACTATCTTAACAGGACTATAAACAATGTAAAGATCTAAAATAGTTACCAGGACGGCACCAAATCAAGCTTTATAATTCAATGGGTCCCTACACATAGACACACACACTGTGCTATAGTCTTTTGCTAGTTTTTCTGCAAGAACTATTAGCATAGTTAAATTTCAAAAGAAACAATTTGACATAAAAAATTTAAATTGTTTATTCTGAATTCATTGTTCAGTCATTTCAGTCTTGCTTGATGATTTGTGATCCCATTTTCGCATTTTCTTTGCAAAGATATTAGAGTGGTTTGATAGCTCATTTTATAGATGAGGAAACTGAAGCAAACAGGGTTAAGTGATTTGCTTTGGGTCACTGAGCTAGTAAGTGTCTAAGACTCGATGTGAACTCATGAAAATGAGTCTTCCTGATTCCAAGTCCAGGGTTCTATTCATGGCTGCACCTTGCTGAAAAGCATATAGAGAAAAGGTGCCAATGCACATATATCTTCACCCACCCCCCATATAACCTTAAAGTATGCTAGTTGTGTGAGGCCTTTAAGTCAGTAAAAATCTATAATAATAATGCAAACACAAAAGAATTACAGCATTTTCTGATATATTTTATAGGCTATTCTTCCAAAACTTATAACTAGTATTTATGGCTTTTTCTGAAGCACTGGAAAATAATAGCAATGACAAGAAGATGAAATATTAATAAGTTAGTCATTAAATAAAAATTCTAGGCCTTGTGCAAATACTTTGATGAATCAGGAATCTCAACCACGTGAGTACTCCCTTTAATCACTCATCCATGCTCTCTTACCCTATCGTCCTTGTCCATATTTTTCAGAAAATTCCCTACAAAGTATTCATACAATGCTATGGGACCCATCAATAAATCAATCTGTTGACACTGTGTGGATATAATTATTATTATAATTATTTGGCAAAGTGAGGTAGACTTCTAAATACCATGATACTAGAACAGCAGGAAAAGGGGATATTCAACAGGTTGATAAATATTTTGGCTTCTTAATGCTTAAGGTTTAAGATTTTTCTTTCATTCCTCAAAACAAACAGAAATTCATAACCAACAACCTATACTATATCTGAAAAACAGATGTTGGTTAATGTTAAGCAAAACATAACAGTATTATATCTTGACAGAACAAGGAGATACTCTTAATTAACCAAATCAGATTCTAAGACCATAAAAACTAATTGATATTCACATCTCATTTGATTATCATAATAACAATGTGAGATAGGAACTATAGGTATTATAATTCTATGCAAAAAGAAATATAATTTGTAGAACAGAAAACATATGATTTGCAGTTACTTTCATTGCTTCCACTTAAGACAGAAAAATAATGGTATTCTAATAACTTAACTAGCTCTTTCCTTGTCTAGGGAAAACTTTTTCAGTATGGTTCCATTTTTCTTCAAACTTTTTTCCATATTTTGGCATTTACTATGTCTCTTCTTTAGCAGTTGCTATTTTTTACTTTTTAAAAATGTATTTTGGAGGAATTACTTATTTTGGCTAATTTATCTTATTCTACTATATTATAGTATATCATTCTGCTATAATGTTTATTCTATAAAATTCCATATGTATGAAACTGTGCACATCTTAATGATAAAATACATAAAGCAACTAATATAAGGAATTTACATAATTAAGTAAAATATTATTCAGTGATCTACTGATTCCAGACAACAAAGCTTCTAACTTTTAATATCTATAGATAAGTCAATTTTTGATATTCAACTCCTCCAACACCAAATTCCTAAATACTAAGCATTGCTTGAGGTTATCATGTTAACTGGGTTATAAACCAATTTATGATAACATTAAGTAGGACCTTTTTTTGTAAGAAAATCCTTTCATACTTCCCTCAGAGACTGATTTAATAAAGTTGGGTTTTGTTTTTTTTTTTTGCTTTTTTGGAGGGCAGTTGGGGTTAAGTGACTTGCCCAAGGTCACACGGCTAGTTTTTGTGTCTGGATTTGAACTCAGGCCCTCCTGACTCCAGGGCCGGTGCTCTATTCACTGTGCCACCTAGCTGCCCCAATTTAATCAAGTCTTAACCTTTGCTCTTCCCTTTTTACTTGAAACCCCAACCTCCAACTTTATTAAAAGGAAGGCATAAGAGAAGCATAAAAATGGAAAAGGGAAAAAGAAAACTTAAGGGATTCAATAGAACTGAACTGTTTACATCCCTATATGGGAAGATGATATTTGTAACTCCTTAAGTACCCCTAATAGTAAAGCTAGAAGGAATATACATAGAAGGCATGGCTATAAAGCAAATTTGAGGGAATGACATAAAAATAATTAAAGGATGAGAAAGAGGAACATAATGGGTGTAGAAGGAAGAGAGATGTAGAATAAGGTAAATTATTTCACATGAAAAGGCATGCCAGACCTATTATAATAGAGGGAAAGCGGTGAGGGTGGGCAATGGACATCACTTGAACCTTACTTTTATCAGTATTGGCTCAAAGACGGAATGATATACACAATCAGTTGAATATAGAAATCTATCTTACCAAACATCAAAGTAGGAAGGGAGAAAGTAAGAGCAGGAAGAGGGGGGACTTACAGAAGTGAGGACAGATCAGGAGAAGTGGCAGGCAGAAGAAAAGTACTAGTGATGAGGGAAAGGTTCAAAGGAGAGAGAGGACAATAAACAGTAAGAAAAATAGGATAGAGGTAAATAGACAGTAATCCTAACTATGAATATGAATGAGATGAACCCTTCCATGAAATGGAAGTGGATAGCAGAGTGGATCAAAAATCAGAATCCTACAATATTTGTTAACAAGAAGTATGCTTGAAACAGAGAGACACACAGAATAAAGATAAGGAACTGGAGCAGAATCTATTATCCTTCAGTTGCAGTAAAAAAAAAAAAGCGGTAGCAAACCAGATATCAGACAAAGCAAAAATAGACCTAATTAAAAGAGATAAAGAAGGAAACTATAAATTGCTAAAAGATAAAATAGGCAATGAAGCAATACCAACACTAAACATATATGCACCAACTGGTATAGCATCCAAATTCTTTTTTTTTTTTTTAAAGCAATCGGGGTTAAATAAATTGCTCAAGGTTACACAGCCAGTTATTTCTGGGTGTGGTGCTACGTATCTGCACCCGGATTTGATCCCCAGGTCATCCCGACACTGGAGCCGGTGCTCTTACTTGCAGAGCCACCTGGCTGCCCCTATGCAATTGGGGTTAAGTAACTTGCTCAAGGTTACACGGCCAGGTGTTTCTGCGTGGGTGCTAAGTGTCAGAGCCCAGATTCGATCGCCAGGTCGTTCCAACACTGGACCCGGTGCTCTTACTCACTGTGCTACCTGGCCGCCCCTAGCATCCAAATTCTTAAAGGAAAAGTTAAGTGACTAAGAGGAAGAAATAGCAACCCTTCTCATAATTTGAGAAACTCAAACAAAAATTAAACAAGAAAGAAACTAAGGAGGTGAAGAGAATATTAGAAAAGTTAGATATAACAGATCTTTGGAGAAAACTGAATGGGAACAGAAATAAAAGCTTTCTCAGCAGCACATAGCACCACAAAAATATTGACCATGTAATGGGGCATAAAAAACTTAAAATCAAATGTAGAAAGGCAGAAATATTAAATGTATTCTTTTCAGATCATAATGCAATAAAAAAATTTACATTCAACAAGACAGTGGAAAGAAAGAATAAAAATAATTGGAAACTGACTAATCTATTCCTAAAGAATAAGTGGGTCAAAGGACAAATCACAGAAATAACCAATAATTTCATAAGAGAATGATAACAATTAGACAATATCCTAAAATTGATGGAATGCAAAGCAGTACTTAGGGGAACATTTATTTCTCTAAATAAAACAACACAGGGAAAGAACAGATCAATAAGTTGAACATGCAACTGAAAAGAATAAGAAATGGAACAAATTTTAAAATTCCAATTAAGCACCAAATGAGAAATCCTGAAAATGGAAGGTGAGATTCATAAAACTAAAAGTTAAAAAAAACCTACTGAACTAATAAATAAAACTAGGAAATGGTTTTATGTTGAAAAAAAAAAAATCCAGCAAGTTAGATAAGCCATTGGTTATTTGGTTAAAAAAAAAAACAAATACCCAGTATCAAAAATGAAGAATAAAGTCACCACCAATGAAGAAATTAAAGAAATCATTAGGAAATAGTTTGCCCAATTATATGCCAATAAATTTGACAATCTAAGACAAATCAATGAATGTTTACAAAGATATAAAGTAGCTAGATTAATAGATGAGGAAATAGAATGGCTAAATAACCTCATCGTAGAAAAAGAAATTGAAAAAGCCAGTAATAACCTCTCTAAGGAAAAATCCCCAGGGTCAGATGGGTTCACAAGTGACTTCTACCAAACATTTTAAGAATTAAAGAATTCCAATACTATATAAACTATTTGGAGAAATAGGCAAAGAAGCCCTGCCAAACTCCTTTTATGACAAAAATATGTTGCTGATAAGTAAACCTGTAAGAGAGAAAACTGAAAAAGAAAATTATAGAACAATTCCTCTAATGAATATTGATGCGAAAATTTTGAACATACTACTACTAGCAAGGCAATTACAGCCATACAGCACAAGGATTAAATTTATATACCAGCTAGGATTTATACCAGGAATGCAGAGTTGGTTCAATATTAGGAAAACTTAATACAATCAACCATATAAATAACAAAACCAACAGAAATCATTATGATAATCTCAACAGACGCTGCAAAACTTTTGACAAAATATAGAACCCATTCCTATTAAAAAAAACTGGAGAGCATGGTACTAAAGAGAGCATTCCTTTAAATGATAAGCAGTATCTACTGAAAACCATCAGCAAACATCAACTGTTTGGTGAATAAGTTAGAAGCATGATCAGGAGTGAAGCAAGGATGGTCATTATTACCATAATTATTCAATACAGGATTAGAAATAATGGCTATAACAATAAGAGAAGAAAAAGAAATTGAAGGAATTAAAATAGGCAGTGAGGAAACAAAGCTATCATTCTTTGCAGATGATATGACGGTATATGTAGAGAACCCTAGAGAATCAACTAAAAAACTACTTGAAATAATTAACAATTTTAGCAAAGTTGCAAGATACACGATAAACCTAAATAAATCATTAGCATTTCTTTATATAACCAACAAAGCCCAGCAGCAAGAGACAGAAAGCAAAATTTCATTTAAAATAACTGTAAATAATATAAAATACTTGGGAGGTTACCTGTTAAGACAAACCCAGGAACCATATGCACACAATTGTGAAACATTTTTTAAACAAAGTCAGATCTAAACAACTGGGAAAATATCAATTGTTTATGGTTGGGCTGAGTCAATATAATAAAAATGACAATTCTAACTAAGGTAATTTACTTATTCAGTGCCATACCAATCAAAGTACCAAAAAATTATTAGAAAAAATAACAAAATTTATTTGGAAGAAAAAAATGCCAAGAATATCAAGGGAATTAATGAAAAAAATTGTAAAGGAAGACTGTCTAGAAATACCAAATCTCAACTTATATTATAAAGCAGTAATCATCAAAACTATCTGGTACTAGGTAAGAAACAGTGGAACACAAGACATAGTAGTAAATGACCATAGTAACCTAGTGTTTGGCAAACCCAAAGACCTCAGCTTTTGAGATAATAACTCCCTATCTGACAAAAACTGCTGGGAAACTAAGGCACAAACTAGGTATAGACGAATATCTCACACTACATACCAAGATAAGGTTGAAATGGGTATATGATTTAGACATAAAAGCTGACAGCAAAAGCAAAAAGGAATAGTCAATCTGTCAGATCTATGGAGTAAGGAAGAATTCATGAACAAACAAGAGAAAGAGAGCATTTTGAAATGTAAAATAAATCATTTTGATTATACTAAATTAAAAAGCTTTTGTACAAACAAAACCAATGCAATGAAGATTAGAAGGAAAGCAGAAATATGGGAAACAATCTTTATAGCAAGTGCTTCTGATAAGGACCTCATTTCTCAAATATATACAGAACTGAATCAATTTTATAAGAATACAAGCCATTTCCCAACTGATAAATGGTCAAAGGATATGAACAGGTTGATTTCAAAGCTATCTATAGGCATATGAAAAAGTGTTCTAAATCACTGCTGACTACAGAAATACAAATTAAAATACCTCTGAGGTACCGCCTCACACCTATCAGATTGGTTTATACGACAAAAAAAAGGAAAAATGATAAATGTTGGAGAAGATATGGGAAAGTTGGGACACTAATGCACTATTGGTAGAGTTGTAAACTGATCTAACCACTCTGAAGAGCAATTTGGAAGGGGCAACCAAACTGTGCACACCTGACCTAGCAATACCACTTTTAAGTCTTTATCCCAAAGACATCATTAAAAAGGACGAAGGACCTACGTGTGCAAAAATACTTACAGTGATCCTTTTCATGGTGGCAAAATATTGATATTGAAGATATGTCCATCAATTGGAGAATGGCTGAACAAGCTGTGGTGTATCAATGTAATGTAATACTACTGTGCAATAAGAAATGATGAACAGACAGATTTCAGAAAACTTGGAAAGACATGTACAAACTGATGCAAAGTAAAATGAACAGAGCCAGGAAAACATAATACACAGTATCAGCAACACTGTGTGATGATCAACTATGAATGACACAGCATTTCTTAGACAAGTACAAATGACTCATGAAGGAAAATGCTATCCACATCAAGATAAAGAAATGATGGACTCTGAACATAAATTGAAGTATGCTTTTTTCACTTACTTTATTCTTTTTCATGTTTTTTTTTGTTTTGATATGTTTATTCTTTAACAACTGTGACTACCATGGAAATATATTTTACTTGATAGCACATGTATAACCCATACCAAATTGCCTACCATTTAAGGAAGAGGGAAGGGAAATGAAGGGAGGGAGAAAGTATGTAACTCAAAATCTTGTAAAAAGGAATGTTCAAAATTGTCTTGACATGTAACTGGGGAAGAAATAAAATATTAAATAGAAAAAAGCAATATATATGCATAAAAAAATAAAGCGTAGTATGGTCTAAAAAACAACCCAACTCAAATACTACTGTTTTCCAGGAAACATTCTATAATGCAACTCAACTTGTACTGACTGCTCCCCTCTCACCCAAAGGACCTGACAGAGCACTTTGTCTCACTTTGTAAAACTATGTATTTTAGTTATCTAAATTGTTTTATTCTTTTAAAGCATATTAATGTAGGCTCCTTATACATAATCTCTATCTCCCAACACCTGAAAAAATAATGGTTTTTAAAAAATATCGCATAAAGAAAAAGATAAATAGATTTGTTCTATCATTATCATTCCAAGGGTTGAGGTGATTCTTAACCAGTTTTGGAGTACAGGTCCTAAGAAAACTTGGGTCATATCCAACTCTACAATATACTCAGTGTGAACAACTGAGAGACTGACTGAAGGTATAGAGGGGCATTTTAAAAATATATATTATGCAGAAAAGTAATAAAAAGAGTACTACCTATAAAGAAGTAAAATGGAGTCATAAAGAGCTGATCTTAGCATCAAGAAAAACTGAGGTCAAGTTCTGCTGCTGGTACATAATAGTTGTGTGACTGTGACCAAATGTCCGAGAGGCTAAATTATAAACAGGTGTGTTAATCTGTACTAATGAAGCATGCTTCCATCCCAGGAAGTTTCCCATACTAAAGATATCACACCTCTAATCAGAAAGACAGATAAATGCACATGTACATATATACATACATACACACACACAGATGGAAAACATGTCACATTATAAAGAGAGATAAGATTTTTTTAAACAGTTTTAAAGAAAATTTTCACACAAACCAGAAATGGAAATGTTAGACAAAAACAATTTCTGGTATTATACTTATATTACATGTAAATAACAAATTCAACTTACTTGTTGAATTACGTCTGGATATAGCATGGGTAACCTCTCTGCAATTAGAGCCAACCCACCCATTCCTGCAAAAACTTGCAATGGTGATTGAATAGGACAGGTTTCAAGAAAAGATTCATCCAACACTGTTTCCATACATTCATCATTTGGGGTGATAATTTCATCTTCCGGACAGCTCCCAAGTAAGTCAACATGATCTACAGTGATGAAATGACAAGGAAGAAAGATATAAAAAAAGAATATAGCATTACTATATTTATAACATTTATTTTATTTAAAAAATCAGATGAGACTATCTCGATTATTTTAAAAAATCGTAATTTAATGAAAATAACTTAATTTTTTCCTGAGTATAAAAATGTATATGTTTCTCAGGCTTATGCAAGGAATTTGAGGACTATGAGTGAAGATAAAAACATTATTGGCTGCATGTCCTATCAGATTCCAAAAACTGATCTGAAAATAACTTCTCCAGCTAAAATATGTGTCCTTTAGATAAGTGAAACTAGTGAAACTATAAGACCTAGAGATTATCTAAATAAGGCAAATTATAAAGACACAAGATATTTCACCCTAATCTCCAATTCTCTGTCCCTCCTTGGTTTATTCACTTTTCTGTCCCCTATAAATAATTCTAAAGGGAGAAACACAAATTTTAATTAATAAAGGCATAACTAGGTCTCAAGGAAAACAATAATATCCAAAAAATACAGACTAAAAATACCAACTTTAAAAGTAATCAGTCAAGAAAAACTATAACCATTTAAGTAAAAACTTCCCTTTATGATTTTCTATACTCTAAAAATAAGATTTGCCATATGTCTAATAATTCCTAAAGAGAAGAGAGAACCAGACTGCAAATTTGGGAGTTGAATGGACTACATCTTTTTCACTAAAAGCAAGAATTTGGCAAACCTATACATTTTCTATTTCAGATTCTTAACTGCATAATGAAAATGTTAATGCCTGCTACTGTCTCATAGGACTACTACATAAATTAATGGAACGTCTATAAAATACCTTAAGCTTCCTGTATGAGGAGAATTCTTTATTTATAAATTTTCTATCAACTTTTTCTTTTTAAAAGTAACATAAACATTTGTCTTGATTATTTAATACCACAGCCCAGACAGATATATTAGAGATATTTCCCCACAACTGCTAGTGAAAGAGATATGAAGAAATAAAGTTGTTGTTTTAGTACTCTAACATAGTTTGAATTATATGTCAGTGCTTCTGAAGCAACTAATTGAAATTGTCCTCCTAAACAAGAGATTCTAAATATAGCAAGGACAGTCAAATACATACCTTTCTCAGTATGGAGTCTTTTAAAAGAATCTGTTTTTGAAAGACTTGGGTCTGAAATAACTTTAGAGCCCAATTTAACAGTCAAATCAATTGAACGGTATCCTTGAGGGAGCTTCCGATCATACAGTAGAGTTAAAAGCTGGGCAAGAGTCATCTCTGCTGGCAGTGGTTGGCCTAAGAACAACATAACCAAGACACTTTTTGTGTAAAAGTTAGCAGGATATTTTGGTTAGAACCATTTAATTAAACACACTAAATAGTAAGGTGGAGAAAAAAAACCTGCCATCTCCTAAGCCATAACTTTACAATACAATTAATTCATCAATTAGGATCTCTTAATTTTGGTGGGAAATGAATTTTTACCAATAATAACAGTCCTTCAAGAGAAATGATCAGAAAAATATCGTCTTTTAAAGCCCTACAAAAACTAACTGAATTTTAGGTTTGGGAATAAGGGGAAGAAAGTAGAGCATAAATTATCCTCCAAATTTGAATGGTTACCTGCCTCAAATGTTAAAGGTATAAATACTTGTAAAAGGGGATCAGAGCTGCTTATATCTACTGTAGATTCTTTGTTGGGTTAAGGATATCCTGTTTAACTCCTAGTAATGGGACTAAGAATTTCTTGACCAAGATAATACTTACAAACAAATTCTTACCAATCATTGCTTTCTTTGCTGTCACAAACCTCAATATTCATCCTAATCTTAATTTTAATAGCGTTAAATTCACATAAACAAAATAAGTACCACTTAAAATGTGTCAGACTTTGGAACCTTATTGTTATGAGTTAAAAAAATGGCAGTTAATAGCCTAGAGTAGATAAAGTGGACAGGAAAGTTATACAAATTCAGGTATTTGTTTAATCAGGGATTCAAAGAATACACTGAAATTAATTGTAAACAAAATACTTATTCAAAATAATAACAAGCATTTATATAGCACTTTAACGTTTACAAAGTGCTTTGCATACAAGGTATGTCTTTTGTGTGGTTTTAACTTGTATGTAAAGCTATTATAATTTTAAACAACTGAAGCATAAACTTTGCAACACTACTATATCAGTTGATCTTTACAACACTGAAGGTAGGTGGTATTATTATCTGCACTTTACAGATGAAACTGAGGCAGAGATTAAGTGACTTGCCCAAAGTCACAAAGCTAGTATATATCTTAGGCAAAATATGAACCCAGTTCTTCCTGACACCAGGTCCAACACTAACACTGTGCATTCTAGCCATGAAATAAAGAGTCTGGGTTCCTTTTACCACCTCTGGAAATGACTAGTATGTGCGCTTATTTTTCTGCTTCTTCTATGACTATGAAAAAATTATGCACACTGGCTTGAGAATTTAACACTGAAATATCTCCTAGAAGGTAACATTTCCGGGAATTAATAAATTAAAATTTCAATGCAAACCAATTACTCTATCAACAACTAAAATAATTTGAGTTTTCAAGTTTGAAACCAAGATTGACCATTCATAGAAATTTTACATAATCAATCTTTTACCTAGACTAAGAAGCATCCATATTGAGTTAGTGGATACATATTGTACTGAAAGAGAAATGATGAAGAAATTAAAGAATTATTTTAGAACTGAAACATAAGAAGGGTAAGGGATAATCTATTTAGATCAAAAATAGAGCACCTAGTATATTATTAACATGTCTTGCTAATCAATCAATATATATTAAGAATGTACTATAGTGCCATGGAGTATACTTGGCACTGGGAAATAAATACAAAGAATAAAACAATAACTATTTGCCATGAACTTTCATTATAACTGGGGAGACAAGTATATATATAATAGTATATACAGCGTGTGTGTGAATACCATATATAACACATACATGCATATATGGTATTATGTATAAGCATATGCTTATGTAAACATATATTCATGCATACACATACAAAATCCTATAATGGTAAATTGATAGCCAATTCTGGATAGTAAGTCACTGGGGAAATATCACTCAAGGTACTACTGAATGAACTAAGCACATTTAACCTGAAGAAGACCAAGGGAAAGAAAACAGCTTGTAATTGAGGGAATTGATAAATATTGAGTGCTACTATGTGCCCATAATATATTAGTCAATAAGGAAACAAATACATTCTTTTTTTTTTTTTAAGCAATCGGGGTTAAGTAACTTGTTCAAGGTTACACGGCCAGTTATTTCTGGGTGTGGTGCTGAGTATCTGAGCCCGGGATTCAATCTCCAGGTCATCCCGACACTGGAGCCGGTGCTCTTACTTGCTGAGCTACCTGGCCACCCAACAAATACATTCTAGTGGGGGATACAACAAGTACATATGTAAGTATAAACAGAATGTAAAGAACAGAAATACAAATAAATACAAAGTATTTAAATATGAGTTAGTTTGAGATAGGAGGGCACCAGCATTTGGAGCGATAAGGATTCACAGAGCAAACTGCATTCCTGAGGGGAGATGGGGATTATTGTTTGTAAAGTACAAAGAAAAGGATGGTCCTGGCTAGATCACAGGGTGGTAGGAAGAAAAATTATTAATGATACTAGAAACTTTGGTTGGAACAAGTTATGGATTAATCAGTCATCTACACAGAGAAGGATAATTAAAACCACGGCATATTATGAGATTATCCATAAATTACTGAGAAAGATGAACACCTGTGATCAATCTTGAGAAATACCCATAACTAGGGGAAAGGCCATGAAGGATGAGCCTATAAAGGAAATAGAGATGTAAAGCTCAGACAGCAACTGAATATACAGAAAGGGGAGGGTATCCAGGAAAGGGGTGTTCAACAGGGTCAAATGCAGTGGACAAGAATGAGGAATGACCATCAGTTTTGCAATTAGGGATCAATGATAACTTTGGAGAGCTTAGTTTCAGTTAAATGATAAAGTCAAAAGAAGGAATACATAAGGTTAAGGAATAAGAAGAAAAGAAATGCAGGGAAGTATCTATTGCTTTTACATAGGGGTCTAGCGAAGACTTATTTTTTTAAACAGAGGTAGGAAAGGAATTAAGAGATGGAGAGAGACTGAAAATTAGAAAAAGGAGATGAATGAAGTTGTAATCTTTTGGAGAAGAAGGGAGGAACGACATTAAAGGCACAGAGAAAGTTCACTTCATTTTTAGAGACTGAAAGAAAGCAGGCTAGAACCAAGGATTATATCAAAGAGTTTTAAGATGAATATTGAGAGAAGAGGAAGCTCACATTGAACATCCTCAATTTTCATAGGAAAGTAAGAGGTTAGGGCCTCATCTGACAGAGAGTGGGAAGGCCTGAGAAATAAGAAGGCTGAAAAACTTTTGAATGGAATGAGAGAAAAAATCTTTTAAGGAGGAATAAAAAGACAGCCTGGTTATCATAAATTTACAATGCACACAGCAGGGTTTTATGTCTTCTTTCAGACTGATTCAAAAGCACAGGAATAGCAATAAAGAAGAGAGATAAGGGAGGTGTGAAGTGTGGGGTAGAGCTGAAGTTTGTGAAGGAAGGAATGGTGAAAGGATAAAGGGACAAGGGATTACAGAGTAGAAGTTAGTCTAGAGCTTAATTAGCTAACTACACGGTCAAAATTAGTGAGAGAGATATGAAGTCAAACTCAGTAATTCTCTCAAAGAGTACTGAGGGGTAGAGAGATTGATGCTCTCAATAAAGGTGGAGAATATTTCAGGAAAAGTGAGGCATTGGAGAACTTAAAATCAGTTTCTCTTTTAAATAATGACATGTAGCATTTACAAATTCCTATATGTAAAACTGGAGGCCAAAATACATTGTGAATGCTGCTGCTGATACAAATCTGTAGAGCTAAAATAAACTGAAAATAATTATTCAGCTACTCTACCATTCTGAAAATTACCTGGCAAATGTTTGTGGTATAGGTGAAAAACAGGAACAGTAATGGTTTTGCTGGAAGACTCTGTTGCTGATGAAGAGCTACTACCTACTTTATCTGGCATTGTTCTTCCTCTCCTTGATGGGGGACGAGGTGGTGTGGATGATACAGCTCGTTTAGACTGGGATTTCAAACCTAAGGAAAAAATGAAACAAACAAATAATAGATTTTAAGTTGTTGAAGTTATTTGATAAAAAGGTTCCCTGAAGGGAGCAGTTATGGACACCTGAGAGGAAGATATATATGTATCTGTTGCATATATCTATGTGTTTATACATGTGCAGGCATATTAACTAGTGGACTAACAGTTACTGAATAATAAACATTCTTGGCCTTGAGTTGGTCAATAATGAGTAGATGATGATGCTGAGCCCTGAAGCAAATTTGGCTTTCAGAAATCAACACAATTTTGGCAAAAAAGAACAACAATAAAACAAAAATTTTTAGTAGAGATTATACATATTGTCATTTATTAAGCAAAGTGAAAACAGTTAAGAAGCCAAAACTATGGCCAACAGGTGACTTCTGTTGCCCCTCATAACCAGACAACAGATGGGTAAACTAGACTAAGAAGGAGAAAGAAAAAGGAAAGAATTAAAAGATGAGATCAAAAAAAGAGGCACAAAGACTAGCTAGGGTAAGAAAAAAAAAGAAATCCTCATAATATGCCTAATGTCACATAATATTATGAGTTTGGACTTTAGTTTCAAATTTACAAAGCTCTCTATACAAGATTTCATTTTTACATTTTACCTTGTGAGACAAGATTGTAACATTTTAAGCTGTAACTAATACATATTCTAGTTAATTTCTCTCCCCCACTAATAATTCAACATTTATCATCCACCATGTGACTCTTCAAGTTTCTCCAATTATATACTTCCACATGAGAACATTAGAAGGAAAAATTCCATTCATCTTTATTCATTAACTATTCAGTTAGAACTTTTTCAGCCTTGCTTGGAAACTATGGCAATTTTGGTCACAAATCCTGAAGATATGGGGTCACACACACACACACACACACACACACACACACACACACACACACACA
>NW_027187359.1:14780038-14897541 GCF_028583685.1 Petaurus breviceps papuanus | reverse complement strand
ACACACACACACACACACACACACACACACACACACACACACACACAGCCATCCAGCCAGCCATGAATCTACCCAAGGTCTCCTTGAAAATAAATAAGATTTTGAAAATCTTGGAAAATACAAGTTACAGATACAAAATAAAAGTTAAGAAAAAAATTTCTGTTTTATAAGACATTCAAATATACATACCATAGATATAATTAATGGTCTAGGCACACAAGTCTACTCATTTCTGGGAAGCAACTTCACAAAACAGGCCAATTGAGAAATATCTCAAATTTAAAATATATGAATTAATGTAAGGGTGAGGGGAAGACATTGCTAAATTATCTTTTTTACCTTTAGTCATTTTCAGGGTTATCTGAATTGCTGAAATGGAACAGACTGCATAAAAATTCTTTAGAGTTCATGGTTGGGACTAACAAGTAACTCCCTCTTAGTCTATGTACAGTTTAAATATTCATGCATAATCCAGCTAATTTTCCTGTATTATATTCAATAGCTTGCATATAAAAATAACTGACTTCATTAAATGATTTAACTGTTCACATATTTTACATAATTAACAACAAAAAAATGAAATTGAGATGGAAAAAGAAAAATAAAAACATACCAGAGGCAACAACAACACTATAATTGTCCTGAAATCCATTCTCTGCCTTAACTTTTTCTTTCTCTTCATGGTTTTTCTTTTCTTTGTCATCTTTCTGTTCATTAATTAGTTTAGCAGTGATACTTGGGGTGTCTGCAGAAGAGTACATAATTTATTTAAAACACATTTCTTATTGAAAATACAAGCTAGGAGGCAATAAACAATACTATAAAGACTTAGGAACAACTCTGAAAGACTTGAGAACTATTATCAACACAATGGAATAAAACAGTTCCAGAGAACTCACAATGAAACAAATTATCCATCACCAGATAGAGAAATGATGAACTCAGATTATATATTGAATCACGTTTTTTTAGACATAGCTAATAGGAGAATCTGTTTTGTTTGATTATACATATTTGATACTGGGTTTTGGGTTTGCTTGTTTCTTTTTGGCTTTTTCAATGGGTTAGGAAAAGGAAGGTGAATAGAATGGAAGAATTCAAAACTGAAAATAAAATATAATTTAAAAAAAATTACACCTGTTTAAAAAGTTAATGTGCTGCCTTGTAAAACAGGAGAGTTAGCATTTTTATAGAAAGTACTTCTGCAAGTACAAAGTACCTGGACCAGATTTTTAAGGTCCCTTCAAAACTCAGGATTCAATTATATATGACAATTCTATATAGTGATAATCTAATACGGTTAGGAAATATTTAAGCATTAAAAGAAACAGAAAATAAATCAACATACCCAGTTCTTAACTGGATGTTGAAGGAATAAGTTTCAGACTAAATGAAGTTATATTTCTTTAGGGCAAAAAAGTGAAAAGAGCACTAACAAGTAACAACCAGAGGCTGCACTGCTAATGGACCTTAGATTCTTACTGAAATTTTTACTACAGATTTCATCAGTTCTAAAGATGAACATTATATAACAAAAGAGAAAAAAAAAGATTTGAAGCACTACAGTGTTCATTTTCACTACAACATATATAATGTAGATGACTTCATAGCTGATGTTATACTGGAAAAAGCATTCATTGAAATGTGCTTGAAAGTCAAGACATATGTGATACTAGACAAATTACATTTTTCTGGGCATCAGGTTCCTTATGTATAAAATGACACTGGATGATCTCTAACTTCTCTTTCAACTCTGATCCCTAAAATCTTGAGATTAAAAATGACCTAAACAAAGTAAGGGGGAAATCTCTACATACTTTAACATTTTTGGTTTTAGAGATGTTCAGAATACGATTAGATTTACACTACACTAAGCTGATATTCTAAGGAAATTAAAGACAGGAGCAAAGGTTCAATATATACATCAAAATATTTATGGCAGCATTGCATATCGTAGCCACAACCTGGAAAGAAAATGGGCATACCACCAATTGGGAGAATGGATGAAATATTACATATAAATGTTATAGAAAACTACTGTGCAGCAAGAAAGAATGAATATGAAGAATTCAGAGGAGAGGTAAGATTTGTAAAACAAAGTCAAAATTAAGCAGAGTCAAGAGAACAAGGTCCTTTTGTTCCAAGGACTATAACAATGAAATAAAAGTGAAACTCTCATTAACAGAAAAACAAACTAAAAAATACACAAGAAAAATCCCAGAGACAAGGACACATAACTCATTCCT
Organism: Petaurus breviceps papuanus; assembly: GCF_028583685.1. Classification (NCBI taxonomy): domain Eukaryota; kingdom Metazoa; phylum Chordata; class Mammalia; order Diprotodontia; family Petauridae; genus Petaurus; species Petaurus breviceps. The sequence continues at coordinate 14,895,295 of NW_027187359.1, read as the reverse complement.
CAGACAGAAAAGTCAGGGGACTACTCAGACAAAATATCATAAATGCTGTCAATACAAGGTTTATGTATTGAATATTTAGGCTCTTACAACACAGAACTTATGTTGTAGCAGCAAAGAGGACTTGATTTTGTTGAGTCCTACTTCAGCTACTTTCTTCCTTGGCCAAGTTATAACTTTTGTTGACCAAAGTTTCCATTTCTATGAAAGTGAAGAGGCTGGAATTAAATTATCTATAAAGTTCCATCTTGCTCTAAACCCTATAATCTTTTAAAAACAGCCAATAATCAGATCTAGATTAAAAGGCTACTAAGAAAGGAAAGGTAAGGGAGGAAAGGAGTCTTAAGAGTTCACTTTATTTCAATTTAGACACAAAATTAAGTATAATAACAAAAGGAAAATTAAGGAAATTAGGAAAATCATAAGAACATAAGATCACACATTATGGATAAAGGCTTGTGGAGTTAGCCATGCAAACTCATCAAAGATGCTAATCTTCAGTGTCAAAGCAAAAACCCACAGATAAAAATAGGGCCAAACTTTGTGGATGTGAACAAGAACTCAGAAGTAATAGTGAACATATATTCTCTCTTCTGCATCTAGTGAACAATCCAAAAATATAGATGCCAGTCTAATACTTTTCAAAGTATAAAACAGAAAAATAAAAAGAAACTGTGTAATCTCGTATTAACTCAAATTTGTGATAGCCAGAGAAGAGATCTCAAGACAGATCTCCAAATACCTTCTTTAAAGGTTCAAACATAAAACTGATTTTAACTGGCTATCCCATTTCCTGAGACATTAAATAAGTCAAGCAGAAACCCTGATTAACAAACAATTAGATAATCATGTTCATTCCCCTTACCCCAATCTTCACTGCTTTAACCTGGGAAGTTTAATCCAATTCTGTGCAAATGATTGGAAACAAAAGAGTCTGGGGACACTATGAATTGATCCACACTATATGTTTTGGTTTTACAAAGAAACTAAGACTGAGAGTATAAATCAGTTGAAGGAGGAAGAAGAACTGGGATTAGAACTCAATTCCTCTTTTTTCAAAATCAGTACTTTTTTTACTCTACTACATTCTCAATATTTAATTAGAAGAGAGGTTTCAATGCACTGACCGCTGGGATTATAAGGCTATTTCATTTCTACTAAATTGCATTTCACTGATTTGTTTTCTTGGTTCCAAAACTATAATTTTTATAACAATCCTCTTCCTTAACACTAACAAGGCAAAGTTTCTGAGTCACGTTATAAGTAAGGGATAATGAAGAATAGCAGCACTCTATATTAATTAATTAACAATTAGGTTTAAATATCCAATAGATTTCAATATTTTTTAATATAAAGGACTTATAACTATAGTCATTATTAAAGATCTTTTTTCATTTTTCTTTTTGCCCAGACTATGGATTATACCTTGATGAATAGGGGAACTCCCAAGTGAGTTAATTCTGCAACTTCCCTACAATTTTTAATCTTAGAGACTTGCTTGGGACACTGAGAGTATTAAGAGTCACTAAAATCCGGGTAATTTCTGCTTTATTTTTTCTATGCAACATCTGATATACTACAAAATCTGTAAAATCTGTATTGAAGAATTCTGTAAACAAGGCCAAGATATAACATATGATGTGATTTCTCAAAAATTAAGCTATAATGAGAAAGATTTTCTGAATCAAATCACCTTTTTTTGCTCTTAAGATAATAGTTTTCCGGTATATTTTTGAGTAACTAAATATAGGTATTAACTACCCATTTATGCAAGCACATAACATGCTAATGTCAACTTGCTATATATAATCCATTCTTGTCAAGTGACAAGCAGTGTTTTTCATACTTACTTCAATGTTTAAAAATTTCTGGAATAGATGCAAAAACTACAACAAAGTAACTCCATCTGTGTAATATTCTTTTTGTAAAAAAAAAAAGTTTATTTTCTCCAGTTGTCACTACTGTGTTCAGCAAATAACCATCACAGTGTTTCACTATGAATTCTTTTTAGAACAGGAATATTATAAAGGAGATTTGTAATAGATACTCATATATATGCATTAAAGGGAGCTACTAGTGAGCTGGAATCAAGATCTGAGATCAAATCTGGTCTGAGATACTTATTAGTTATGTGACCTTAAGAAAGATGCTTAATCTTTGTTTGCCTTAGTTTCCTCAACTCTAAAATGGGAATCATCATCATCATCATCATCATCATCATCATCATCATCATCATCATCACACCTACCTTACAGGGTTATAAGCATCAGATGAATACTTGTTTTAAAAAAAAAAACACTTAGTAAAGTGCCTAGGGCAGAAGAGGCGCTATATAAATGCTTACTACCTTCCATCCTAACTCTGACCCCACTCGTTATTCCCCTTTGAAGGGGGAAAACAGAAATAACTCTAAGGCTTGGAGTTATTCTTGAATGGAACTGTACAGCTATGTAGGAAGCTCCCAATAAGTAAACTCCTCCATGGCATCTGCTTTACAACTTTTGGAGCATTTAGAAATTTAGAAAATTGCTTAGGAACACAGAGGGTAACTGACTCAACAAAGAGTTAAACTTGTATACAATATGTTTTGGATCTCTTAAACCCAGGTGTTCCAGATTCTGAAGCCAACTCCTTTTCCATTGTCTCTCACAAAGTAATAGTTAGAAGAATGAGAAATAATTTTTAATGGAATATTTTATGCTCAGAAGTAGACAGATATCACTGAATCAAAACTTTAAATAAACATATCTTAGATGTTTACTTTTTTATTATAGATTGAAAGTAAAACGTACATAAAACTTCAGAGTCAATTTAGTCCAACTATTTCCTGAATAACAATGTTCACAGTATCTCTGTCCAGTTATAAGTAATATAAATTTAAAATCCCATGCATAGTTTAAGACACATCGATGTTTGTTATAGATAAGCCAACCATCTGTACTGTGCACTATTTCAGACACTACAGGTACAAACAAAAACAACCTATATGCCTCAACACTGAAACCAAACATGAAGGTAATTTTTAGGAAATTTAAGGAAAAATCACTTGAAGACAGACCAACCTGATACTCTATCAAGAACTTCTGCTAAAGTTGTTGAAATAGGCAGGTGAAGAGTACGAAACTTGTGTCCTGCTCCATACATTGGATGCTGGATCACATGGCTAGTAGCATTTATTCTTCCTTTGTACAGCTGAAAATTAAACCAAAGCCCATGAGTGTAAAAGCACAAAAATTATTCAAAATACTTCTATCTAATAAGCAACATTCACATTACAAGTTTTAATAGAATGATAATTGATTCTGTTTTCTTATTTTATTGTTCTTTTTGGGTTTTTTTGGAGTGGGAAAGGCACACAATTGGGGTTAAGTGACTTGCCCAAGCTAGTAAGTGTTAAGTATCTGTGGCCACATTTGAACTCAGGTCCTCCTGACTTCAGGGCCGATATTCACTGTGCCACCTAGACACCCCATTTTATCAAAATTATTTGGGATGATTTCCCCCCCTGTACTCTGAGATGACTGCAAAAATTAAAACTTCAAAAACTGTACAATCAATAAAAATACCTGAATTTAAGAGTACCTCAAAGGACTAATCTGCATCAACCAATGCAGTGTATTTTTTTTCAAAATTCATACAGCAATGAAAATAGAGATAGTAGGGTGAAAAAATTTATTTCAAAGTAAAATTTTTGTGGCAATCAACATGACTGATCTTTTAGTGTTAAAACTACCCAAAAACGGTAAAGCATATATACTTAAATAATTTGTGAATCAAAACGGTTTTAAAAATATAGACTGACAACAGTATAGCACTGATAAAAATAAGTAGGAAAAAAAGTCAAAAAAATTGTAACAAGAAGTTATAAAGAAATTTCTTACTAAGTACTAGACATATATGTAATAAAACAAGAGGTACTGGAAAAACATTCCTTCCCTATGAAGTAGGGAAAAAGGTTGACAAAATCCTATACTCAGCATAACTCAGGAAAGAGCCCTAATGGTCATGGGGACTGAGACAACAGGATATAGCAGATTCAGGGTAAAAGAGGTAATACCTTTTGGAGAGGTCTATAAGAAGGACCGTAAAATAATGTGGGTTCTATGTAAGGTCCATTCTAGCTATTTTTTCCATAGCAGATCCAGGTGACATGGTATAAGGCAGACTTCATTCATAGGTTTTAATAAATAATTACTTTTGACTCAATCAAAGTCTCATAATGTGAATGATTTGGGCAAACAAAATATACTCACTGGGCATGGTGACTGAAGAAACATTGTCACTTTCTCATCCTCTAGCATCAACTGCAAAAAGAGGCGTCGTATAAACCCTGAAATGTTTCCAGATGTTGGAAGGTTCCCTCGTTGAGGGGATGATTGGAAAAGTTCACAAAGAACCTAGAAAAGCAAGACATCTAAAATTTTTAAATGTGACTTATTAAATCCCTAGATTTGTTTCTCCTTGAAATTATAAGAAATCTTAAAAAAAAAAAAAGAAACTAAACGTAGTCTAAAAACTACATTTAAGACTCAATATTTCGCAAAAATTAAATGGAGATAGATTAAAGGACATATGAGTGAATGGACAGAGTGATGGATGTAGAGTCAAAGTACCTAGTTTCAGTCCCTGCTATTTCATTACCACCAGTGAGACTCTGAACAAACCACTTGAAGCCACTGAAACCCAAATTAAGTGGGCTCCAAAATGAGAGACGAAAACAGATGGCTTTTCCTTCCAGCTTTAAGTCTGTTATCTTATTATTCACTTAACAACAATCATTTAAGAGTTACAATAAGAAATTAAATCTTCTAATACCAAGCAAATAATCTAATTATAGCAATATGTCAATGAAGCCTAGCTTTAAGACAAAAAATTTTCAGGAATATAATGCAAAGTTCCAATACCAAAAATGAATTTTAGCAATTTTTTAGATCCTAGAAAAGGTGGAAGGAAATGGGAAAAGACAATGAGTGGTAATATATTTTTTAAGATAAATCCCATGATTAAAAAAAAAATTTAGGGGCGGCTAGGTAGAGCAGTGAAGAGTACTAGCCCTGGAGTCAGGAGGACCTGAATTCAAAGCTGGCCTCAGATACTTAACACTTACTAGCCGTGTGACTTTGGGCAAGTCACTTAACCCCATTTGCCCTGCCTCCCCCCCCAAAAAGCACCCCCCCAAAAAATTTATTCACATGCTATGCTAATTATCATGAGCAATGATTATGAACTATTAAGATTAAAATTATGTAACGTGGGCTCATTTTAAATGCTCACAAATCCTATGATGATTCTCCTAATAAATGTTCAAGCTGTTCTAAATAATGGTTCCACAGTAAAATAACACACACATCAGCAATGGATGCAGAAAGAAAAGATTGATGGAGTAATTATCTTTTTTTTAAACCTTAATTCTGTGGTTCAAATCCCAGTCAATCTACCTTATCACTTCTCAGTTGTACTGCAATAGACTCCTATCTCAAACCTCTCCCCTTTCCATTTCACCCTCATCCTAAAGGACAGATCAGCTGATGTCCCTTCCCTGATCAAGAATTTCCAAAGGCTCCCTATTGTTTCTAGGATCAAATACTAGCCTTTCTTTCCAGCTTTATTGTCTGGTTCCTTTATCTTTTTCCAGGTTAACTGTACATTGCTCCCTGTCGCTTTTACTAATGTTCCAAACACACTATCATACTAGTAGTTTCTCAGTAAACATCTATTTTTCCATCTTTTATTTTTATGCCTTTGTACAGCTTGTCTCATATGCCTGAATTATACCCCTTTCTCTGCTCTGTCTTAGAATCCTAACTTCTTTCAAGAAGTTCACCTCCAATGCTATCAAAAAGAAATTCTGAATCTACCCTAAGTGTTATCACTTCCTCCCAATATCCCAGCAGATCCAATGGAAATTACTTAATATTTACTTTGTAGACTTATTTTATTCTTACCTGAGCCATCAGCCTCTGATTATTAGGGTGACAAGAAATGCACTGTAAAAAGAATGCTACTGTGGCATTCTCAATTGCAGTCCTCTGCTGAGTAGTTAATCCTGTTCCAGAAGCTGAAGAGAGCAAAGTAGACCTTGTACTAGTTTGTGGCACCCCTGAACTGTGTCCTCCTGAAGTGGCACCAGAATGACATAGTAAGAACAAAAGGGCTGTCCATAAAGGGTTGACTTCAGAACCACCAAGCCAATCTTTCATAATGTGGCTACTGCCGACTTCTGTCAAGAACCTGAGAACAGGTGCAACCAGGTCTGCTGTGATGGGCATCTTATTAAAGTGCTGTGGAACATGGTGTCTCCTGAGTTTGTCCTGGGTAATATCCACTGATGGAGAAGTGCAATCAGAGCTAGAAATGTGGTTAAAACAGAAAGTAGCCAGGCTCCTTACAAGAAGTGAGGGTAATCCTGAGTCTAATAACTGTTTGATAGCCTCTGGAGATTGAGAGGATGCAGCAAGAGTTGCCAGGTGAGACTCAGTTAGTGCAAGAGGCGCTTGTGCGTTTTTTGAGTCATCTGTTAAAGATGAACTGAGGTCCTGCTTTTTACTATCATCAGTCATGGAAAGTCTATGGTGACACTGTAATGGAGGAGGAGTAATTCCCATCCAGGCCATAAGCAAGGAAAAATAATTTGGGTGTATATGACACATTGAGCAAAGAAGACTGTCAACAGCTTTCTTCAAAACCATGTTGCAAGGAAGGGACATAGACCAATTAAAAAGTGACCTGGAAAAGCCAAAAAAAAAAAAAAAAAAAGATTGTATATAAATGTTAGTTTTTTATTTTAAAAAAAGACACTTCTATTCTGAAACAATCATTATATGTTTTTTAAAAATGAAGTTTACCTAATGGAAAATGACATTATAATAAAGTTTGCTTAAACTATATATTGCTTTCAGGGGGACAAATTGTAAAGATTTATACTTTATCTCTTCATCCAAGTTATCATTTTAATATATTATATTTATTGGACATATATATTATATATATATAATACAACAATATATTAATTTGTTGGGCAATTATTCAACATCTACAATATGCCTACTAAAATCTCTACAACAAAATGGCAAAATTTAAAAACAAAAAATTTGCATGAAAAACTAAAATATAAAAGCACTTTAATATGTACATGTAATTCAGAAGACAGTAGTGAACACTTTCAATCTTTCAAAATGATCTTTCAATCCAGTATGTCCATATCTGCTTAAAACTTGTTGGTAAAACTGTTGAAGCAATTTTAAAAAGGTGACAGAAAAGAAGGAGATGCTTAGATTTATTAAGCCCAAGAAATACATTAAAAAGCTCAGCTGTCACCACCATTAAAGAAAGGTACAGAAAGAGTAATAGAAGTGAAGATCCAAGCTAAAATAATGAGAAACCTTTGCAGTACTAAGCTACATATTGATCAAAAGTGTGTCCTACCTATCAAAATAACCACCTTAAAAAGGCTAGAAAAATTCATTTGTCAATATTTTCTAACACAAAAGAAATCTTTAAATATCATAAATGTTGCAGTGAGCTACAATAAGTTACTTTGATTTTTAATGAGTTGAAACAACACACAAGAATGAGTGTTAATTATTTATCCTTTTTAAAACAAGATCATCAAATTAAAGTAGTTAAAGATACACCAATATTCCTCAGGATTATAACTCAATAGATCCAATGTATTTAATAACATATTCCTATTTAAATACAGATTGTGGACTGTGAAGTAAATTTCATCATATATATAAATTTATAACAGAATTATGAAAAGAAGGTTTCATATACTCTACTTACTCAAAGAGCTCTCTATTCAGCAGTGCTGGTAAATCATATTCCACCAGCAGCTCATAGCTATGCCATAAAATTGCTGCCACACAGTGCAAATGAGAGGGAGATGGCATTAAAAGACCATATTCTCTTGTTGATGTGCTGGGACAAACGTAGCTCATCCTTCCACTTCTTTTCATAGCAGCTACTCTTGCAGAATCACTGACCCACTTCAACAAAGCCTGAATTCTTCAAGGAAGAAGCACAAAGAGATTTCAATCAAGACTGTAACCTGGATGAGGAAAGGAACTTTGCCTCACTTATATTTTACATTCATTCCATACTGTGTGATAGAAAAATTTTATTTGAAATGTGTGTGCATGCTCACAAGTGTGCATGTGGAACAGCATAAGTAATTATGTGGGACAGATATTTTCATTTTCTTTCCAAAAAGTTGGGTGAGCAATTTTAAAAAATGAGATGAGCATTCTTTAATTGAAGGCACTTTTTTGTGCCTTCATTACATGTAAAAATTACATCTTAAATGAAAGTGTCTTCCAGAACTATGGTCTCAATATTATAAACACATTACACTCAATAACTAATTAAAATCCATAATACTGAAATGTTTTGCGTAACTACACACATACAACCTGTATTGAACTGCTTATCTTCCCAGTAAGGGTGGGTGACGAGGGAGGAACGGAAAGAATCTGGGATTCAAAGTTTTAAAATCAAATGTTAAAAAAAAGTTATTATTATTTTTTTTTTTTGCATGCAACTGGGAAATAAGATATATAGGCACTGGTGTATAAAGATCCATCTTGCCATACTGGAAAGTCGGAGGGGGAATGGGGAAGGATATAGAAGACAGCAGATTGGGGGAGGGGGTATATAGTGGGATTGCTGTTTTGGGGTACTGGGTAGGGGAAAGACAAGTAGAAAATTTGTAACTCAAAATCTTATGGAAATGAATTGTATAAACTAAAAATAAACATGAAATTTAATTTTAAAAAATTCTTCAATTATATTCTCTATCTGGAGTGTTTGATATATTTTGCTTTCAAACGTTATGCAATACTTATAGTCAAGGTCTTCATTGTGATTGTGGGCGCTGTAAATACTACATTGGCACTACAATCCCAAAAGAATTTCTGTAACTACAGTACTATGCACATCTTGAAGTATACTATCAAACAAGTGACTGTACAGATTATGTTTTCTGAAACAAGCTGGTTATGATGGGGAAAAAAATTGTGACATCCCTCTAAGAAAGCTGGTTGCAAAGGATATTAGTAGTGATAAGAAGAAAAGAGTACCTGACCAAGGGACTAATGGCTAATACTAATTTTGTTATAAATTTTTTCTTTTACACATTCCTTCTGGTCCCTCCAGATCTGATATCTTACAGTCATCAACAAGTCACTAATATCCCACAGCCCAATCAGCGGCATACTATTTCTCATTACTTACATAGAAACAACCAGAGCCTCTTGTCACCTCTTGCAGGGATCACTGCAAATAGTTCCTAATTGGTCTCTCTAGTTCTAGGCTTTCTTTTCAATCTATCCTTTACACAAAATTCAAATTCATAAAACTGATCATGTCACTTCTCAGCTTGAGAAGTAACTCCAGGCATTCCTCATATTCAATGGTTCCCTGATACCTCTAGGGCAAAATACAAATTCTTCTCTTTGATATATCACAATGCACTCACAATTGTACTCCTATATCTTTCCAGGATGATCTCACATTACTCCTTCTCAATTACTATTCCTCTACCTTGGGGAACCTATAGAATTCTTCTACCCTCAAGTCAAAATCTACTTCCAATAAGCAGAAAATGATTCTGTTAGGATCTACTGGTGGATGATGCTCACTCTAAGAAAAACTGCTTTTTATTTATTTTGAAAAATTTTATATTTCAGAAAGATTATGGTGTGAAAGATAATAAACTGGTCTTAGAGTAAGGAAGTCCTGGGTACAAAGAAATACAACTTTTGAAATACACACTTAACTTCAGTGCCCAATGTAACTGAAATTTTGAAGTTTTCAAAAAATTACTGATCTTGAGTGATAGAGGGAATTTCTTGTCAGGTAATTCTGTACAACAATAAAATCACAAGTCTAAATCAAACAAAGACAGCAAAAAAACTGTAAATACTGATTGTATTCCTCCCTGTTTCAGTACCCAGGAAGAATAAAAATATTGGCAGACACTATTTCATTCTTATCTTTGCATACCCACTACTTAGTACACAGAAGAGGTCCTTAATGAAATACATCCCTCCAGGAGGATAGTGTCAAATACAATATCAAAAAAATTAAAGCACCTATGTTTATAACACTGTCACAGACACTAAATCAAATGTAAAATGTATATAACATAGTCCTTTACATTAAAAAACTCAACTTATAGGATAGATACAAATCCAGCAGGCAAAGAGGAAAGACAGATGGGTAGCCAAAGAAATCAAAGATAACAATAGTTATGAAAGTCCATGGAATATTATGGGGCAGAAGTGACGGCTAGGTGGTGCAGTGATTAGAGCTCTGGCCCTGGAGTCAGGAGGACCTGAGTTCAAATCGGGGCTTAAGACACTTAAAACAAACAAAAAATAAAAACTAGTCATGTGACCTGGGGCAAATAACTAACCCTGTTTCCCTCAGTTTCCTCATCTGTAAAACGAAATAGAGAAGGAAATGGCAAACCACCCAAATGGGGTGATGAAGAGTCAGACAGGACTAAGAACAACTGAATAAGAAGAATTATTTGTAGTGGCTAGGTGACACAGTGAATAGAGCAACAGCCTTGGAGTCAGGAGGACCTGAATTCAAATCTGGCCTCAGACATTTATCACTTACTAGCCATATGACCTTGGTCAAGTCTCTTAGCCCCAATTTCCCTACCTTCCCCCTTCAAAACAGCAAGAAATTTTTTTTTAATTTAAAAAAATTATGGGGCAGAGAGTTGTAAAAGTTGGCAGAAGCACAGGGTTCATGGAGGAGAACATCTAATAAGGTAAGTGATGCATGCAAGGTCTTCAATGATAGAAGAAAACTGGTGGGAGGCATATAAAAGAGGCAAGGGAAAATGGTTACAATGGAGGAGAAGAACAGGAAGGCAAAAGGGAATGGGTCAACCTTATTCTCCTTAAATTTGGCTCAGGGAAGGAATGAAATAGACACTACGTAGGGTATCTCACCCTGCAGGAGAGTAGGGGGGAAGGGAGTGAGAGGGGGGATGATGGAAGGGAAGGCAGGCTGGGGCGTAGGGAAGTCAGAAGCACCCACTTTTGAAAAGGGACAGGATCAAAACAGAGAATAGAACAAGGGGGAGGTGCGATAGGAGGGAAGGAAATATAGTCAGTCTTTTACAATATATCCACTATGGAACTGTTTGGCATAGCTACACATGTAGAACCTATACTGAATTGCTTATCTTCCCAGTAAGGGTGGGGGACAAGTGAGGAAGAGAATGAATCTGGAATTCAAAGTTTTAAAATCAAATGTTTAAAATATATATATATTATTATTATTAATATTATTTTACATGTAACTGGGAAATAAGATATACAGGCACTGGGGCATAGAGATCCCCATGCCCTACTGGAAAGTCGAAGGGGGTATGGGAAAGATATGGGAGAAAGCAGATTGGAGGAGGGGATATCCAGTGGGGCAGTGGTAGGGGAAAAATGGGGAGAAAATTTTTAACTCAAAATCTTGCTGAAATGAAAGATGTAAACCAGACATTAATAAAGCATTTGATTTGAAAAAGAAAGAAGAAAAAAAGAAAACTGGTGTTGATTAAATACTATGGAAATAGTAATACTGATCTCCCCGACTAGTCTAAGTTGCTATTAGTAATTAATAATGAAAATAATTAGCAGAATATAGCCAAGTGGAGGATAAAACATAAGCATGCATTCAGTCACAATGTACAATAAATATGTTGATATATTATATAATTTTTGGAAGTGGTATAAATTTTGCCTGAGATTCATTCCTTCCTCCCAAGTCTACAAATAAAGATAAGAAAATATCAGTATAGGGGTGGCCAGGTGGCTCAGCATTTAAAGAGCACCGGCTCCAGTGTCTGGATGACCTGGGGATCAAATCCGGGCTCAGATACTTAGCACCACACCCAGAAATAACTGGCTGTCTAACCTTGATCAAGTTATTTAACCCAGATTGTTAAAAAAATAAAAAAATCAGTATGTATATTTCATGTTTTTGTCAGAGTCTACATATAGCAAGGAAAAAAAGCAAACTATATTCAGAAAAAGGAAAAAGATATGATCAAGGTCACTGGAACAATATATATAAAGTGGGATTTTAACACAGTTTTTCTTGATTCTATCACCAATCCTTTTTCCATGAGGCTACCCTGTCTTTTTCTTGCATGGAAAATAAGAAATTTAAATCATTTTACCTGTCCTTTGTCCCAGGATCCTGAGTGGTTCCAAGCTGGTAGAGAATGTCTATTGTAGAGTCAGAAGATAAACCATTAAGTCTTCCAAAAAGTAAAGGGCTATTCAAATCTTACCACATGAAAAAAAGGAATAGAAAAAATGCAATCTCAGAATTGACTTTTTTTTAAAAAAAAGCAAAGTTGGTGTGTGTGTCTGTACACACACACACACACACACACACACACACACACACATATTTTGCTCTTTGAAATAAGTAGATATTTTATACTTTTTTCTTTATTAAAGACACTTTTCATTATCTAGGGAAGCTAATTTTATAAGTTATAGAACACAGAAGATTGACTGACAATACAGAAAGATATTGAGAATTGGAAAGGCGGTTAATGACCTATCATTTTCAATTTATCGCAAGAAAAAATGGATAAGGGGCGGCCAGGTAGCACAGCAAGTAAGAGCACCGGCTCCAGTGTTGAGAAGACCTGGAGATCGAATCCCGGGCTCAGACACTTAGCACCCACCCAGAAACACCTGGCCGTGTAACCTTGAGCAAGTTACTTAACCCCGATTACTTAAAAAAAAAAAATGGGTAAAGCAAAATACTCACCTGTAGGGTCACTGCCTGATGCTGCACAATTTCTTAGGAGGATATCTATCAGCTTTAATCCAATTTTAGTGGACTGCAGGCCTATTTTAACAAGCACCGCTTCGATGTTAGGTGAATGCATACCACAGTATGGTGACATTAGTAAGGCCGCACATGTCTGAAGAAGATTAGCAGTGGGTGCAGCTGCACTTGCCATCATTCCTTCCAGATCACTTATGTGAGTAAGGCAGTGATGTAATAACCGTAACCAACCAATACTGAAATAAAAAAACACAAAACTGCTAGAATGACAAATATTAAAAAATCTACCTCACATTGTTTCAGTGATAATATACAAGGTTTTAAAATACAGAATGAAGAAAAAATTCTACTAAAATTCAAGTAAACTAATTTCTGTGTATCATTTAATAAGTAGGTACAGGAGTGGCTAGGTGTCAAGGTGGATAGAGCACTGGCCCTGGAGGCAGGAGGAACTGAATTCAAATCCAGCCTCAGACACTTAACACTTACTCGCCATGTGACCTTGGGCAAGTCACTTAACCCCCCAATTGCCCTGCCTTCCCCCCTCCAAAAAAAAAAAAGCAAAGTAATAATAATAATAAGTAGGTACAAAGTCAGATTAAAAAGTCTTACTTCAAATTGTGTTGAAAAATACCTTGTTTTGGACACCTGATCTTCAGATGGAAGAAAAGGATTGTTAACTGTTGCTGATGAAGTATTTCCAAATGCTGTAAGGCCCAATAATTTAATCTGAGAAAGACCCAAGGTGCTGGCATCTCGTGGACGGTGTAGTCTCAGACAAACAGCAGAGGCTACTTCTGGCTTAACAAGCTGGATTTTTATGTACGTGAGACCACTGGTAACCACCGGAGAAGACAATGGTAGCATATTAACCCCATCTGCACTCACTTCAACAGATACTGAAGAAGGGCAAGCTATAATTAAAGAAAATAACATGTAATGGTTACTACAGTTACTATATGTAATATAGTGCATACATAGTATATATAATACCATATAATATAGTTGCAATAACATGTAAAAGTTACTATTCTATACCATAACAGAAACATCCCTTTTTAATTCATCTTGATTTCTATATTGTGTAAAAACCAAATTTGTTTTTCAATTCACATTTTGCCATTGATTTCAATTATGGTTTCACAGATGTCTCAATTTTGTTCTAAGATATAACTCATAATTAAGAATTCTATATATTCACTTTAAAGAATCTTCTAATTTTAATTATTGCCAATCTACATTTATGTAATCCTCCAACATGACTATGAGACATTAGGGCAATTGAAAAGAATATATTTATTGCACTTAGCAATGCAAACTGTATCTCATGAAGAAATTTAATTACTTTATGTATTCAATTTGACAAAGAGCAGTGTCAAAGGTAACAATCATAAGCAATTGCTGTTAAATTCTTATTTTCATTCTTTTCTAAAGGCAAAGAATCCAATAGATAGACTAATAATCTCCAAGGAAAAGTAAAGCTCATTTCTTAGTGAAGTTAAAAGCTTATTTTCACTGACATTATCTTAAAGATAGTAAACAGCGGCAAAATCAGAATGTGTTTAAATATTGCCACATATAATTACAAATACATACAGACATAATAAAGATATATAACAGATATAAAATAATGGCTATTATTTTAGCTATAATTTATATAACAATTATTATTATCTAGTTAGCTATTATTTTGCATAACGTTTTAAGGTTAGCCAAGCATGTTAAATGTTATCTCAGTAGATCGTCACAATAACCTGTGAGGCAAGTGCTATCATTATCCTCATTTTACAGATAAGGAAACAGAAATAGAGAAATTAATGACTTTTACAGGGTCATATAATTAATAAGCATCTAAAGTAGGTTCCTTATATCACATTAAAGTGATCTATAGCTAGGAGTTATTTAATATTTAAGCAACTGAACATTTTTTTCTCACAACCAAAGGGACGTTGCTTAGGTACATTTCATTACATGGACAACATTTTAGAACTGAATCAAAAGAAGGTAAGATTTTCATTTTATCTTTTTAATTCCAGTACTAAGAACCAAACCTTTTTCTAATACATAAAGCCATTTGCCAGTCATAACTACCAGTCAAAATTTGTACAAGACTATTTCAATGATATGGGTTGTTATAAAACATTTTTCTTAATATATATCCCTTTCCACTCCCCAATTTACTTACTTGCAAGAGATGCAAGGTGGGGTTGGATGTGTATCTCTTTTATAAGGACAGCAGCTGGAAGGTGGATGGTCAAGTCACACCAGGCTTCCTCTGGCAAAAATATGTAAGACCATGCAGCAGAGCGAGCTCTTCTATGAGGTGGAGTAGCCTGAAGCAATACTTCTGCAGGTTGAGCAGTAGGGCTACTTGATGTAATAGTCCCTTGAAAAGAAATTTTTTACAAAAAAGTACAATAAATCACAAATTCTATGAGTCATTAAAATATATGAATTATAAATAGCATTTCATAATATTGTTATACTTGAGACTGTTCAATATTGGCTACTATCTAAAGACCATCATTTAACAATAGCATTTGTGTAGCACTTGTGTAATAATAGCTTTTGTCTAAGGTTTAAAAAGCAATTTTATATATTACTTAATTTGATTCCCCCACCAACATTTCCAGTCTCATACCGTACCCTCCCTTTTCTCACTTACTCACCACCACATACCGTATGATTTAATGATGCTGACCTTGTTTGTGTTGCTCAACCAAGACAATCCATCTAAAATGGCTGTCCCCTTAAGCCTAGAATGCTCTCCCTCCTCTTCTCCACTTCACGTTTTCCCTTCCTTCAAGTCCCAGATAAAATCCTACCTTCTAGGAAGTATTTCCAGCCCCCTTAATTCTAGCACATTCCTTTGGTTGCTTATTTCCAAATTATCTTTGTTTGTACAATTTTGTTTGTGTATTGTCTCTCCCATTAGATTGTGAGCAACCTTCTTTGTATCCCCAGTATTCAGCACAATACAATGCACATGGTAAATGTATAATTCATGTTTATTGATTGATTCTCATAATGATCCCAGGAGTTCAGTGCTACTATTAGCCTACTACATATGAGGAAGCTGGGGCAGAGAATGGTTAAGTGACCAGCCCAGGGTCACATAGATATCTATTAAAATGTCTGAGGTCTAATTTTGAACTCAGGTCTTCCTGAATCAAAATTCAACATTTAACCCAAAGATTATCAAATTCACAGTCAGATCAGTTTATAATAAAAAATTATTGGAGTTAAAAACAGAATTTTAGATACACAATGAAGAAAGTCTAATGCTTTGTGCCAAAAAGTTAAAAATTAAATTATTTATTGCTAGAGCTAACTGTGATCAACCACTTGAAACTACCTTTCTATAATTAAATTAAATAAGCTAGTAAAATTTGGAAATATGCTAATACCATATCATTTAAGGGTCAGGAAGCTAGTTCTATGGAAAACTAAGAGATAAAGAGACAGTTAGATAATAAAGAATGATAAAGAAGCCTAAAGGTCATCTAATCAATTACTAACTTCATTTTATAGATCAAGAAAAACAAAAGAGTTAATGATTTACCCAAGGTCATTAGTGCCACCATTAGTGCTAGCATTAGAGCTAGCACTACAGTTCAAGTCTCCTTACTCGTAGGCTAGTGCATTTCACAACATACCAGAGTTAACAAATTAGAATATCTCTCATATTCATCAACTGTAGTTCTACTTCTTGAACCTTATATTATTTCATTTCAAATTTCACTGTTAATCACTTGTAATAAAGTGAATATTTGACCCAACAGAAACGGTAGACATTAATGTCACATGAGCATTTAGAGCAATCATTAATAAAGTATACAACACAAACTCAGCACATACACACAAATATGCAAAGCTGTGGAAGGTACAGCCTCTCCTACCCAAAGGTGCAAAGTTGTGGATTCCTTCTGCATTGTCAGGTTCAGAAGCTAGTACTCTTGCTTTCAAACTACTGTCAGCAGCCTTACTAGGCCCAGAGTCCAGAAATTTCATAATTGTTGACACCATACTTCTTGCAGTATTTACAATAGCTCTGGTACTGGTAACCATGTTGTTGCAAATAAGCTGAACACCTCCTAAATTCAAAAAGAGAGCTAATGAATTAAAATGATCCAAACATAACTTATTTGATAACTTAACACTCAATGATTTAGACAATTACATCTGACAAAAAAACCTCATGAGTAAGTCTCCTGAAAATCACCTAAAGAGTTGTTAAAAACAGGAGAGATTTTTCTCTTACCCATATCATGAAATGCTTTTAATGCTTCGCTGGTATCCAAGACTCTCAAAATGAACCACAACAGTGGTTCAGATAACTGGCAAGTAGCAAGAGAGCCCTGAAAGAAATATAAAGAACTTTATAATGACAAAGCTTAAAACAGAAAATTATCTATGTTAAAAAGCTATATTAGGACAACTATATAATGTATGAATTTAGTATACCTCATTACTTTTCAAAAACAATTTTGTTTCACTGTTTTCCAAGTTAATGTCTTTCAATAACACTAGTGCACATAAAAAAAGGAATGCAAAAACTGGGTGTACATTAATTCTCCCAGTAAATCTCTACCCTATCTATCTTGAGTCAATAGTTTTATACAGGTAAAATAATTTTGCAAAGATCCAGATGAAGTGTGTTTAAATGTCTTCTGGAATTTCAATTTTAAAAACATTATTTCTATTATGTATAGTATTTGGTAAAATAATCACTCCAAGTTCAAGTAAAACTCAAAATAAAAGAATTACTTGCTTCTGAAAGCAAATTTAACTTAAATACACAAAGCCAAAAGAATATATAACAGCTCAGTAAAAAGTAAGATACATAAAACACAGTAATAAATGATACTTAGAGAAACAGCTTTAAATTTAGTTTACAACTAAAAATGCATCAGAATTGTTATACCATTTTAAAAATAGGACAACTCACCCTCATATGGATTGTGAACAAAGATTTAATATTTATCATTTTGATTTATAGCATATTCCAATATCAATTAAAGAGGACTTAGTAATATAAAGTTTTAAAACTCATTCATACTTATCTCAAAATCAAGAACCTACCTATAATATTAAAAAATATTTCCCTATCATTGTTGTAATATGATACAAAATAAAAACCAAGCACATCACTACAATGTTTTTGAAAATGACTTACTTGTCTTCCCATATAGCCACAGGCCATATATGTTAGAATTGGTTGCAACATGACCTGTACTGTAGTAGCCTTTTTGCTCAGAGTAGTGAGTATGGTGAATAATCCATCCCCAACTGATATTGCATCTAATCCACCATGAAAGTTTTCATGTTTGGTGAGGTGTAAGCCACTTGCACCTAGTACCAAAAAAACACAGCTTTTATCAAAAAGATAGCCAAAAGAGAAAAGAACAAATATTGCATTAAAACATAAAGTCAATTTTCCAAGTAGTCTTGACAAATAGCATTTTCCTACATCAAATAAAAACAGAGGTCATAAATTTATCATGAAAACTCCAAGAAGAAACACTGTAAAACTACTGTATCAGGGTAAAAAACATGTGGCAACTTCTATATGAGACAATTATATATCCTACAAATATGTCTAGACTTCTGTTTAGAAAAGAAGATAAAAAGTCTAAGGAATGCAATTCAACATTCCAGCTAATTAAGGAAAATGGAGTTCTACTGTTTGGAAAAAATTGCTGAGGGTATAAGGTAGATTTCATTTCCATGAAAACTTCTGGACAACAGTTAAAGATGATGTAGTGTAGATTACAAAATAGAAAGATTTCGAACTGGTTATATAACCAGACTGAATAGCAATGTCATAATGAATGTTGATTCCCTACACAGGGTCACAGACATGGCCACTTATACACATGATAAGGCTTACCAATATCTATCAAATCCATAAACACTGAAGTTTTGCTCACAACTAGGTAGTACAGTAAATAGAACACTCGACCTGAGTCAGGAAAGCCTGAGTTGAAATCCAGCTAGCTATGTAATCCTGAACTTAACCTGCCTGCCTCAGTTTACTCATCTGCAAAATAAGGATAATAATATCACCTACTGTAGGATGGAGGGTTAGCTCTGAGGGGTCTGCCATGGGTGCAAATCCAGGCCAAGAACCCCCTTGAACCCACCTGGGCCCATTATCTCAGAATGTTGACTAGCCACACTCCATTCATCCTCCCTCCATGCAAGAGAGGCTTGGAACATTCTGGCTATCCCTAAAACCATGGCCACTTGAGCGATACAGATAAAGTACTGACGCATGAGATCAGAAAGCAGGGATGTCCCAAGGGAACGACCTCCTAAAGGTAGCAAGCTAGGCACCTCATGTAAAAAACTATGTGAAGTTTCCCATGAGAAAATATGATGTAAGTGCTTCAGTTACAGTATATAAACCCTAACCCTCATATGCTTATTTGAGATTTGATTAGCATGCATGCAATAAATATATGAATGCTTTCAATCTTCGCCTTATTCACATTCTCACATTTCAGCTGGTGCTGCGAGTACAGACAACAACCTACCTTCTAGGGCTGAAACAAACTGAAATAATATTGTAAAATGCTCTGTAAATTTTAAAGTGCTACATAAATGCTATTATACCATCATCATCATTTTATTATTATTTCAACCTAGAAGGAAGTTTTATCAATGAAGCGCTCCTGAGATTTGTCCTTGATCATGCATTTATCGATGACTTGAATAAAGAAATAAACTATATCCGAGACATATAATGGAACAATAATAAAAGAAACTAATATGTAAGATGAGAGTTGAATTACAGGGACCTTGACCAACAATGGGACAAAACTAATAATTAAACACAAGTACATAATGGGTGAGATGTAGTTTGAAAACAATCAAGTTTAAAAAAATCTGTGGTTTTGTCTAAAAATTCAACAAAAATCTTAACATATCAGAAACCAAGGAAGTTAAGATGGAATGCTGTGTAAGAGAGAGAGAGATGCTACCCAGAATAAAACAAGGGACAATTACACATCGCTGCTATTATCTTCATTTCTATTTACCATGTTTTAGGAAGAGCAGTGACTAGCAGGAGTACACCCTGAGAATGCAAAGTAGTGGAAAGATCCTCAGTCAGAAGACCGAGGTTGAAATACTAGTTCTATAACTGCTTCTTTTTTTAGCTTATGCAAGTCACTTAACTACTATCAGCCTCAGTTTTCTGACTTATAAAATGAAGGGATTGGACTAGATGAGCTCCAAGGTATCTAACAGCTATACATTGTAGTATTATCTAACCATCCACACAATTTTGTTTTTTAAAAAAATAGGGTTGTTAAAATAGATATATACTAATATATGCATCAGGGATTGTTTAGCCTACATAAAGTTTCAGAGAGAGAGTGGTCTACAAGTATGTGAAGGCTACTGGATAGTAAAGAGATGCTACCTGAACTTATATTTGAGAGCAAGATGGAAGCGCTGGGTAAAAGTTGTAGGGAAGCAACTTCTGAGATAAAAAAAAAAGAAAAATTCCTGACAATAGCTATCCAAAAGTGAAACTAGGTTTCTTGGCATTAGTCATTTTCTAGTTATTGAAGATCTTTAAATGGAGGCGAGATAAACACTGCATCATGTTGTACAGAGGATTTCTAGTCAAATAAAGGCTGAATTGCACAAACCTTTCTGTAATTTTTAAATCTCTGATTCTATGACATGTTCCATGAAGGAAATTAAAATAAAAAGGCTTGACGTGAAGATAAGGAAGGAAATAAAATGACAGCAATAAAGAAGAGGTTTGCAAAAGATCCTGATACTTTTTGAAGGAGGAACATTCCGTATTTAAGAAAATAGACAATGTAAATTAGTAAGGATTCTATTACCATCATTAGAAAACAATAATATAGTGGTAAATAGTGATTCCCTAGAGTCACAGACATAGCAATATATACATACAACATGCATCAAACTCACTAAACATTTAAATTTCCTGATACATATGGCAATCAATAGAGCAAAATAGTAATCTATAGTTAATGATTTTAAAGGCTCAGTACTTCTCTTACCTGATAATTCCTTTCAGTACCCTTTGCTGGATCACATACCATCTCCTGTTTCCTAAACATAGGTTTCCCTCAAGGTTTTGTCTTAAGTGGCTGCCTATTCTCTCTACACTCATTCCCTGGATGACATTGCTCTCATGGGTACAATTATTACCTCTATGTAGATGATTCTAAATATTCTCTACATAGCCCTATCCTCTCTCTAAACATCAGCTCCACAAAACCAATAATCCATAGGATATTTCTACTTATCAACATCTTGTACATTCAACATGTCCAAAAGAGAACTTATCTTTTCTCCCTAAACCTAGCACTCTTCCAAATATATTTCAGTTTGGAAAGTAAGGGTGGAAAGGGTGTGACTCCCTTCCAGGCATCTTTGACTTGACCTTTTTCCTCACTCCCACAATGTCATGTCTTATCTTGGTGATTCTCATACATTTCATCCAAATATTCTCTCATCATCTGTACCTTTTCCTCAATTCTCATTATTCTACTTTAGACTTTATCTCAGGGACTACTACTGTACTAGGTTCTAGGATGCTCTTCCTATTTTTATTCTCCCCCTGATTCAATCCATTTGACATACAGCTGTCAAACGATCTTCACAAGACAAGGGAATATGACTTATGAGGGGGAAAAATCATCTCATTTTGGGGATTTTTAATGAGAAATAAAACAAACAGATATCTTTATCTCTCTAAAAGTGTGTGTATGTGTGTGCACACATCTCTTCAGCTGGCAAAAAAAAATTTTAGACAAAAATACTAAAATAAAAGGACTATAAATGGAAACACCATTCAAAAATGATGACATTCTGTCTGGATAACTCCAATACAATAATAAAATGGACTGTATCTTAGTATAAAAAACTAACTTATTGGGGCGGCCAAGTAGCACAAGTGAGTTAGAGCACCGGCTCCAGTGTCGGGATGACCTGGAGATTGAATCCTGGGCTCAGACACTTAGCACCCACCCAGAAACACCTGGCCATGTAACCTTGGGCAAGTTACTTAACCCCAATTGCTTAGGGGCGGCCAGGTGGCTCAGAGAGTAGGAGCACCGGCTCCAGTGTCGGGATGACCCGGGGATCAAATGTGGGCTCAGATACTTAGCACCACACCCAGAAATAACTGGCTGTGTAACCTTGAGCAAGTTACTTAACCCCAATTGCTTTAAAAATAAATAAATAAAATAAAAAAACTAACTTATTAACAATGAGGAAACCAATTCAATATGATCTCTGTGAACTCAATCAAACTTTTAGGTAAAAAGTCTAAGTGGATAATGAAAAGAAACATGGCATGCCAGCTGCAGGAGCTCTAACTGAATATGTTGAAGCAAACTGTTGATTGTGAAAAATGGTAACTGAATAAAAGAAACTGAATATTATCACCTTCTGCTCCACTCCTTTGAACAGAAGTCACTATAAAGAGAATATAGCAGAGAATGCTGGGATTAGATTTAAATTCTCCTTCTGGCACTAGTTTCTGAGATCCTGAGAAAGTCATGTAATCTCTATTAGCCCCAGAAACTTCTCAACAGGAACTTCTCTGCTTAAGAGATTATATTACAGGGGCAGTTAGGTGGTGCAGTGAATAGAGCACCAGTCATGGATTTAGGAGGACCTGAGTTCAAATTCAACCTCAGACACTTGACACACTTACTGGCTAGAGACAAGAGATATTACAGCTTTTCATTTGTGGAGAGAATTTCTACAACAGAAAAGACCACAGAAATAGTTTCAATAAGTAAACACTTGAGCTTTTTTCTGCAGGCATGAGCAATATAGTTTTATAATATGAGCTCACCTACAAAACATTAGAATAAATGAGGATGAAAAAGATTATGAGGTAATTCTCATAAAAAACTAAAAAATACTGGAGGGGGGGAAATTATCTTACTGAAAATTTGGAGGAACAAGTAATTAAAAGCTATCATCGCGAAGGCAGCAAGCATTTATTGGTTACTAAGTGTGGGGGACTGCATACACAAAACTAAAACCATAACAATGAGAGTAGTTGGTTATCAGTGTGTATTTATTAGATCTTTTTTTTTTTGCCTTTTGGAGGGCAACTGGGGTTAAGCAACTTGCCAAGGTTACACAACTAGTTTTTTTGTGTGTGTGGGTGTTAAGTGCTGAGGCCGGAACAGCACTCATGTCCTCCTGACTCCGGGGCCAGCGCTTTACTCACTGTGCCACCTAGCCACCCTATTTATTAGATCTCTGTATTTGGATATTGATATTTTTTGGACATGAAAACTATGTAAGCAAAAAAATTTCAACTACAGGGTCAATCATAGCATAAAAAAGACTATAACAAAGTAAGCCCTTACCACATGAAAGAAATAAAAGTGGTATGACAAAGAATGTGCGTGCGTGCATGTGTGTGTGTGTACACATAAACGTAGAAAAGCTATGAAATCATCATTTTTCTTCGCAAATGATCAGGAATGCGTGATAGCACATAAGAAGAGGATCAAAACATGAGTTCCAATTTTAAAGTAAAGGACAACATTTCAGCTTAAATATTATTAGGAAAACTGTGATAATCCTAGTAATAGTGCAAACCTGGATTTATAAAAAAGCTTTCATTAGTAAACATGGCTTGCTTTTTTTTATAAGTCTTAGATAATAAATTATAACAAAGATGGAATTTTGTCTTTCTATCCTAATAAAACACAAACATAAGCAGAAGAAAATTTTATATAAAATAGGAGACATTAACTTTGTAAATAGCATGTATATGAATATTAGCAGGTTCCCCAATATGGGAATAGTTTTGCCCCATAAATTAACTCTGTAACTCAGAAAAAACAAAGGTGAAGAGTTTCTAAACAGTAATACTTAGCTTGATACCAGGCTTATGTTTTTCAGTAACCTACTGTCAATGCTTATTTAAATTTACTGTGGAAATCAATATGATAAAAATTTTGTCAATCAAGTCACAATATCTAGCTCATTTTTCAAAGTAACTTTAAATGTAAAAGAATAATAATTCTCAATATGCTTACTAATAATCCTTAATAATGAATAATTCACAATCAATTTTACTACTAAAAAACTCCATTTCTGATAACAATGATGTATTGACAAAAGTGAAACGTTTTCAACAGTCCAAAGAACTTGCTTCTAACTTTGTTACTAAAAACGATGGCCAAGAAATAACAACCAACAAAAAAAAAAATACGTACCAATTATCATTGCCATTGCACTGCTATTACACTGGCCCAAAGCAGACAAAATCTGGCTCATAATTTGTTGATTGGCCAACACTAAGTCAGCCACATAGGCAGTAGAACTTTGGGTACTGGAACTGCTTCCGTTGCCATCCTTGCCTCCTGAGACTTTTTCTTCATCTGAAACACTGTCTGTAGTACTGGTAGCCATTGGAACTCGAGCACTGTATTCTCTACTAGTTGAAAGGGGTAACTGCACCAGAATATTGACCAGTTTTAATAAATCAAACATAAGCTGATCCCTTGTCATTTCTCCACATACTGCTTTGGCATCACCTGGACGAATTATGTTGGCAAAGAGTCCCCCAAAACATGCACGAGCACCTACTGAGCTGTCTGATCCACTTCGAGACACCACTTTGTCAGAGCAAGTGATGTAATGATGCACTAGAAATGTAATGGATTCAATAACAGCAGAAATAATGCTGACAGAAACAACTTCAAAATTTTGCTCCAGTGTGAATTCTAAGAGCTTCACTTGCGCATCTAGAGGTCCTTGGCCTGTCTGAAAAGCACCCCTGCAATAAGAGAGAAGTGATTTAAGCATGCACACTGGTCGATCATTTCCAAAGAGACAATTTAAAAATAGCTTATGAAATGAGCATAAGAAAGCAAAACAATATTTGAAGCAAGTTTTTTTTAACTTAGCATTTGGGTTAAGTTGTAGGCTAGAACTTTTAAATTCATTACAAGGCTCTCTTTTCCATTTGTTCCTTTCCTTTTATTTTAAAATTATATTTTAGCCAACCCAGAAGAAATATTTTCCTTTATAATTAGTGTAAGATAAACAAAAAAGAAAGCCTTGGGAAAGACAGTTGTATAAAGAGGGAAAAGCACTGAGATTAACCCAAACTATATACTCCAGCTTCCTACATGTCTTTAAATTTTAGCTTTTAGTATCAGAATCAAATAATGTTAAAATGGAAAGAGACCTTAGTGGCTAACTAGTTCAATATATAGGTATACCTTCTCTACATAAAAAATAATAAATATCCATAAAGCTTTTGTTTGGAAAGCATGGGGTGGAAGATGGATGGACTATTTCAAATCAGTCCCTTTAGATAGCTCTTATTTACAGTAATTTTTACCCCTGACACCAAGCCACTATTTGCTTCTTGGAAACTTTAAATATTGTTCCTTTTTTTGCCTTCTACACACAATCAAGAACAGTCTTATCCAGTACATCAACAACAACAGCCTTCCAGGGAAGCTAAAAATAAATATGTTCCCCTGAGTTATTTGCTCTCCACACCACATATGTACAGTTCCTTCAGCTGATCTTTACAAGATGGCCACAAAGACCTTCACCATCATGGTGAGAAAAGAATGTAGCTTTTGTAAAATAGAACATAAGTTCCTTTCAGACAGGGACGACAGTCTAACATTTTATTTGAAAACTCTTTGCAACATAAGGGCTGAGATATCACTACTTAATACATGATACAATCAAAATAAATTAAACTAAGCAGTAGTTACTAAACACATATTACATAAATGAAACAATGATTGAAACTAACGAAATATATATTACTTTACACAGAAAACTTCATTAAACACCTATCACAATAAAATAGAGATTTTAAGAGATAATGGAGGAAGAAATATGAAAAAAGAATGATGCACTGCAATAACTGAGATTTACAGGGACCATGGGTGAACTTAAATCTTAATGCTACCATTTACTACCCTGAAAACTTAGTCACCTCATTTTAGTTCCCTGGACCAAAATTTCATCCAGAAAAACAAAGGAGGGTGGATTAGATTATCTCTAAGAATCATTTAAATTCCAAAACTCCTTGTCTCCAACTACAGATTTAAAATGTGATAACAGTTTAATTGTTTTAAAAATCTTAGCTATTGTACAATCTTAGCTTAGTATGATATGAAGAATCGCATTATGACCATTTTAATGTAAAATGTCATCAACTACCAATATTATTTTTTTAAATTCATGATTTACCTCTCTGTTGAAAGTATATGAACTAGCTTTAGCAAAAATTCACTAAATATCTGAGGACATGTTGAAGAAAGGTGCACTTGTAACCTTGTGAGAAATTCTTGCATAGCTTGTGTAGCTGTAGGCCCAACCTGAAAGAAAATTATTCAAAATAATATTCATAATGAGGACCGAGATAGATCTTCTTGTTATATAGACACATTTATTACCATATGGAAACAATAGCATCATTAAATTATTTTACAGCGAAGTGTTTATACATTCCTAACAAGCTTAAATATGATGAGCAATTTAAATGGTTCAACTTCCCACATCATTGAAAGTCTAGCATATGTCAAGTACATAATGGGTACTCAATATATCTTAGTGTCAACTGGATGAAATAACCCTTAACTTCAGATTAGATGCTCTATATTACTCACTTAAACTGTTTCTTCTTCATGGTTTATGGTTATATAGCTAATACAACTCACTTTTAGTTCACTTACCTAAGTAAAAAGGGTTTAATGTGAATTCTTTTTGTGAGAGTAGAAGAGTAAGCTAAAAGGGCTAATATCATCCCGTGATTATAGATTTTTAATGAAAACAAATCCAAGGGGTTGGGAGAAGAGATTATGCTGATACATTAGTGTTATAGTTAAAAAAAGTGGTACAGACATTCTGGAAATGAAATACAAATCCTGATTAAAAACAGGAACAAGGGGCAGCTAGGTGGCGCAGTGAATAAAGCACTGGCCCTAGAGTCAGGAGGACCTGAGTTCAAATCCAGCCTCAGACACCTAACACCTGTATGACCTTGGGCAAGTCACTTAACCCCAATTCCCCTTCAAAAAACAAAAAAGAAACAATATTGAAATGCTTGATTTCAACCAGATACCTTATTGCTTGGTATAATATATACTATTAGAAGGTCAGTGACAGAGAGGATAAATTCATATACATCTAAATATTCTTTACTAATTGTTGTTATTTAGGTGTATAACCATTGGAGAATAGCTAAAAGAATCGTAGTCCACAAATCTGACAAAATAAAACTATGCCGTAAGAGACAAGGAAATGAACAATGTGTTCTAACATTGGAATACACTTTAAATAATGCAGAATGAAATAAGTAAAATGAGGATAATATCCATAAAAAATGAAAACAATGTGAATGCAAAGTACTGTAATATAAAACTGAGCGCTGTGAAATTTAATAAAAGGAAAAAAACCCCAGCACACTAAAGTTTACATGAAGAATATGACTGCGCAAGTGACAATAAAGCAGAAGAGATGAAAAATTTTCTGAGGTAATTACTTTACAATAATTATCTCATGTAAGTCTCATGACATTCCTGCAAGGTGGGTGCTATTATTATCCCCATTTCACAGATGAGGAAACTGACATAGAGACTCACCCAGGGCCATACAACTATTAAAGTATCTGAGGCAACATTTGAACTCAAGTCTTTTTGAACGCAAAGCTACTTCTCTATACCTCAACTGGACCCCTCATTGCTGCAAGGCAATTTTTTGACAACTCCCTAATTATATTAACTAGTCCACTCAGCACAGTACTAAAACTTTTCTTTTCCTTCTCAGACCTCTTGTGGCTCATAAAAAAATAAATGAATAAACAATACCCTAAGATTTTTAAGCAACATATTTCATATACCTATCATTTCAAATTAATTATTACTTGTTAAAACAAATGGAAAAACTAAAATACGCATGTTTATAATTAGAAATAAAAAGAATATAAACATAAAATATAGTTGATAAGGCTTTATATTTCTTTATATTAATATCCTTTCCTGTTTTAATGATAATTGAGTCTGGAAAAGTATTTTTTTACTCACTTACACGCACATAGACAAAGATAAATGAGTTTATCAAGGTAATTTCCTATAATAAATTAATTTTTTAAATGCATGTGAAAATGTAAATATTAAAGCTTTATCTTGCCAAACAAATAGATTAATGCAATAAAGAGAATATAAACTCAAGAGACATGTATTCATTTTAATACTTTTAGTAAGTTGAAACAATGTTTACATAAGTTATCAAGAGCCAATAGCATTATTTTCTTGCCCTAATCACTTAACAAGAAATATTAATGGATTTAAATGAGAGAAAATGAAAATTTATATTTATATCCCATAGATAATACAATAAACTTAAAAATCTCAAAAAGCCTTAATCCAAAATGCTTCCTTCATTTTCCGTTACATTTTCTATGGTTTAGAAAGGAGAATGTGATTTTATATTAATGAAGTATGAATAGGCAGGGATAATCTTCTAATTATATAGTGAAATTAATGTATTTTACAAACATAAGTATACTACAATTAAAGTTTACTACATTCTTCATTGTAGCAGCTAGAAATGTCATTGTTTCCTGCGATTTTGCAAGATACTTTATACTCCTGTTATGGTCTTATTATATTGACATATGATTAAAAGAAAATTATATATCATTTAACTACTGTTTAATTCCTATAAATGGAGTTAATAAAATTTCCATAAGATTAAGGGCAAGAGGCATGTCTTGACATCATTGCTAAAGACTAAGCCAATGTTTTGTTTTGTTTTTGGAGGGCAATTGGGGCTAAGTGACTTGCCCAAAGTCACACAGAACTAGTAAGTGTGTCAATTATCTGAGGCCAGAGTTGAACTCAGGTCCTCCTGACCCGAGGGCCAGTACTCTATTCACTTCGCCACCTAGCTGCCTCCCCCAATATTTTACAAACAAAAGGCATCTTTAAATAAAGGTTTAGTTGAGGAACATCTGAGAAATCTGTTTCCTTGGAACTCTGATGAATTGTTGATACTGAAAAAGCTTTATTACCTGAGGACTGTGTTGATTTGTTCCGTGAGGACTAGTTCCTGAAAGAAACTTTACTAAGACATGAATAAGATTAGGATCTGAGACCAGTAGATGCGCTGTACTTTCCTGAGTTCCAATAGCATTGCTTGGAACAGCTACAAAACAAAAATATACAAAAGACAAAAATCAATTATGCTATTAGCAAAATGTTGACAATATTTTAGAAGCTATTAAATATTAAGGATGTCATTTTTCATTTGTATTTTCTGTACAAAATGTATACATGTATGTTAACTGCACTTATATAGCATGTTTTATTTGGTCTTCGCTATTTACTTTTGCAGACTTAAACACAGATCATACCCAAAGCCTCAACACCTCTCTTTCACAAAGCACTTTTAAAGTTATTTTCATGTCTTGGTAAGAAATAAAATCCAACATAAAATCTATAAACATTTATTACCCAAGAAAATGCAAATGGACACATACAAAATAATCACTATGTAATTCAATGTTCACTGCCTTTGTGGGTTGCAAAGTTCCATTTTTAGGGGTTAATTTTTATAAGTTACTAAAAACAAGCCATAGAAAGTAATTAACCAGTTTTACAAATGTGATGCAATATGAATTGTTGATGTTATAGAGATTTCCTTCAATCTACTAATTTTTGTAAATTCGTCCTCCCTACCACAGTTTTCTAGTGATATGTATACATAATAGCCTTAGTACTAGCTTTAAGATGGAAAAAAAGTGAATGTGGTTGAACAAAAATTTACCTTAATGACTTGACTAATCTTGACTAACTTTGTGCTTAAAAGAAAAAGTATCAAAACTAAAAGAAAAATTTTATTTTTATTTCAGGTCATAAATTTTTCATCTCACTTAACATGTTCCCTTTGATCATATTCATTACATATTTCTAACACTCATTTATCAAATAATCATTACAAATGCAAGAATTTCAAATTTAAAAGTTTGAACAAATAAACTCATGTATGATAACTATGCTGAAAACATTAATTTTACAAAAGGTACATTTTCTTTTGATACAGATTAGTAACAGTTTCAAAATTCAAAAGAGAATTTTACACCAAATTTATCTTGACAGCTCAATATCATATTTCATGAAAACCTTACTACTCCTTTACTCAAAATAGTAAAAGTATATTTCAGGGATACAAAGAAACAAAATTTCAAGTTAACTTACAGTTAAGCTGCATGTTTGTCATGAGAGTTAGGCTATGAAGCACTAGGCACCATGTCCGGAGTGAAGTATTGGGATACCATGCCAATACTGTTAAGAAGCTAGTTATTGATGCTGTAGAGAAAAGAGTTGGGGAAGAGATGAGACTATTTTTTAGAAAAATAATCCTACATAAGAATTTTCAGGTCTTAAAAAGTGTGCTCTATAACAATGTAGAACACATAATTTTTCAAGTAACTAGATCATTAAAGAGAGAATAAGCTTGTTCTATAAATGCCACTCTATTATAGCACAAGTCAGAGAACCAAAGACCTTCACTGACAGAAGATACTCAATGACCATCAATTCAAACCAGGAATTTTGCATAGTTCTAATTATGATGAAATTCTTATTTAAAACATAAACATGGCTCTTTACAATATATGAAATCATTTTTTCCTTATTAAGCCCTCAGGTGGCAGAAGAACAATTTTAACCATTTTTCTAGTTAACTAAAATGACCCTTACCAAAATGCCCCATGTAACTTTCTATGACTATTTACTGTTGTTTCCAGAATTTACACATAATTATTCTATCTCTGTATGCATGTATATGTAATTTTTCCTTGCAATAACATCCCATAAGATTTAACCCATCTCATATTTCTTTGTAAGACTGCATACCCTTGTAAAGCCATATTGCTCAGGTCATCAAATTTGCTTTTTTTATGTTAAAATCCTAATTCATCTTGCTTAGTACACATCATAATATACTATGAGATGACATGAAATCCCAAATTATGAATGAAAAATAAAATACAAAAACATATACACATATTTTTAAGCACCAATTATATGCAAAACACTGTGCTATATAATAGGGATGCAAAGATGAAAATGAACACTCCCCTTGTTTCAAGGTAGTTACAATTACAGCAATTATACAAGGTGCTCCAAAAGTTTGTGTAGTTTTAAGCTTTAAAAATTTTGGTAGTATAAATACAACAAGCTTATTATTTACATTTCTTTAATAGTTTGTGAATAATAACATTTTTATTTTAACAAGGGACATTTTGTTGTTATGTACTGCATGTGTAATAATTTCTGGATTAAAATTTTCTCACAATGGTGGATTGGCCAAGGAGGTCCCCTTCTATACTGACAAAGCTGCCTGATCTATTTACATTATACTTTTTCTTGTGGGGCATATATATATATATATATATATATATATATAAAAATAAAAAATAAGCTATCATTTATATATGAAAACCTCATTCTTTGCAAGATCTTAAGCCCAGGAAGAGCAACTAATAAAAGTTATTACAAAGTTCAAAAATCAACTAGAGGTGGTAATTATTATTTGGGGGGAGGGGGGGCAATTGGGGTTAAGTGAATTGCCCAAGGTCAAATGGCGTGTGTGTGTGTGTGTGTGTGTGTGTGTGTGTGTGGTGTCTACGGACAAATTTGAACTCGGGTCCTCCTGACTCCAGGGCCAGTACTCTATTCACTGCGCCACCTAGCCTCCCCCTAGAGATAGTAATTATGCTGAATTTTCACACAAAAAAAAAAATCCATATTTCAAAAATTTAGGTAGTCTTTCAAAATTTTCTTCTACAAGTTTTCGTATTTATATATGTGATTATGGCATTTACACTTTGAAGTTAAAGCATAAAATTTTGATAAGACTTTTGGGACACCCTTTATTTGTGTAAGGTACTACTTAAGTCTTGATAGTTCTTTTACCTTGATTCAAAGATATGACAGGTGTGCGATTAGCATTATATAAGAAAATGTCAGCTCCATGTTCCTTATTCCCAGAGGAATTAGAATTTAGACTTAATGTAAGCCATAATTGCAGAAGGGACTCCAACTAAAAAGTAAATATTAAAAATGAAGCTTAAAAAGGTTGGTACAGTCAATAGTACAATTTTTAAAAATTGAAACATACTTAAGATACTATGTAAATAATTATATTCCGGCTTAACATTTGCTCCTGTCATCTTATTTTCTACATCAGTTACATAAAATTTATTAAAATTTCTGTTAAATAAAAACATAAATGTTTTTAAAATCTGGTTCTAATGCTATATAGTAGCTAAACACAAAAGAATAAACTTAGTCCTAAAACTGTACTAGAAAAAAAAAACCTATATACATTCCCACGTATGTAACAACAAGCATAAATTGTTGGTCAGTTGTTTTCAGTTTAGTCCAAATCTTTTATGGCCCCATTTGGGGTTTTCTTGGCAAGGATACTAAAGTGGTTTGCTTTTCTACTACAACTCATTTTACAGCTAAGGAACTGAGACAAACAGGGCTATATGATTTGTCCAGGGTTACACAGATAGTAAATGTCTGAGACCAGATTTGAACTTATGCAGATGAGTCTTCCTGACTCCAGGCTCAGCACTTTATACAACCCCATATGAACAGTTATTACATAAAAATAAAGACTGAAGACTTGAATTTTGACACACTTAATTAAATGTCAAAATACTTTTTTCTACAAACTTCTCTTCTCAACACTCTAGCATCAAATCCTTACTTCTACACATAATCACTTTTCCTATATGAATGCATAAAGCAAAAAATAATTTCATGTGTTCTCAGGGCCATACCTGGACATGATGAACTTGAAGCATGGAAAAAAGTTTGTTGAAGCAAGCACTCAACATGGGGATTGAGGACAATTGTATTATCAACTGGTTGGTTGGGTTGGCTGCCGGGAAACCCCTTAATAATGAATCATCTGTTCCAGTGGGAGACTGGGAAACTGAAAATTAAACCAAAACTTCCATGATTTCAAAAGGAAATAAACTTTAAATTTGAGATCAAGATGATTATCTTAGACATACACACATATAAAGTTAAATGAAAGGGTGACATAAAAACTGTCTAGAAAAGTTGCAATAACAGACAGATTTATGCATTTATCTGACTGAAGGAATGTAACTGAACTATACAATCTTCAAATCCCTTCTCGGATATAATTCTAGTGCGCAAGATAAAGTCTAAGTAGAAAAAAAATTAGTTTATAAAAATCTGATTTATACCATCAACCTTCAATGACCATTTCCTGAATGTATGGCAGAATAAAGTGTTAAATATGTGCGTTAGAAAGCAATACAACCCAGGCAGAATTTATATTTAACTTTAAATAAAATGAAAGACAATTGGTTTGCAAAATTTTAAAGGCAGCAAACCTATTAAAATTATAGTATACAATAGTTTATATTTACATGTTGGAGATGTGTTTGTTAACGCCTGCAAAATAGAATCTGCTTCCAAAGTAGACATCATTTTCAACATGAGCTCTGCTTGCTGTTCAAGTCCAACCTCTAGACGGGCATCCAGAGCTACAAGATTCAAAGGAGAAAAGGATAGCAATTTAAGAGAAATAAATAACAAAAATGAACTAAATACTGTAACATCTAAGATGATAAATGCTACATTACTCATATTTTTTAGATTAAAGGCTTCATTGTCCATGGGATAAAACTGGAAACATTCCACACTATTCTTATTTTTCTTCCACATAACATAATTTATGGAGATCTTCTTCAGACTGATAAATTTACCTCCATGTTCAGCCCAGAGATACATGTAATGTTCTATGATTCCAATAGAGTAGTATTTCTTTTCCTGCACTATGTTTGATTCATCTACTCTCCCCTATTTCATCTTGTGTCATTTACACTTCCTCATATTGCAAATACTGCATTTAAGTTGAAGGACTACAGATGTAATTCCTTCAATTCAATAAATATTTAGTAAGTGCCTAGTAAAAGTTCCAGACACTGGCTAAGGAAACAAATAAGACAAACTCTACCCTCAAGGAGGAAGAAATGTGCAGAGGAGGGCATAGAATTGGGACTACAATATCCCAGGATCTATCAGGGCATTTTATTCCATGGACTAAAAGGAATAGATGCTATAACAATAAAGGAAAGCATTGAGAGGAATTTGGTAAGCCACGCTCTGGCCCTCCAATCAAAGGGGAAGAAGGGACTAAGGCAGCTGGTGTCAAGTACAGTGAGGAGATTAGAAATTATACCTAAGAGAGCTTTTTTGTGGGGAACCACAGAAGTGATATTTAATAATTCAATTAACTATTAAAAATTTAAAGGGAAGTGATATTTAATAATCATTAAGGCAGGTTGGAAACAATTTATTAAAGAATTTAAATACAAGAGCAATTTCTATTTTACTCAAGAAGAGGGAGCCATTAGAAAGCTCTTTTAAATATGAGACTAACAAGGTTAGGGAGTAGAAGCAGGACCTCCCCGCTGCTCCAGCTTCTGCCTTCCCCAATCCATGTAAAAAGGGGACTCTAAACAAACTTTGGAGCTGCAGAACCCAAAAATGACAGAGAAGCTAATCTCCTGCTGAGGACAGAATTGGCCAGCTCAGTGCTCTGGGAGCCCAGGCCAGCCCCTCACCAAGGCTTTAGCCCTGGGGTGGGTCTGACCAGCCGCTGGCCTGGCCGGAGGGACTCCAGATCAGCAGCAGCTGTGGCTGTTTCCAGATTTATCAACACAAAGATGTTAAGGACAAAGTGAGAGGTCAGTGCAGTCTGGACTTTGGGACGCAGTAAGTGGGAGTACATGGCTTTTGCCCCCGGGACAAGAAGCTGCTGAGACACCAGCAAAGCCAGCCAGCCCCCCTGGCAGCTTCAGCTCCTGGCCTGCAGAGTGTAGGGGGAACAAGCACTCTGAGGGGTAATCACTCTTGCTTTATTCTTCTTGGATCTGGATTACAGTATAGAGTGGAGATCCTGGGGTGTGTGTCCAGCTTGCCAGAGTGTGTGAAGACCTCAGAGAGGGCATCCATCTAATATGTCTGGCAGCTGAAAAAACCCCAGCATTTGGGACGAAAGCTCCCCTGTCTGGGGCAGAGTCCTACTGTGGCAAAAAGCCCAGGGGTCAAGTGACTGAGGGCAACATGACCAGGCAAAGGAAACAAAGCAGACAGAAGATTCCAACATTAGACTCCTATTTGGGGGACAAAAAGGATCAAAGCATGGAACAGGAGAAAGACAGTGAAGTCAGAACTCCTGCACCAAAAGCTTCAAAGGAAAATACAAGCTGGTTACAGGCCATAGAGGACCTTAAGAAGCAGGTAAGTGAAGTGGAGGAAAAATTGGGAAGAGAAATGAGAACAATGCAAGAAAATTATGAAATGAGAGTCAACAGCCTGACTGAGGAAAATCACACCTTAAAAAATAGACTGACTCAAATGGCAAAAGAGGCTCAAAAAAGCAATGAGGAGAAGAATGCCTTAAAAAGCCAAATGTGCCAGATGGAAAAGGAATCTCAAAAGCTCAAGGGGAACCATTGCTTCAGAATTAGATTGGAGCAAATGGAAGCTTATGACTTTATGAGAAATCAAGATGCTGTTAAACAGATCCAAACAAATGAAAGAATAGAAGGCAATGTGAAATATCTCATGGGAAAAACCACTGACCTGGAAAATAGATCCAGGAGAGATCATTTAAAAATTATTTGACTACATGAAAGCCATGATCAAAGTAAGAACCTAGAAATCATCCTCCAGGAAGTTCTCAAAGAAAACTTTTTAGAACCAGAGGGCAAAATAGAGGTTGAAAGAATCTACCAATCACCTTCTGAAAAAGATCCCAAAAAGAAAACTCCTAGGAATATTATAACCAGGTTCCAGAATTCCTAGATTAAGGAAAGAATATTACAAGCAGCCAGGAAGAAACAATTTGAATATTGTGGAAACAATCAGGATAACCCAGGATCTGGCAGCTTCTACACTGAGGGATCAAAGGGCTTGGAATATGATATTCCGGAGGGCAAAGGAGCTGGGATTAAAACCAAGAATCACCTACCCAGCAAAACTAAGTATCATGTTTCAGGGGAAAATCTGGTCATTCAGTGGAATAGAGTACTTTCAAGAATTCTTGATGAAAAAGCCAGAGTTGCATAGAAAATTTGACATTCAGATACAAGAAGCAAGAGAAGCATGAGAAGGTAAAGAGGGAAAAGAAATCATAAGGAACTTATCAAAGTTGAACTATTAACATTCCTACATGGAAAAACAATAATTGTAACTTATGAAACTTTTCTCAGTAGTTGAAGGGAATAGAAATATATATATGTCTATATATGAGGGTATATGGGCATATGAATACATATGTGAATGTGTGCATATATGTTTACAGATATACATAGATAGAGGGCACAGGATCAATTTAACAGGAAGGGATGATACTTAGAAGGTGAAATTAAGAGGTGAGAGAGGAATATAATGAGAGGGGATGGGGAGAGACAAATGGTGTAAACTATCTCATATAGAAGAGGCAAGGGAAAATGGTTACAATGGAGGGGAAGAATGGGAAGGCAAAAGGGAATGGGTCAACTTTATTTCCATTGAATTTGGCTTGAGGAGGGAATGAAATACACACTAAATAGGGTATATCACCCTGCAAGAGAGTGGGGGGAAGGGGATGAAAGGGGAGATGCTGGAAGGGGGGGAAGGAAGTTGGGAGCACCCACTTTTGAAAAGGGACAGGATCAAAGTAGAGAATAGAACAAGTGGCAGGTGGGATAGGAGGGAGGGAAATATAGTCAGTCTTTTAAAATATATCTACTATGTTATTGTTTTACATTAGCCACACATATACAACCTATACTGAACTCCTTATCTTCCCAGTAAGGGTGGAAGACAAGGGAGGAAGCGGATGAATCTGGAATTTAAAGTTTTAAAATCAAATACTAAATATATATACTGTTATTAATACCATTTTAGATGTAATTGGGAAATAAGATATACAGGCAATGGGGCATATCCACTGGAAAAGTCGAAAGGGGTACGGGAGAGAATATGGGCGAGAGCAGATTGGAGGAGGGTATATCCTGTGGGACTGCTATTTTGGGCCGGTAGGTAGGGGAAAAATGAGGAGGAAATTTGTAACTCAAAATCTGGTGGAAATGAATGATGTAAATCAGAAGTTAATAAAAAACTAAAAAAAAAAAAAAAAAAAAAGGTCAGACATGCTTTAGGAAGTTTTAATTTGGCAGCTCTGTGACAAAAGCCCAAAAGACAATAACCTGAATAGACAGAAAAGATTAAAGTGCATTACATTTGGGAAAATCCAAAATCTCAAGGATTCATAAGAGCTGTTAAATGATGCAGTACACCACAATCTCAAAAGAATCCAAACTTTAAATAATCAAAGAGTAAAATTACACCTGGTTAAGTGTAAGTATGGAAAATGTTAACAAACCACAATCTTCATATGGTCAAAGAACAGGAAAAATAATTTCTCAAAAAAAAAATTTTTTTTTAAGCAATTGGGGTTAAGTAACTTGCTCAAGGTTACATGGCCAGTTATTTCTGGGTATGGTGCTAAGTATCAGAGCCCGGATTGAATCCCAGGTCATCCAGACTCTGGGGCCAGTGCACCTACTGGCTGTGCTATTTTTTAAATTATTCATAGAAGCAATATGTGTGTATCACATATGGTGACAAATATTTGCTATACAGGAAGAGAATATTTTAAATAATCAAATGACTAACAATGTACAATGTTAAATGACTAACAGTATAAATAAATGTAATAAACAATAAAGAACTGACTTATAAAATTAAAAGTAATGAGAAAATTCCAATCTTTTAAAACTTTTATTATTTATTTTTAGCATTAATTGT
Organism: Petaurus breviceps papuanus; assembly: GCF_028583685.1. Taxonomy (NCBI): domain Eukaryota; kingdom Metazoa; phylum Chordata; class Mammalia; order Diprotodontia; family Petauridae; genus Petaurus; species Petaurus breviceps. The sequence continues at coordinate 14,857,580 of NW_027187359.1, read as the reverse complement.
TTTTAAGTTTTGACTTTCAAATTCTTTGCCTCCTAGCCCTCACCCACCCACTGTGAAAGAAGAAAAAAATTTTGAAGAGATAAGATATACTAAGCATGACCAAAATAACAACTAAGTACAAAAAGACTACTTAGCTTTTGTTTGTTTTTGCTTTTTGGAGGACAACTGGGATTAAGTGATTTGCCCAAGGCCATAGGGCTAGATTTTTGTGTGTGTGTGTTAAGTCCCTGAGGCTGAATTTGAACTCAGGTCCTCCTGACTGGAGGGCTGATGCTCTATTCATTGCGCCACCAAGCCACCCAGAAAAAAGACTACTTTGAAAAGCAACAAAAAACTACCTTAGTAAATGGACAATAGTGGTACTAATTTATAACATAAATCTGCTCCCTTAAAAAATGTAAAATTATTAACAGGAAAAGCTTCATATACTATTATTAGTCAAGTGTAATGTTTAGGGAATTTGAAGATCTTCCCTGCACTTTAATAGGCCTGTGAGACGTGTTTTGAGCTTTGGCCCACCCATAGCTTGAGTCACATGGAAACTGTGCTGTGAGGAGCTTGCCAAACCAGAGGAGTAGGAACTGGTGGAGCAGGGGGAGAGTGAGGTGAAGCTGAGAGAGAGAGAGAGAGACAGGGACAGAGAGAGAAAGAGGAGGCAGAGCAGCTAACATGGGTGAGAGGGGGGCATTTTGTCTAAGAGAGCTTTTTTGTGGGGAAGCCCTCGGAATGGCAGTGCTCCTTGCATTGGTAATGTGTACCAATTTCTTTATTACCATAATGAATTCAGCTTTCTGGTATATGAATAAATATTCTGGTTTTGTCTTCAGAAGAAGAGAATCTGTTAATATCTTGCGATTCAGACCTGCCAATATGACTGCATATTCACAGTAGCTGCTGTGGGTGTAGCACTGGTGATATATCAAGTCAAGGCAATAAGCATTTTTAAGTGTTACTATTTGCCAGTAGCTTTATTAATTGTTGGAAAAAGATACAAAGGCAAAAACAAACAAACAGACAAAAAACTAACTATTCCCTGTTCTCAAGAAGCCCAATCTAAATGAAAAGACAATCTGCAAGTATATAAGTACAAACAAGATATAATAAAGGGTAAACTGAAAACAATCAGCAGATTAAAGGCACTAGCATTAAGTGGAAGTAGGGAAGGCTTTTTGTAGAAGGTAAGATTTTGGTTGGGGAGACAGGGAATAAGGATTTATAAAATACTTTCCTTGTGTCAGGCACTCTGCTTTACAAACAATGCCTCATTTGATCCTCACAACCCTGGAATTTAAGTGTTAGAAATATCTTCATTTTGAAGTTGAGGAAAGTGAGGCAAACAAAGCTTAGGTAAATTGCCTAGGGTCACACAGATACAATAAGGATAGGATCTGAAAGAAGCCAAGGAAGCTAAAGGGAAGAAATGAAGAGGGAAAAAAATTTAGCCATGGGAAACAACCAAAAAAAATGCTCTCAATTGAAAAATAAAATATCTGGAAGGACAAACGGCAACAAGTTCAGCGTTTCTAAAATGCAGAAAAGAGGGAAAGGAGTAAAGCTTAAGACAATTGGAAAGGTAAGAAGTAATCAGATTATGAAAGAGTTTAAAAGCCAAACACTCAATAAAAATCATCTTAATTGTCATCTTAATTGTTTTTCTATGAGTGAACATTGTGGTAGAAATGTCAAAGAATATTCTTTGAACTTTATGTACATTCAAAAAAATTTTTCTAATTAAAAAAAATGTAGACCAGGGGCAGCTAGGTGGTGACCCAACACAAAAACTAGCCGTGTGACCTTGGGAAGTCACTTAAACCCAATTGCCCTCCAAAAAGCGAAAAAAAAAAAAAAAAAAAAAAAAGTAAACCAAAATACATAATTAAAAAAAATTACTGATCACTGATTAAGTATAAGGAATTATGTTGCATGATGCTGATTGAAAAAAGAATCATAATAATGAAACATACACTTAACAAGCTTTCAATCTGAGAAATCAATACTTCCAAGTGAAAAATAAATATCAATGGAAAAATCTAAATAGTTGAAAAACAAAGAGCAAGGAAATCAAATGACTATACCTGATCATCAAATGAACTATAGACAATAAATGTTTAAGAGTTTCAAAGAATAGAAGTTAAATCAAATCTCTAGAGATAAAATATAGCCAGATGTTGCTATACTCCTATCTAAATTGCTCCTAAAAATCTCAGCCAGTTAATTTTCTAGGCAGTTACTAGGATAATGGCCATTTGGGGCCCAGTTTTTAAATCTTGACAAGTAGAAGAATAAATTGATGAAGTTCCAAATGTTTGCTAAAAAAACAACAAAATAACATTCATCACAGTATACCCCCAGATGACCTCCAGTTTCAATTTCATTTACTCAATTTCTAAAGTAAATATACAATGAATATTGACACCAGTGAAATTAATTTGCATGCTCACTCACCAAAGTTAACCTCAAGATGAACTGTACATGTACATTCATTTTTTTCCTTTGCATGTTTTACTTTATTTTGTTACTAGGATGTCAGTAGCTCATTAAGTTCTGACAAGCTGGAACTCTATGTTAAAAAAGAATATTTTGTCTTTTCTTTCATCAGTTCCCATTTAAATTAAATTATATTTACAATCCTTTCATCTACTTTTGTAAACTTTGGAATTTTATTAAAATTCTCAAAAGGTAGCAGGTATAAAACCTTTATTAAATCTATTTGTTTCTAATTTAATGAAAAGGCCCCAAATGTCTTACAAAACTTCATTCGATACACATATTCTTTAAAATAAGGGAAAAAATAACATGAACAAAAGAAATCAAAATTGGTTTATTAAAATGTTCCTAAGCAGTTGGAAGAGAGATGTGCCCAAAATAAGTATCCAAAGTTATATAAAGAACTTAGGTTGTGAATTATTTTTGTTTTCTATTTTCAACTACAAAAAAGGTCAGTTAAAGGAAACAAAATCAAAGTCTTAACAGTTTTAGGGCTGGTGAATAAGTAACACTCCTATGTTTACTAAAAAAATAGACAGAATCCTTTTTGCAGTGCTAGTATTTCGATCAGTTTGTTCGATCAGATGGACAAACAAGTTTGATTACAGATACTTACAATCTGATTTTGGATTTATCTCCTAAGTCAGAGATGACTTTTGATATAAATTACTGGAGGCTAATGCTATATTGATGACATCATAGATTCTTCTGTCACAAGACACAAAAAGTTTTAGGAGACCTTCCAGTCATGCCAACAGTTCTATTCATTACTTTATATTTCATGAGCAAAAGCAAAAACAACAACTAAACTATACTTACCTTGAGAAACTGACACACTAACAGTCTGTGATCCATTTTTTTCTGTGGTCATTGGTGGTTTTGCTACAGGGATTCCAAGACCTCCAATGTAAGGGTTATAATTGTAGGTGCCATAATCAGCACCCCAATAATCATACCATGTGCTGCTTATCGGCTTAATAAAATGAAAAAAAGGGAGAATGTAGGTTATTTTTTCCCATTCACTGGTGAAATTTCGTATCTACTGTGTCATAATTTATAATTAATTCCCTGCAGTTAACACCCACCATCCATCTATTCACAAATTTCATGATGACATAAAAATTCCTGAGATTTGCATTTCTCAAACACATGATACACCTCACATTTAGGCAAACTGGTTATAAAAAGTTTCTAATGGATGTTTAAGTTCAGTAATTCTACCTATCTCTCATACCAAATGTTAAGCAACTGTCTCCTTATCTATAGCAAAATTAAAACTATTTTCAAAACATTTAAGAATAACCCATTTTTATACTACAAATTCATTTTGTTTTGTTACTTGATATAGAAGTTTTTCGTTCTAAAAATCTGAATGTGGAAAAATCTAATCTGTACTTAACCAAAACAACACTTATATTATACTGATTACCTAATTCTTGATTTACATACTGCTAATTCAAGATGCACTAATTCTCATTTAGTGCAACTGATTAAACTCTCTGAAAAGAATTTCCATTCTTTTCTGCACAGAAAGTTCTATTGTTGACAATAATTTATAAGAAAAATCATTATTAACTTGTTATGTTAACTTTTTGATATATGTATCATTTCAAGTCAATATCACATGGAATTCTGTAATATTTAATTATGAAAACTGTATAAACAGTGGCCCATGTCATGGATTCAAGCATTCAATTTTTTGCTATAATAAGAGACACTGAACAAGCACAGACTGGATAAAAAAAATCACAAATTAATTTAAATACTTAAAGTATCCCATACCTTGAAGACTTTCGCTGCAAGAGGATCTTTTTCCAGATCGATATCTAAAGGATCAATGTCAACTTCCATCAGATCTTGTAAGAGCTCAAGGTCAATTTCTTTATCTTTTTCCAAAGATGAAAGAGGGGGAGCACCTACAATTGAATTTGTTTTTAAACTTATTATGAATTACCTGAAATTAAGCTTAGAAATATAAACTAATTAAAACTTGACTAGAAAAAACTAAAAATGAAGTACTTCTGATCTGAAAACTTTATTACAATTAATGTCATTTCAAAAAGTACATACCTACAAAAGTATCCATATTTCAGGTTATTGTCCCTACTAAAAGTATTTTTTAAATCTAGGTTTTTCTATTTTACTAATAAAAACCTAATAACATGAAATATTAAAATCCTTAATATATGCTAGTTAAGAAGGAAAACTTACAAAATACAAATATATTTATTCACCTGTGATATCATGAGTCAGAGGTTCATCAATAGTTTCTAGCAACTGAACTGAAGACTGCTGAAGAGAATCATCAGAGTCACCAGTTGTGGTTCCTACGTCTTCTCCTACTGCCCCTTCTTCCATAGCTTCAGCAGCAATGGGTGCTAACAACTCTCCTGTGGATAAAGCCACAATATCTCTAATAAGCAATATTTTTAAAATGATAAATTTTAAAACAAATTAAGTTATTCCCTTTAGACTTCAATAATGAAAACATGCCAAGACTATCCATTATATATTACCTGCCACAATTATTTTCTATTAATAATTTTTAAATGAGTTTGATAATGCATAAATAAATCCTAATGCAACATGTAAATGTACAGGTAATAAGCATTGTCAACACAATCTTTAAGTAATTTTTGTAATATACACATATCAAGTTACTCTAGAAACATGTATCTAATTACTCTATTAGTTTCGAACTAAACTACAAATGTAATTTCTGAATTATAAAAGTCAATGAACAATACTTTATAGTTATTTTAGAGTTAAAGGTAATTTTTTTAAAGTACAAATTAAATGTGCCAACTGAGAAAAAGAAATTCTCACTTACCTGCTAAGATGTCCTGTAGCATACAACTCAAGGAATACTGAGCCCAAGCACCACCCCAGGATATATCTCCTCTATTAAAGTCAGTTCCAACCATAAGTAATAAAAGTCTTTCCAGCTGAGGCTCATTAACAATTTCACACAAATGAATTGTTGGCCGAGTGGCATTTGCAATTCTTGCAAGAACCTTTAACAAATTTGGGGAAACATAAATAAGCATCTAGAAAGTAAAAACTATGTCAACAATCCAATTTTAGTTTATAAAATAATAACCCTTTTGTGAAATTTAAAATGTGTTTTGTTCTCAATTAACCTCTAAGAAACATACTTTCTTAAGGTTTAAAATTTTTGGCCAACATATATCTGAGATGATTATTTCTAAATCTGTAAGTTGTACATACCTAAAAATGTTTCCATTATTTCCATATTCTATATTCTATATTCCAATTGCTTCAAACAAACTGCTAAACAAAATGCATTCAAAGGAGCACCATGAATAAAACTTTTTTAAAAAACTGAATGAAAGGGAAAAACATCTTTGCATAATAATAGACATAGCTTTATTTCAGTATTTTATGGCATCAAAGTCAACTATGTGCCTCTAAAGATATCACTTAAGTGAGTGTTAAGTCTTGAGCTTCCATTTCCTCATCTATAACAAGGTGATACTTGTAATACCTAAGGCTGTTGTAAAATAATGAAAGAGAAAAGAGGTTGGAGGTAAGGAAATGTGCAAGAGGGAGAGACAGGTAGGTAATGAAATGAGAAAGAAAAAGATGAGAAAAAAAGAGCTGAGATTTAACAAAATATGTAAAAGAGAGAAAATGAAAGTGAACAAGAATAGTGTGTGTACAATATGTGCAGAAAGGCATCCAGCACAGAACAACAGAAACATCGTTAGCTTTACAGTCAGGAAGACCTGTGGTGACATCCATGCTCTGACTCATACTGACTGTGTATTCAGGGATCCTTCTCAGCCCCTCCACATAACTCTCTAAGTTGCATAGAAAGTAAAAGTCACAGTAGCAGATGAAGGAGTTCCTAACTTGGAGCTGCTTATACAGATGAAATCACAGGGTAGGGCACAAATTTAAAATGATGGATATATTTTCTTTCGTTATGATTGACAGCATGGCATAGTGGTAAAACAAAGACCTGGAGTCAGAAGATGCAGATGCAAATCTTTGCTGTGGCACCTTCTGTCTGGGTGACAATGAGCAAGTCATATAGTATGGCTGAGAGGCTTACTTTCAGTTTCCCAATCTATAAAATGGGAGTAATAATACTTCATATCCTACATACTGTACTGAATTGAGAGTAAAGCATTTAGTGACCTATAAAGCAATTTATGAAACTTAAATATTAGTATGACTTCTATTATTTTATAACAACTTACTGTTTTCTAGCAATTTCTAAGAAATCTCATTCTTCTAAAGATTCTACTATGCCCATTCCCCTTAAAAGTTTTTTTTTTTAATGTAAATTACCTTACAAATAAACAAAAGGAGATCTGCATGACAAGTAAAATCCATGGACAGAAGAAAGAGCAGAAGCTTCTGCACTACTGAGATGCAACGTTCATGGGCCAGAGTAAATGGAAGGGGTTCTATCTCTGGACTTTCTTTTGTGGTTGAGACTTCTGTGTCTAATGTAGAGCGAGGCCATTCCGCAGTGCGTCGTAAACGAATTAAATCCTTAAAGTGCTGTATAGAGAATTAAAAAAATCTTTACAACATGCTAATGTTTTCTTAACTAAGCTATGACAGTATAATTTTGTATATAAAATTAAAATCAGTCACAACATGCAGAACAAACCTTGATAAGTTCTGGAAAAAAAATTTCAAAGACATAGGACTATCAAATTCTATGGGTAAAACTGACTGCAATTAAACAGACTATCCGACGATACTCAAATATTAAAGCAAATGTGACAGACCAATAGTAACTAAGTTTTATGTAATTAAAAATATAAAATGTAGAATGAGAATACAAGTTACTTGGAAATAACTAGTAGGAACAACGATAAACTTTTTTCTCCACACAGCAAAGCTGCATTGGAATTATGCTGATGGCATATGAATACATTATCAAACTTCCCACAATGCCTTTCTTCTCCCTCCCCACCCTGCTCATACCCAGCCTAAATGACATTAGACAAAACAATCTGAAGTGAGGAGTTAATACTACAGGAACAATAATATAAGTGAGAGTAACCTAAAAATTAAGTGAAGAAAGTCAATGTCACTAGGACTCAGAGAAACTCAAATTGTTACAAAGAATTTTATAATGTCAGAGTGAAACTGGGTTATAATGTATTGATAACTAATTACTACGAAATAACATGTTATATGGGATTGCTTTTGTTACAAAACAGATTGTCCAAAATCTTAAGGAGATAGGATTAGTGGTTTTGTTTTAGTCTATTGGTTGAGCACAAGAATTTAAATCACTTAGACCCACAGATTGGGAAACACTTGTGGTTTTTTCATTCTAACCATCACATTTTACCTCTTTGTAAGAGCCTCAAAATTACTTGTATTATTTCTTTGGAATAACTAATTCATGAAAAATCAAAAGTCTTCCAAAACATAAATGATTAACACTTTTTTAAGATTTCTTGTAGTGAAACGTTTGTTTCCATATTTTTAATGTAAAGAGAATATACAGGGGAATAAATAAAACACAGGTAGAGTAACTAATATTCTGAACTCATTCCTTTTTTTAAATTTCTAGGATAATGAAAACAATCCTTTAATCACTTTGAAATAAATTCATTTGAATACACTTGCATATATATATATTTATGCACATACATACACACATATTTTAGGTAGATAAAATACATAAAAAAATTTAAATTTTAAAACATGTATTATTTTTAATAACTGAGGAGTTTTAAAGGAAACAAGCTTTTTCTTATAAAGCAAATCCAAAGCAACTTTAAAGTTATTGCTAGTTGGCTTTTTAAAAAATTTAAGAAACTTCTAAGAAGACTGATTCATCATTTTCTTCTTTAATTCAGAATATAACAATTCTTCCCCTTAAAAATAACTTGTAAAACAAAAATTAATTTCTAGTAATTTAATAATCCCTACATCAGTGCTTCTGAAGAGTAAGGTACCAGCTAGGTGGCGCAGTGGATACAACATTAGGCCTGGAGTCAGGAAGACCTGAGTTCAAATCCGGCCTCAGACACTCACCAGTTGTGTCACCCTGGACAAGTCACTTAACCTCTGTCTGCCTCAGTTTCCTCAACTGTAAAATGGGGACAATAATAGCACCTACCCCACAAGTTGCAGGGATCAAATGAGATAAAACTTGTAAAAGCGCTTAGTACAAGTACATGCCTGGGGGACAATGCAGTTGTTAAATAAATGCTTATTCACTTTCCTTGCATAACATTCCAGAAAGGTATTGTGCACGAGAGGTTTAAGTATGGGCTATTAATTTTTGACCATAACCTAAGCTTTAAAGCTTAAATAGTCATAACAATTAGGGAAGCAAAGACCAAAGCAAAGAAATATATCAATTATGTAATTTAAGATTAGACTAAAACTATGCAATTATCAAAATGCTTTTACACAAGATCTGATTTGAAGTCCTATAAGTGGGTTCAGTGAAAAGACGACTAACAAGCTAGGATTTCAAGTGACTGGTAAATTAAATAAATAGTGATGACTGGCATTGACCGAAACTTCAAGAATCAATTATTTAAAAGAATAAAATGGAAAGCTATTTTTTGTGAAGTAGGTAGGCTTTTAAATTAAAAGCTGTAAGATCACAATACCTTTGATGTAGCCTGCTTTAGTTTTGCCTGCTCTACCAAAAGTTTGTACGATGATCCTTTGTTGCTTTGTATTTTCTCTTTTTCCATCTGTTCCACCAAAGCCTTCTGTTTTGATTTTAATAAATTAAGTTGCTAAAAAATAAAAATTAACAAATAAAAATATAAGCCATAGAAATACAGCATTCTTCTAGACTGGGGCCAAAGTTTCCAGTAAAAACTGTATAGAATACTCTATTTACATGCAAACTGTTCACTTAAGATTGCAATCGTTGCAAAGAAGTATAAAATATATATGTATAGCTAAAGCTTACATTCATATAGCACTTAATCTTTGCTAAGCGCTTTTACAAATATTACCTCAATTGATCCCTACAACAACCTTGGGAGGTAGGTGCTATTATTGTCCCCATTTTACAGTTGAGGAAACTGAGGCAGGCAGAGGTTAAGTGACTTGTCCAGGATGACACAGCTAGTGAGTGTCTGAGGCCGGATTTGAACTCAGGTCTTCCTGACTCCAGGCCCTGTGCTCAATCCACTGCGCCATCTAGCTGCTATATTATAAGTTATATCCTGAAATTGTTTTAAAAGGGTACAAGAATCAATAAACAACAATGCAAACAGCCATCTGAAGAAATACCCCCCAGGTATACCTAAAAATATGCTTGATGAAGTCATTACTAATGAGATGAATGCAACTCTCAAATTTCCTTAGAGATTTTATGATACAATAGAGTCAGTGCTCTAAAAACCCAGAATTTTTGAAAGTCTAAAATAACAATATATTACAGCAATTAATAATAATGAAAATTCTAGTGTTGGGCTGGAAAAATGAACCCAGGGAGATTATACTGGCATGTGTTCCACTCACCAGAAAGGTAAACCATTTAGTTAAGAAAAAAAAATTCTTCAATTTACCTTAATGAAACTGTCCTAATAGATTAATCAATTCCCTTTGCTAAGTTTTTGAGCTCACTAAGCAACCTTCTTATCAGTAATTCAATTTCCCAAGCACTAATTCAGCTCCTCAAATTCCTAGATACTGAGAAGGTGATGTCCTGGATAAAGCATATGGAGTTTCACCATTAACAGAAAGGTGTAAACTTCCATTTGAATTTTAAAATGTAGTGTACTGGTTAAAAAAAATTGATTGGTTGGGTGTTTTGTCATCATGAATCAATTAACCACAATGTAATAATCTGTAAGAATCTGGAAAATAAGAGTTCCTGAAACTGTGTGTCTGAGAATTTCCCTCTAATCCTACGAAATTACTCTACATTTACTTTGAATCTATTTTTTATTAATTTAGCTCTATATTTATCATTTCCTCTAAATGACTACAAGCTTCTCAAGCATAGGTTTTGTTTCATTTTTATCTTTATTTCCTTTGTACCTAGCACAAAGGAAATGCTTAATAAATGTTTGTTGAAATAAATAGTGACTGTTACCCATCACTTTCCAAGTTGTAACTAACCCATGAGGTTAAACTGTCTGCTAGAATTTAACCATTACATTTCAATTGAAATTATTCCCTCCTTGGTAAACTACACACAAGATTCTATGACTTCAAATAACAGAAATCACAAATAGACCAGTGAATAGAAGAATGAAAAAAATCATTTGTTAATAAGCACTTACTATGTGTAAAGCACTGTGCTAAGTGCTAGAGATATATAAACAGGAAAAAAACCCAGTCCCTGCTATAAAGCAGTTCACAGACAATATATATGGAAAGCATCAGCTTCAAGTAAGATGTAAAGGTCCCATGGGTCCTTAAGGTACAGAGATACTTAAGTGATTTGCAAATGTTTCTAAAATGTTGCTGATTTTTAGATGTATTTACACTAGTGACATCAGTTAACTACAGGTTACAATTATGTGGTGCATAGACGGAGTAATGGGCTTGAAATCAGGCCTCACATACTTAATTGCTGTGTGACCCGGAGTGAGTCACATAACCTCTATGTTTCCCTCAGTTTCCTCAACTGTAAATAGGGGATAGTAACAACATCTACCTCCCAGGGCAGTTGTCAACATCAAAGGAGATAATATTGACAAAGTGTTTAGCACAGTGTCTCACACATAATATGCTCTATATAAATAGTTATTCCCTTCTCTTACTACTTCCTCTTCCTATATAAGATATATGCATAGTTATCCTTCCTGTTCCCTAATTCTAATGTTGTAATTACAGTCTACAAATACATCCTTTTTAAGACACTGGAATTAAGTTTAAGCCAAAGTTGTCAGGAAAATCCATTCCCAAAATCTATTTGAAATATTTTATTATTATTATGCCAATGTGACTAATATGCATGTAAACAGAATATTAGATACCTACTCAGAATTTATCATTTCTAAAATTGACAAAAATCAGTACTACCCAAAGTAACTACAGTTTTTACAAACACAAAATAAAGTACACAGTAAGGCCCAAGAAATGGGCAAGTAAACATTCCCAAAAGAACCTGTGCTCCATAATTGAGGAATAAGTGGAAGATCAAAATGGAAAAATTCTCAGTAAGAGCCAGTGGGAGAAAAATGTCTACCTCAGGGACAGGGAACCTGAAACATGTGGCCTCAAAGCCACAGGTTCCCCCACTCCTGGCTAGCTAATGCTGAGTAACATTTTTAAAAATAGGTGTTTAAGAAACAACTAAAAATTTTTAAAATGTTTAAAGTTTAAAAACCTTGAAAATTACCTGTTTATGATGAACAAGCTGCTTTCTGATCTTTCTAGAATATAATCTATCAAGACTACTGTTGCCTTTGGAAGATCGATTTAGGTTTTGAGTATGCAGGCTGTTGTTAATGAAACTCCACTGGTGACCTAACTCAGTGGTGGGAAAAAAAAAACTCATTAATGGTTACTGATGAATAACCTTGGGAAACATATAAATAATTCATGCATTATAAAGTTAAAATTTTAAATAGGCATGGAGGTAGCCGGGACAGAGAAGGGAAAGGAATTTTTCAAAACTCCTAAAGAAAATAGTTATTTGCAAGAATCTTACTAAAAAGACAAATGACTTTCATTTTGTTTGCAGAAAACATTTTACATTTGTATCATCCATCAACCTGTAAATAACTTTTGAGTGATGATTTACTGATTGTTTGCCTCAGTTTCATTATGTTATCCTATTAGATGTCTCAATAATCTCTAAAATTACTACAGACTTTAAATAGAATTAAGTTAGCTGGTTTGATAAAAATGTCACTGAAATTTGCTTCAACATAGAATCAATGGATTAAGAGCAAAATGTCCAACTCAAAGAACAGTCTGTAGTTTCCTAAATAATATTTCCTTTCACGAAGATGACAAAAATGCTTGAAATAATTTCCCAAATACACTACTACAGATCTGGAAGGGAATCATAACTTTTCAGAAGGCCTTACAGAAGATGATCAAGGTTTCAGTTTGCAAATGAGCAAAGTTAAGACCTGAGACATTATACAACTTCACCATTCCTCCTAGTCTCAGAAACACAAACTAGACACGTCTCTTTTAAATTGCATATTTCTACTGACATCCCCAATTTCTCTTCCAATACCATTGAAATAGAGACTTATAGGCTCCATTATTGTTGTACAAAGACTGAAACTATGTGGTAGTTGAAGTAACTTAAGAGGTTTTTCTATTCAAAACCTCCAATTTTACTGAAAAAGAAACTGCCTAGAAAGATTAAGTGACTTGTGCATGGTTACAGAGTTAACATAGCTCACAATACAAAATGGTAGTTAGGATTCAACACAAGGACCTCTCGTTACAAATTCAACATTATTTCCCATGTACAACACTACCTCCCACATTCACCTCAAAATCTACTGTAGGCAACAAAAAGAATGCATAACAATTAGAACAACAAAGGAAAGAGAAGGAAACACTTTTTAACAGAAGGGGAACTACAGGCGCAGACTATGGCACATATTATAAGCCTCATTTTGTGCTAAATTGCTTCCATATTCACTTTTAAAAAAATAACAACTGCTTTAACAAATGGTCCCCCTTACTGAAGGATCTATTTTCCAGCAAACTTACTATTGAAATGTGTACTGCACGACTAATTTTATTGAACGAAATTGTCAACAATGAAGTTTATATTTTAGTTCCCCAACCCAGCTTGGAATGCTGGGTAACTCTAAAATTACCATTATATTCCCCCTAACATATTAATGTAAATATTTGATACCTGTCAGAAACCTCTCTCTTTCTTTACCATTCAAAGGTTTCTTGGCAGTTGCTGCCTCATCTTCAATGGTTGCAACATAGTCTAGCAATCTGGACACCAGCATTACAACCCAACTGATCATGGGAATATCTAATACTCCTACGAAATGGAAACAAAAGACAAAGAAAGGAAACAAAGGGAAAATTTAGATTTTAGACTCATCAAATAATACAATTAATAATCTTTTTGAGGAGTTAAAGATAAAAGACAACAAATCTATCTATCTATCTATATTTTTTTTACTGATAAAAGAACTAAAAGATTGTGAAGCAAAATGAACAACAAATCATCACCACACTTCGAAGAAATGTTCCCAGAAATGCATTCTATACAACTTACAAATTTCCCTTTCCAAGAATAAAAAATTGATAGGTAAGAAAGGAAACAATTGGGGCGGCCAGGTAGCACAGTGAGTAAGAGCACTGGATCCAGTGTTGAGAAGACCTGGAGATCGAATCCCGGGCTCAGACACTTAGCACCCACCCAGAAACACCTGGCAGTGTAACCTTGAGCAAGTTACTTAACCCCAATTGCTTAGGGGTGGCCAGGTGGCTCAGCGAGTAAGAGCACCGGCTCCAGTGTCGGGATGACCTGGATCAAATCCGGGCTCAGATACTCAGCACCACACCCAGAAATAACTGGCCATGTAACCTTGAGCAAGTTACTTAACCCCAATTGCTTAAAAAAAAAAAGAAAGGAAACAATATTATTAATTGTTGTTTTCTTTAGTCTGAGTCAAGAATATGGCTTTCGGCAATATCCTGAATATATATAGTTATATAATAGTATATTATTACAAATACTAAAATAGTCCAGGGAGCACCTAATATTCGGCTTATTATAAGGCGCAGAAGTATCTAATCATTAAAATAAATATTACCTTCTGTGTGTCTGTGCATAGGCAAATGCGGTTGAAGAGGTGACAGTAAATTATCCAGGAGATTTAGCAAGCTTTCCAAGACTCCACTGTTACTAAGTGATCTTTGGCCAATGCAGGAAAGCAACATGAAAACTCTAAAAAAAAAAAAAAAAAAAAGGTTATTCTACATAAAAGATCAATAATTAACACTTTTTCTACTAAGTTTTCTTGGGATGTCTATTTTACATACAAAAATCTGACATAATCAGTCACAAGAATGATGAAAGACAAACAGTACAACCAGTGGAAAATGAACTTAAAGCCTACAAGATAAAAGATTCAAATCCTGCCCCTGATCCTGGGCGAGCCATATGACTTCCTAAATCACTTCCTAGCTCAGATTTTCAGGTTCTCTATTTGTCATAGGAGATTATGGGCTATATGATCTCTAAGACTCATTTCAGCAAAGAATATGCATATACTTTATGACTAAAAGTAGAATACATCTATAACTGAGGAAAGAAAATGCATTTAAAATAAGCATGTCTTATTTGATCCAGAAAAGGAAAATAACTAAGAATAATAAAAATGATTGGAGGCTGGAGGGAAGAGAAGAAAGTGAAATTTTACTGTAGGTAGCTGATAAAGTAATAAAGGAAAAAACAGTAAATGAAAAAGAATATTGGGCATTTTAATATCTCTGCTAACATTTATCTGTTAATATCTAAAGAAGATTTAAAAGTATGTTTCTGTATGTCAGCTAAATATAGTTTACACAGTTTATACTAAAGACCGTAAAAATGGATAATTAACAAGCCACAGGGAAAGGATTACACAAGTTAGGATGACTAAATTTCCTAAGACAAAAGCCCTTAATATTAGGAAAACAGCTTTCCTGGAAATATAATGTGTGCTTTATAGAATACAGAACTAGATAATATCAAGTCCTAAACTCATAGTTCATAAATAATGAAAGTGACTTGCTCAAGGTCACATCTGGAGATAAGCAGAACTAACAACAAAAATTATGTCTCCTAATTGCTAATCTAATAGCTGTCATGGCTCTAAGCTCTTAAAATTGAGCAATTCAAAAAAGAGTAGAGCTAATGATAGAAACAAGAAAATAGTTTATTCTGTTATTGTACTTTAAAACTACTTGCCTGTTGGCATTAGAATTGGGAGTACAGGACAGGGGGTAATATCTAGTGAGACTGTTACTATAGGTTGGGGCCAAGAGATGCAGGGTAGCAAAAGCTAATCAGAGGAGTTTATATTTTCATGTTCCAATCTGCTTTCTGAAGAAATAGAATGCAAGTAAAGAGCAGAATAAAACAAAATGGCTCTTACAATAAGCCTCCCTGTGTCAATCACAAAGAGGACAAAAACAATATTATAACAGTTTTACTTCCACAGTTAAATTGTTGGGGCAGCTAGCTGGTGCTGTGAAGAGAGCACTGGCCCTGAAGTCAGGAGAACCTGAGTTCAAATTCAACCTCAGACACCTAACACTTAATAGCCATGTGACCTCAGGCAAGTAACTTAACCCCAATTGCCCTGCCTTCCCCTTTCAAAAAGCAAAACAAAAAATAAACAAACACCCCCACCACCCCACCAAAGTTAAATTGTTTTTAATTTGATCATATATTGTACTATTATATTAGTGTACATATACCCATGAAGGTAACGGATGTGATAAATGTTTAACATTTCAGCATACATTTATTCTGATTTTTTGAAAAAGCCAACATTTTTATATTTCTTCTTTTCAGCAATTCAAAAAGCAGAACAATCACTTTAATAACAGACAAAGATAGATTCTTTCATCGGAAAACATAGTTTTTTTTTTCTCTGCACCCCCTTAGGGCAGCAGAAATTAATGATGAACAAAGTCTAACTTGAAAAGCCAGGAAATTTATCTCGTTCCTCTAGGTGACTCAGATTACCAATTTTTCGAAATATCACCAGCCCTGACTCAAGGTTTAAGCAATATTCTAAAGACTATGCTTACCAGCAGCTGTGATGTTGGTTAATCTTCATTTCTAATGCGCTAAATGATTCTTTCACCCTGTCCTCAGTTTCCATATAGTTTCCCTACATCAGACCATTAAAATAGACCAAATGACTACACATACACTGGAAATGTCCAAAACTCCTGTCCTACCTGTCTTGAGGAAAGATCAGAAGTTGCTCTGAATTGTACAATTCCTGAAGAACATTGGAAAGAAACTGCCCCCACCATCTTTCACCACCACAGAGCTGCACAAGTAGAAGACCAGTGTGCAAACGTATCTTTGGGGTTCCACTTATGCACAGATGTTTAAATAGTTCTTCACATGCCTGTGCATGAAATGTGTTTTGCAGAACTGCGGGAACCGAGTGTCCTGTTAAGAGAAAGAAACAAGACTGGCTTCTCAATAAAAGGAAATTTTAATGTAATAATGTTTTTCTTTTAAATGTTCTTAAGTAAGATGACTATAAGCCAGCAAAATTTTAAAAAATTTATTTTGCAAATATAATATCATTAGTTGATCAGATCTATGTACTAAATTTTAAAAAGGAATCATGTTCAATTTGGCTTCTATGTTGTATTTCTTGATTGCTTTTGAAGAGAAAAGGGAAGTAGTACTAGTCAATAAATTGAACTTTTTATGTGTCTGTTACATGCCAAGCTTGTGCTAAAATTTGGGGATACAAAAAAAAAAATATATAAAGCAATCCATCCCTCAAGGAGCTTACATACATGAGGGTAAACAAAATGCATAGTTAAATGTGTATGAAAGACACAAGGGGCTATTTTTGAGGAGACAGAAGTTGGAGATTACAAAAGGCTTCATGTAAGAAAAAGATGCATGAGCTTGAATCATGAAGGAAATATGGACCCTAAGACAAGGAGGTGAGCAAGGGTTAGATTCAAGGCATGAAAGAGCAAATACAAAAGCATGGAGACAATAAATTGCATACACGAAACTGGCTAAGATTGCAAAGTGTACAAATGAGAATAAATGTATAATAAGGCTGGAAAGGTAGGTTGGGGACAGACTGTGAAGGGGTTACGATGGCAAACATAGTGAATTTATATTTACTCTGAGAGGTAATAAGGAATAACCGGAATATACTGATTACAGCAGTCACATGTTCAGATCTGTGCTGTCAGAAAAATCACTTTGATAGCTATGTGAAGGAGTTGGAAATCCTGGAAGTAGATATGAAGAAGGGAAATCAACCTAGAACCTATCATAATAGTTTGGGCAAGGGATAATAAGTTGATGATTAAGAACATGAAAATTTCAGCTATGTCTTCAATTGTTTCTAAACGATGCTTTCAATAATCTACATGAAAATAATCTGACTATAATATGTAAACTTTCAGATATCTAACAATTTGCATAACACAATTCAGACACAAAGACTGCAGAAACCTACAATGACCCAAAGAGAACAGTGAAAACTTCTATGTAAACATTTATCAACAAAATGAAATAAATTAAGAAATACTACCATGCATAATTACATTCTCATTTAGCCAGAACAAATCCACAAATTATTCATACATAAGCTATAGCTCCAACATGAAAGGACACAGTAACCATGCTCCCAAATGTACTAATAAACTAAACTAAACAAATAAACACAACACAAACCATTGGAAGAATGAAGGAGACTAAGTAATGTATCCAGAAGATATCTGATAATTGTGCGTAACTGCTCAGTGGAGGACATCTGAATTAAATCTTTAGCTTCAAGAAGTTCTCTTAAGGTCTTCCTGCTTGCACCCAATGCTACTCTGAGCCTTTGTACTGCATGATGAGCCAAATTGAGTTGAAGTTGCAACTGAATACAGTCTTGATAGGCTGAAAATACTCTAGTGTCTTCTTCAACTGCCTTATCTGGCTTTCGTAGAAAATACTGTGCGTTATTGGCACTGTTGAGAGGAGGAAGATCAATACTCTGCAAAAGGGTTTCCAGTCTATGACAAGCTAAATTGTACCTACGAAGGAAAAACTCAAAGTAAAATATTTTATGTACATTCTTCCTTAAATATACATGTAAAAACACATGCAAAGAATTAAACCACAAAGAACACATGCTAATGTTATCGATAGCAAAGATAACAAATAAAAACAAACACTAGTACTAATGAAAGAAACCTTAAACAAAATGTCCAATTAAATATTTCTGTAACTATGTAATATATACCATTTTTCTACTTCCTTTCCTTTTTTTATATTTAAGGAACACATTTTTCTTCATATAAACATGCACCAGACAAGAGTACCACCACGCAAGCATTCTTCTCTCCTTACCTTCATTTAATTTCTCCCACCATCTAGACCAGCCACTATACCTTTCCCTCCCATTAATTCCTGCCCTAGGACCTGGCTGCCCAACAGCCAATTAAATTGGATGGATTGGCTTCTGACATGACTACTCATTTTGTTGAACATTTAACAACTTTATTTTCATCTGGTTCAACATTCAGGAGTTTTGTTGAGTGGCCCTCAGGCAGCAAGTTCGACACCTATTCTTTAAGTCTTACCAAACTTCCTGCCTCCATGTTCCTCAGACACCAAACAATAGATCTACTGATGTAACATAAAGACTTCTGAACCTTGCAATTTGCCATACAACTAACTAACTTTATGTGTTGTCTTTGGTTAAGTATAGTACAAGCTCCTGCCTTATCCTGTACAATGAACAATAGATCTATTAATGTAATATAAGGACTTCTGTGCCTTACAATTTGCCATGCAACTAACTATGTGTTGTCTTTGCTCAAATACAGAACAAGCTCCTGAGAATAGGGATTGTCTTATTTTTCTTTCTGTACATTTACCACTCTTCACAATGGTTAATACACAGTAAAAACTTAGTAAGTGCTTATTCAGTCATTAATTCCAGTACTTTATGTTAGTACTAAGTAACACTTTAAATATCCCCCACTAACCTGCACTGTATGTCTTCTTGCAAGGCAATCATCATTGCTAAATGCTGATCAATTTCTGGTTGATTTGAAGATTCACTTTCTCCTCTTAAAGGATCATGCATTAACTTCAATTCACTCTCCCATGGCAAGATATAGGTGTGACCATAATAAAATCCTAATGGGATTTTTGCTCTAGCATTTGTACTGCCATACCGACCAATGACAGTGATCTGAAAGGAAAAACAAATACCTGCCACAATAAACATTTCAGAAAAATAGCATCTAAATAAATATATGCTTTTAATTGGTTACCAGTACAATATTTTATATAGGTTGCCAGAAACATTTATGGAACAAACAATCCATTTAATTCTATGAAAAAAATGTAATAAAATGAAAACAAATTATTTCCCCTTCTTTTTAACTTCTTTCAAGTATATTTTTTATTTTACCTTCATAAACCT
This sequence comes from Petaurus breviceps papuanus, assembly GCF_028583685.1. Classification (NCBI taxonomy): domain Eukaryota; kingdom Metazoa; phylum Chordata; class Mammalia; order Diprotodontia; family Petauridae; genus Petaurus; species Petaurus breviceps. The sequence continues at coordinate 14,838,006 of NW_027187359.1, read as the reverse complement.
GCATACAGGAGGTGGTATTAAGTCATGAAGAATTAATGAATGAGTACTAATATCTGTAGCAACTACCAATCGCCTTCCATCAACCTCTTCTCCTAATGTCCAGATATCAATTGATAAAGAGGCCAAGTCTCCACAGGTAGGAATCAATACATCAGTCAAGAGTACAGGTCTGCCAAAATCTAAGGTCACGAATCTCCTTGCTCCTATAAAAGAGAAAGCATAGTTGCCTGAAAACACCATTTGCCAATCAATTAACCAAAAGATCCACTAAAGGAAGTTTTAGGGAATTATTTTTTTTTAAAAATTGTACAAAACTATTTAATAAATTGTAAATTCCTTAAATAATTAAAAAGAATTTGTGAATTTGCAAGTTTTAAATAATTCTCTGAAGACCATGACAAATTTTATTTTCCAATTGAAAAAGCTAAATAATTTGAATTGCTCAAGAGTAAGATTAGTGCTAAGGAGGCAATTCACATGCATTCATAACAGCACAAGAGAGGTCTGGAAAAATATCGTCCTTATTTTGTAAGGAAGCAATTTACACAAACTAATTATCTTAAGAACCAAAAGCAAAATTCTTCCTGCTTAAGACCAAGTTTAAAATTGACCAATATCACAGTTATAGCAAATAAAATGAATGAATCTAATTAAATTCAACAAACACTTATTTAGTGCCTACTATGTGCAAGAAGGTGAGTACACAAAGACAAGAAAAGATAAATCCTTACTCTCAAGGAACTTAAAAGCTAGAGTCGGTATTTAACATATAAAAAGTTAACAAATTATATCTAGCACTTTTAACAGATATTTTCATAATTCTATAGATCACTTTTCCTCTTCTTTACCATTTTAAAAGAATACACAGAGCACATAATATTTAATGTTGTGATCATGTAGCACTATAAGTATCATCTACTAACCTGCACTGTACATTTTCCTACAAGCCAACCATCAGAGTATGAATCATCATTTTCAATGAATTTGAATGAAATAAAATATGCTTGCTATATTTTTCTTGTTGTACTGCTTGGGTGGCAATACTACATATACTACATATACTTGTATACTCTGCATAGGCAAAAAACAAAAATAGTCAAAGCACTGAATTCTACCTCCAAGAATAAGGAGTTTGGAAAACATAAGATTCTCCTATCATATTCTCACATCGGTATCCCAGTTGATTCTTTCAGGAGACTATATATAGTACTACCAGAAGCAAAGTAGTAAAAAATTTGAGGTCACTGGAAACATAGTAACCTAAAAATTACTCTAAGTAAAAAAAAAGCCTACCTTATTACCTATAAATAAGCAACATAAAGAGGGAAAACTTGATTAAGTTTTTCTCAATAATCTAGAGTATTAGACTGAATGGGCCTACAAATACAGGTATGGGAACTCTGAGTAAACTAAGGCCCAATTACCCATAGCTCTCCATCAGCACAGTACAGTGGAAAGACTGTAGGATTCAGAGTTAGGGATTTATATTCTTCTAATTCTAGTTCTGCTAACTCATACCTGTGTGACCTTGAGCCAGTTCCTTTCCCTAATTGGCCCAGAGCATGCCAATGGGATAACACTGAGTTTAGCATTTTTTTTAAATAGAGTGTAGCACACAGTAGGTGCATGATGAATGCTTATTGGTTGATGGATTGAATAAGCTGCCTTCCATATAAAAAGAAAGGATTCTGTCAGAATGTCAGCAATCAGCTGAAACCAAATTTTCATTTTCCTAATTTTATTTGCTGAATGATGTTCAGGAACAAAGTTTGTGTAGAGATGGAGTTAAGCTCTCTCCAAAGACTGTTTTGCCCCTGCTCCATGGCACTCTCCTTTCATTTGGTGAGCAACCAGTTCAAACACAACAAACCTCTTTGATCTTTGTAAATCCTGGCTACACAAAAGCAGATGAGATTTATTTACAAAGAACAAAGGGAAATTAAATTATTATAAAAAGTTCCTGTTTAATATATTAAGTCTTAAAACAATTGACAAAACATAAATTTTTTTTAAGACTTTTTGAAGACTTATGTTACCTGAATGCATTCGCTCTATAATAATAGACTGGTGGGGTGGAGGTTGTAGGAAATGTGAAGCATGAGAAATTGCTAGAGCAAGGCCCGTTCCAAGTGGAGTCTAACAGTGAAAAAGAGAGAAACCATGTTGAAGATTAGTCTAATCTGTTAAAATAACATTTAAACAAGGTACAGGATATAATTCACTGAATTACATTTTAAGGTACTTCACAACTTACTATTCCTCAAAAATGCTTCCATCAGAATTGGATACAGAATTGGAATCAAATTCTTTTCTATTAAAAGTTATGAATAATTAAGACCATCAAAATATTTATTCTTTCAATACTATGTTCAATTACCGTTCTAGATTTGTTTGCATTTTTATTATGTGCAGCAAGATTGACTGTAGGAGGATCAATAACTGAGCCTGGAAAGAGCTGTGCAAGTTCTGCATTGATCACAACAGACACAACTTCATTTGGTGGAGTTAGTGGTGGAGTCATGAAGAGTGGAGTTGTTTTTGGAGTAGGCGGAATGACATCAGATGGATGAATGAAGAATCCTGGTGCTGCCACTGGATTAGAAGGCACAGAGTTGTGAACAGGACCCACTGCTGACGCAGCAGCAGCAGCTGCAGCTGTAGTCTGATGTAATTTGGCTTCCAATTTAGCTTTCTGTAAAAAATGCACAGAAGCAGCAAATGTGGATTAAACTTGCTTGAGCATGTACTAAAGATAAACAATGCACTCTTACACGTTAGCCACTACATCACTAACCATAGTTTAAATAAATTGTTCATAAAAATGAGGCTGACAATAAAGCAAATATTGCTAGACAAATATAAAACATTTTAATGCAGTGATCTTATTTTACATAAAATCCTCACTTTAAATAAGTCGATCTTTAACTGAAATTGACATTGAAGAAAGTAATAGTAATATAAAATATTTTTAAGAAAATTATTTTGTAACTTTCTCGAAAAATTACGCAAAGGAGTTGTAAAGGATAGGGGATTAAGGGGTAGAAGAGAAAGCATTAGAAGTGAAAGCATTAATGACAGGGAAGCTCTGTTCAGAATAAATGAGCAAAAGCAGAAATGTCATTTCCATGTAAAAAATTTCTGAAAACAGTGGAACTTCGAATTTTGGCAACTTGTACTTAAATAAAATTAAATAGCTAAAACATACTTTGCAATTTATATTGACGTTTAAGTAAACATAATGCAAACTACCATTAAACACAGTCTGAAATCATGACTGCCACGAAGACAGAAATTTGTCTATCATCTAGGATCTTAAAACAATTTAAACTACACAAGTAGCACCGTTCCAGAGCATATGAAGAGTAATACTAGCAGTTCCTCATACACACGCTCAATAGAATCAAATAATTGATTTAATGATTTCAGAGACTATAAACTTGTATTTTACTCTGACCATACAAGTTACTAGTAAACCCCACATTGTCAGTTATTCAAGCAACTATTACAATTAGCTCATCTCAGTTCCCTCACTTCCTTTGATGAGGAAGAATGGCCAATTTTATTTGAGGACTTTTTCTCAGCTTTTGAAGTTTAGAGACATCATAAATAAATAGCCAAAGAGTCTCCAACCTGTTGCTGAAGCTTCAAAAGCTGCTGCTGTTTCTCTTGCAGCACCTGGAGCTGTTGCTCAGCTGAAGCCATTGCATGAGAGAGAGACTGCAAAGCTACCTGGGCTGCTGAACTCAGGGCGGTCGAAGCTTCCCCAACAGTCCCCGAGGAGAGGCCGCCTACTGCGGGGGTAACCCCGAAGGAACTCACTGGCATAAGACAAAAAACAACACACAGACACACACACACACAAACAAGGATGAAGACGAGGTTCATACAGTAACAGTTTTTATTTTTAAAAATTTGAGTATAAATAAGTGAAAGAAAACTGCTACTTAACCAGAATTATAACAACAAATATGACTATCCATAATGTAGTTTGATAATATACAAGGTAATGTATATGTCACAATGATAAACCTTTAAAATGTAATGGTTCCTTTTAAATTCAAAAATAAAAAAAACTAAACGTATATGAAATGTCGAAGTACAATATTAAGTAATTTTATTATCTTCTTCTTTAAAAATGGTAAAGTGAATTAATAAAAAATTTGTTTCATAAAAAAGAATTGCCCCATTTCCTAATCATTCAGGATAAATGGGAGTGTACCAAAGTTAGTTTTTATTTACTTAAGTGGCAGGCCTGGAGTCAGGAGGACCTGAGTTCGGTTTGGCTTCAGACACTTAACACCCACACAAAAAAACTAGCCATATAACCTTGGGCAAGTTACTTAACCCCTACTGCTCTCCAAAAGGCAAAAAAAAAAAAAAGTAATTTAACCTCTAAAAGACCAATTTCCATATCTGTAAGAAAAGAGAAAAAACGTGCCTCTAGGTGGCCCAGTGAATAGCACTGGTCCTGGAGTCAGGAGGACCTGATTTCAAATCTGGTCTCAGACCTCAGGCAAGTCACTTAGCCCCAATTGCCCTGCCTCCTCTCCCCGCCCCAAAAAAGACAAAAAAAGAAAAGTTAATCTATTACTTCCATTACTCATCTCACAGGTTATGTGAATAAAGTACTTTATAACCCTTAAAATCACAAATGTGAGTTAAATCTCTAAAGTGCTGGTGTCAATAACTACATTTGCCAGTATCTTATGAGGCAATTTGACTTGAGACAGAGTCAAACTGAAAATAATAAACTGTTAAGTTCTAACTTTAAAACTAATAGTTCCAGACAACAAAATATCAGCAAAATAATCAATATGCACATTTCCTCAGCAGTTACTGTTAAACAATCCTAGACATTACCTTCAATGTTTGCGGGAATAAGCACTTTTTTAACTATAAAATTAACTGACAATTCAACAAAAAGAAGACCCCATTGCCTCACTGAAGTTAATTCTCTCTTCAAAGAATTAGTATACTTTGCTTGATATTAATTACATTGCCTCTGTCTTCTGATAACAAGCAACGTACACAAAACATCAGAGGAGTTAATGGTTCTTTAGGAAATAAAAAATGTTTTAAAAGATGAATATATGGAAGGATAGAAAGATCTATAAGCTTATGGAGGATCCAAGTCCTCTTAAGTAAAACGTGAGAAAACACTCTCAATACCAATTATTAAAGTTCCAGTGAAAAGTGAGGAAATAAATAATTATCATCTTTCCAGTCACCTACAGTTAAACAGTCAGCTATTGCTGAAAAATATAAGCACTAATATTGTAATATAATACTGACATTTCACCAAAATAACCTGCAGAAATACTTATGTTTCCTCTGTCTGATGATGGTAGTAAGGGGGGAAAATCATTTGAATGTTTTACTTGCTTAATTCAAGACTCACAGTCAAAAACTAAAACAGTCTGGCATTAAGATCTGCATTCTTGCTAGCCTGCTATGCCTGCAGCATTAGTCTATAAGAACAGATCTCAAAATATATCCTTATTTGTATTCACATGAAGCTTGTCATGTCAAAGTAAATGAAACTTCCAGGAAGAAATACAAGTGGGGAAAGAAATGCAAAGGGGAATACAGCTAATATTTAGTTACAAAATTTCAAAGTATAGTAATTCCTTTAAAAAAATAAACAATGTACAGCTAAAACACATCATTTCACACTAATTAAAAGAATTTTTTCACCCCAAAACATCTTTTTAAAATCATATATAAAACACAGTAAGATGTGACTTCAATAATTTAAAACACAAGAAATATATATATAAATTGTCATGAATATAGAAATGTAATAACGGTATGAGCAGAGGTAAAATTAAATAAAGTAATGTAAGAATGAGAGGAATTTTCTTCATTCATGAAAATAACACAAACAAGATATATCCTCCTCAAAATAGCCCTCTGTATAAATATGTACTTTTCTCCTCTATAAGAAGGCATAAAACTTTATTTCTCTACTTGAACTATATGTGTGTGTGTATGTATAAAATAATAAAGAGTGTATATACCAGTAAACGTACTTGCATCATCCCTTTCTATCCTTGTTCCATCACTGGTTGAAACACAAGAAAAGTGAAGAGGTTCAACTTCCAGGAGTCCAGTCAGAGAAGTAAAACTACCCTCAGCAGCTGTGCAGCTACTAACCTTGCCATTCCCTACAACAGAACAAGGCTTAAGTTCCATCATATACAATGACAACTTTAAATGTTAAAAAATGAAAGCAATGAGTTATTATTAGAAAACCAAGAGCTATTCAACTTGCTGCCCCAGATGATAAAATTAAGGGCAATTTTTTTTGCTAGTTAAAAATCCATGCCCTAAACATTATGACATACAACAGAATTTTAAAATAAGTCATCCTTTATCTTTTTCTATGGATATGGTCATTATGGAATGGACTAGTATGGACAATATAGACTAACAGTCATGACAGGATTTTATCATGTGCACCTTGGAACTGCTACATTAATAAAACAAAAAAAAAAACAAATTTAAGTGCCACATAATATATTATGTGACTGTTACAAAAAATAAAGTAAAATACTTTAAAAATAAAATAAATATAAAATTTTATATTTATTATATATACATATATAATAATATATATTATTAAAAATTTATTTATAAAATAAATGAAGTAAAATACTTTAAAAAATAAAGTAAAATAAATTATGTGACTGTTACAAACAATAAATCAGAGGACAAAGAAATCATTTATCTTAGGTAGCAAAGATGCAATTTCCATACAAGAGACAATATCTGAATGGGTCCCTTAAACAATGGATAGGAGGACTTCACTAGTTGTGATGCATGAACCAGGTGGGAGAGTGGGGGGTGGGATCTGTTGTTGTTGTTGTGGTGGGGAGAAGAAATTAGTAATAATATATTATAAATAAGGACAGAGGCCCAAAATGAATAAACTGGGTCTTTAAAGTCACACTAAGGGAATTTGTACTTTATGTGAAAGAAGTCAGCTAAATTTTTTAGCATGACAGATATAAAATCAAAATAACGTGTCAGTGAAATCAATCAGGATGTATACGTGATGAATTCATTATAATGCAAGAGAAACTAGGCCATTAACAGTCTGAAGGAAATTGTAGACTGTGCCCTTGCAAACTTTTATAAAACACATATTGTGTGCAGAGATATGACTACATTAGGCTCTGCTGGAGAGTTTAGATGTAAGAGAAGAGGAGGGATTCAACACAGTAAAGAAACAATCAATATAATTTAGGGAATGACTGGATATGGGGTAAGAAAGTAAAAAAAATTTTAAAACACTTAAGTTTGAAGTCTCAGTTATAACTGAGAAAAGACTCAGTGCTATTAACAAAATCATTACAGAGGAAGCCATTGTCAGAAGGAAAATGATGACTGATTTCAAACAATATTAAGTTTGGAGTGGCAAAAGAACACAAACTTGGAAATACAATACTTAGTGGAGAAATGAATTGCTTCTATTTCTTCCTGTTAACCCCTAAATCAATCATACTTTCCACTTTTACTAGTTTACAAAACATCACCTCGGGGCGGCCAGGTAGCACAGTAAGTAAGAGCACCTGCCCCAGAGTTGGGATGACCTGAGATTGAATCCGGGCTCAGACATTTAGCACCCACCCAGAAACAAGTGGCCGAGTAGCCTTAAGTAAGTTACTTAACCCCAATTGCTTTAAAAAAACAAAACAAAAAAATAATCACCTTGACCATCAGAATATGATTCCAATATTATATGGATCCCTATAAACATTACAAATCACAAAAATGCTTGAGGTTAACTGTAGAATCATATCTCTAGCACCTTACTAGACACTTCCTCTAAGATGGTAACAAAGTGGGTCAAAATTAATTATGTTTTCTCCCTTACCTCCTGCAGCCCATGACTAAAAAAGTCTTGTTAATCACACTACATATTTACCCCACTCAACATTCTTTAGCAATTCCCTATTTTGCTCTAGACTAAAATGCAAAACCCTGAGCCTGGCATTTAAAGACTTCTACAATATGTCCCCAACAAATTTTTTGAAATTCATTTCTTCTTCACACGCTTTTACTATTAAATCACCAGCTACTTTTTCTAGGTAAATGCCACTCTCACAATTTGTTTCTGAACAGGGAAATATTAAAAAAAAAAATATGTGTAGGATCTCAGACTTCCTTTAAAGATCAATTTAAAGTGAAATGAAACCCACCCAAACAGGTTTTCTTCAGCAATTTTCATATATCAGACTATGTAATAAAAAAATTTTCTCCTTTCATATTCCTTATGGGGTTACTTTTATGTCTTCCTCTTATATTGTCATATTAATTTAATAATAGAGAATTGAGAGTGAGAGAATCTTGGTTCAAATAACTCTCCCTACAATGTTCATGGCAGCTGATAACACCCTGGAGACAGTTTTCCTTTAAGGAAAAATGGAGCAGGAAAACTAAATGGATGATGAATGGCAGGAAAAGCTGAATTAAACAGTGACATTTTCATCACTGTATAATCAGCTTAAAATCCAACTGGCTGTATGGATCAGTAAAACTCAAACTCAGTTTCATCAAGATTAAAGATTTTTGGTTTTTGTTTTAAATGATTATACCTGAAAGGACATCTGAGAGATCAATTTCATCTGACTGTACACCAATACTGCTGTTGTACACATTTTTACAAGAAGAGCCACTCATCTCCAAATCAAAGAGAACTGGATCAAATGGTGAGCTATATAATCCATATCTGAAAAAGAAGAAATGAACCAATCTATTTAAAATGAATGAAATTCCATCCATCCCTCATTTAGGGCAATTTTAACTTCTTGTTCCTTGTCTACGTATGATCTCTCCAACTAAAATATAAGATACAAATTATAGATGTGATGGCTAAGTCACTATTCTACTTCCCACAAGATCTACAGCAATGACTTATACGTATTGTTTATTGAATCAATTTTTTTAAATGAATGAAAAATGAAAAACCCTAAATAAAGGACTGATTTCATACCTGAGAGTTCTAGTGTATACCTCCATAAAATTAAATTCATAATATTTTCATGGGGTGGGAAGACCTCTTAATTTTAAAATATCTATTTTTCAGGATATCTAGTTTTCATTCTATATATTTTTAAGTCAGGAAGCAGAGCCAAGATGGCAGAAAAAAAGCAGGAACTTGCTTGATTGCCCACTCCACCTCCAATACCTGTAAAAAATTGACTGAACAAATTTTAGAGCTACAGAACCCACAAAATAACAAAAGAGAAGCAAATTTCCAGCTGAAAGTGGCCTGACAGGCCAACAGGAAGGGTCTATTGCACTGGATGGGGAGTAAAGCACAGTCTCAAAGAAGCCGCACCAGTGCAAACTCATGGCCCAGAACAGCCTGAGAAGACTTCAGGAGAATGAATCAGCAGCAGCTATGGTGGTTTCCAGATTTCTCAACCCATAAACAACAAAGAGAAAATAAAAGGTCAGTAGGGAACTCTGATAAAACTGAGTGACAGAAGAGCACACAGTCTGGTGCCAGACCCTGGGGCAAGAGGTGCAGAGCAGCACGGCAGCTGCAGTTGCCGCCTTGCGGTTGCCTCCAGAGATATTGGGCTGCAGATTGTAGGGGGATCAAGTAATCATTCAGAGGGTAAGCACTCTTGGTTTGACTTATTTGGATAGGGATCATAGTCTTGGGGGGCGGTCTGCAATTTTCCAGAATTTGTGGTGGCTGTAGAGAGGGCACACTCCTCACAACTTTGAAAACCCCAGAAATCTGGGAAACAGCTCTGCCCACTCTGGAAGCAGAATTCTACTGTGGCAAAGAGCTCAAAAGTCAAGTAACTGGCTGGCAAGATGAGTAAACAGAGGAAGCGCAATCAGACCCTAGAAATTTTGGGGGGACAAAAAGGATCAAAACATGGAAACAGAAGACAACAAAGTCAAAACGCATGCATCAAAAGCTTCCAAGAAAAATATGAACTGATTGCAGGCCATGGAGGAGCTCAAGAAGGATTTTGAAACTCAAGTAAAAGAAGTGGAGGATAAACTGGGAAGAGAAATGAGAATGATGCAAGAAAATCATGAAAAGAGAGTCCACAATCTGACTAAAGAAAATAACATCTTAAAAAATAGACTAACTCAAATGGCAAAAGAGGCCCAAAAAACCAATGAGGAGAAGAATACCTTAAAAAGTAGCATTGCAGGGGCGGCCAGGTAGCACAGCAAGTAAGAGCACCGGCTCCAGTGTTGAGAAGACCTGGAGATCGAATCCCGGGCTCAGACACTCAGCACCCACCCAGAAACACCTGGCCGTGTAACCTTGAGCAAGTTACTTAACCCCAATTGCTTAGAGGCGGCCAGGTGGCTCAGCGAGTAAGAGTACCGGCTCCAGTGTTGGGACGACCTGGAGATCGAATCCTGGGCTCAGACACTCAGCACCACACCCAGAAATAACTGGCCATGTAACCTTGAGCAAGTTACTTAACCCCGATTGCTTAAAAAAAAAAAAAAAAAGTAGCGTTGCCCAGATGAAAAAGGAATTTCAAAAACTCATTAGATTGGAGCAAATGGAAGCTAATGACTTTATGAGAAATCAAGATACTATAAAATAGATCCAAACAAACGAAAAAATAGAAGGCAATGTGAAATATATCACTGGAAAAACCACTGACCTGGAAAACAGATCAAGGAGAGATAATTTAAAAATTATTGGACTATCTGAAAGTCATGATCAAAAAAAGTCTACACATTATCTTTCAAGAAATTCTCAAGGAAAACTGCCCTGATATTCCAGAACCAGAAGGCAAAAAAAAATTGAAAGAATTCACCAATCACCTCTTGAAAAAGATCCCAAAAAGAAAACTCCTAGGAATATTATAGCCAAATTCCAGTTGCCAGGTAAAGGAAAAAATAGTACAAGCAGTCAGGAAGAAACAAATTTGAGTATTGTGGAAACACAATCAGGATAACACAAGATCTAACAGTTTCTACATTGAGGGATCGAAGGGCTTGGAACATGATATTCTGGAGGTCCAAAGAGCTAGGTTTAAAACCAAGAATCCCTTACCCAGAAAAACTGATACTTCCAAGGGAAAATATGGACATTCAATGAAATAGAGGACTTTCAAGCATTCTTGATGAAAAAAACAGAGTTGAACAGAAAAGTCGACTTTTAAATACAAGAAGCATAAGAAGGTAAGCAAAAAAAAGAAATCATAAGGAACTTTTAAAGTTGAACTATTTAAATTCCTACATGGAAAAACAATCCCTGTGACTCATGAGACTTTTCTTGGCATGAGGATAGTTGAAGGGAATATATATGTGTATACATATATATATATTATACATACATATATGCATATATGTATGTAAAGGAGGGTGTATATATGTATAAATATATGAGTATGTATTTGTATGTACATATATAGAGAGGGCATAGGATCAACTGAATAGGAAGGATGTCTAAAAAATAAAATTAAGAGGTGAGAGAAGAATTTATTGAGAGAAGGAGAGAGGGAGAGATAAAATAGGGTAAATTATCTCATACAAAAGAGGCAAGAGAAAATTGTTACAATGGAGGGGAAGAGCAGGAAGGTAAAAGGGAATGGGACAACCTTACTCTCCTCAAATTTAGCTTAAGGAGGGATTAATATACATTAACATTCATTTGGGTATCTTACCCTACAGGAAAGTAGGGGGGAGGGGATGAGAGAGGGAATGATAGAAGGGAGGGAAGATTGGGGGAGAGGGTAGTTAGAAGTAAACACTTTCGAAAAGGGACAGGGCCAAAATACAAAACAGAGTAAGGGAGGGGGCAGGATAGAATGGAGGGAAATTACAGTTAGTCTTTCACAATATAATTACTATGGAAATGTTTTTTGTAACTACACATGTACAACCTATATTGAATTGCATGCCCTTCCAGTGGGGTGTGGGTGAGGAGGTAAGAAGGGAAAGAATTTAGAAATCAAAGTTTTAAAAACAAATATTTAAAAATTTTGTTTTGTACATGCAACTGGGAAACAGGCACTGGGGTATAGACATCCATCTTACCCTACTAGAAAGTTGGGGGGGTGGGGCGCCCGCAGAGAGGATATAACAGAGAAGAGATTGGGGGAAGGGTATTCAGAAGGTTCACTATCTTGGGGTGGGGGGTAGGGGAGAAACAGGGAGAAAATTTGTAACTCAAAATCTTGTGGAAATGACTATTGAAAACTAAAAATAAATAAATGGGGAAAAAAAAGTTTTTTTAAAGTCCTTTGGAACACAGGAAATAATGTCACCATAGAAATTATATTTCTGTGTGTGTGTTGTGTCTTGCTTTCTCTCTTTATACCTCACTATTATATACATATATGCGTACAGAGGAGGGGGAGGGGAGGAAGAGGAGGGGCGCAGCAGGTACATGTCTGCTTCTCAAGTCAGGCTACAAATGGGAAAGATGCTGTCCTCTACAGAAATACTGAATTTTAAATCAGTATATTAGGAATGCATTTCCTCTCATTCCCTTCAGAAGGGAGACTGCCCCCAACCTGGGGCACTTGTTTCATCAGGATGAACAAGGGAGGAACTGGAGAGAAGGAAAAAGAGAAGGTCCTCTGAGGTAAAGAACAAGGCTGAGAGAGAATTCGGAACTGGGGCCAAGAAAATAAAGGAGCTCATAATGAGCTCAATGATTTTAGAAAAACATGCAAAGATTTGCAGAAAATAACCAAGAGCAAAATGAACAGAACCAAGAGAACATTGTATATAGTAACAGCAATACTGTTTTAAGAATGACTGACTAAATCATTTTGACTATTATAAATAAGCAAATTAACTATAAAGGACATATGACAAAAGATACTATTTGTATGCAGAGAAAAAACTGATATATAGAAACATGTATAGAACAATTTTACACACACACGCACACGCGCGCACGCGCGCACACACACACACACACACACACACCTGCTATTTATTTCTAATGGTAGCCATGGCAGGAAGGGATAGGGAAAAAAGAAAAATTTACATAATTTTTTTTGCATATACTGAAAGAAAGAGCAAGTTGTACATTGTAGATCTGCAGTGCAGCACTTTTTTTTTTTTACTAAATTATGGTATGGAAACGCTTGTTTTATTCCATAAATTAAAAATATATATTTTTTTTTTAAATGAAGGGGAAGGGAGATTGTCTTCTGCAAATAAAACCATTATAAGACATTCCTAGACATTTAGTCAGATCCCTTTGTTAATACTATTCCTTTTCTTTTTGCCAGTTTGGGAGAAATTGAGACTTTTCATATGCAACCATATTACACGATCCTAGCGTTTCTTTCTTCTCTGGCCTACTACTCAAAAATCAAGTCAACCAATAATTTCTCTTCTACACTCCTGTCCCTAAAGCAAGCACTAAGGTAAACAGTAACACTGACAATGGCTTTGGGCCTTAGGTGAGTCATTACTTTTTCAGGACCTCAGGGAATGCTCTAGAACTTGCTGTTGTTCAGTCATTTTCAGTGACTCTTCATGACCCCGTTTGGGTTTTTTTTTGGTGAAGATACTGGAGTTGTTTGCCATTTCCTTCTCTGGCTCATTTTATGAATGAGGAAGTGACTTGCCCAGGATCACATAGCTAGGTTTTGAGGCATTCAAAAATTAATTAAATTAAGGAGATTTTCAAAGTAAACCTAAAAGGAACCAAATTACTTCATTTAAGTACCTGGTTTGAAGTAAAGCTTCCATTGGTGTTATCCTTTCCTGCAACTGCTTGGACACAGCAGTGAGTAAAGATGCACAAGCAGTACTGCAGCCAGCCAGATCCTCATCTTTAACGTAATTCAACAGAACAAAATACCAGTACACAGATCCTAAAAGCAAAGGAAAATAGAGGGTTACACAGTTTTGTGGTAAAGTCAGAGACTCTCTGTGTACTGTGTGCATCAACAAAGAACCTTACTAGACTTATAATCTGTTGTTCATAGTAAATGGAAAAATATATGAATGGAAAAAAAACTAAATATAAAGACCTTAAAAGGATGAAATTGAGCTACATTAAAAAAAAAGTAGTCTTTGTAAATGGACAAAATTTAGATAGAATTATTAAACTCAAAATACTACTGGAAAATAATGACAATGCTAAGAAAAAACATTGTCAAATATCCCGAGACAAAATAAAAAGTAATGTTAATAGATGCTGCTATCACTTTTTAAAAAAATATTTGAAACCATTATCAAAAATTTATTATCTGTGATGATAATGAATGATAAAAGGCACCACAGAATTCTAACATCCAATGGCTCAGCATGGTATTGACAAACCTTAAAGACTATGTAGGAGGAACACTCCAAGCTAAGAAAGCTTGGGAAGAGATATGTGTTATCAACTGACTTAAGAGAGGCTTCTCGTTACTAGATAATAAAAAGTTTTGCCCAGGTTGGCCCATGAAACAGGTAAGTTCAAAAAATAACTCCCATGGTAGATCCCTTCTTTTTATGAACAAACAATAACAGAATAACTGAGAACAGGACAAAAGATGCTAATATTTAGAAAGTTTTTGAACTATTTATAAACATTAACTCTAGGTACTAACTCTAAATGTGAAATCCACCTCCAATATTTGCTGGAGGAACTAAACTACATTGATTTGAACAATCTCATATAAAGGAAATCAGGAAAGATGAAGTTGCAAAAAAACGTTAATGACTATTCACAGGTTTCCACAGAAGGAAAAATAAAGGCATTGGCAGAACTGGGTTTCATTGTGCAACCAACAGCAACAGGGAGCATCATATCACCTTGGTTATCTCCCATTGCAGGACTCATGATGAATACATGAAGCCAGACAAATAGGAATATTAACTAACGCACTAACTTCAAACACAGAGGCTCAAGAAGAAAACAACTACTGAAAATTTTATTATGTATACTTATTGCCAACATAACAAGCCCCTTGATGACTAATTATCAATAGAAATTTAAAAAAGGTTCAGTCTTTGATCAAAACCATGGAAGATGTGCTATGAAAAGTCTAAATTGAAGAGAGATTCTGTATAAATAGTGACACCCTCCAAATATTCATATTTACAGATGATATCATATGGGAATACTAAAGAATCAATGAAATCCTTGACCATGCAAAAGCTTGGCCCAGTGAGAGATTCAGGAAATAGCAAGAGAAGGAAAATACTCACTGCCCAGACTACTACATATCTTAAGCACTGCAGGTACAAACAGAAATGAGTTTCAAAATTAAAAAGAGTAATAGGTTAAATCATGTATGTAAAAAAGTATAATGTGCTAAAAATGATTACAGTTACTCCCTGATTGCAAAACAACTTTTTTTCAACAGTATTATTTAGACCATAATTCAATATACCTAACAAATTATCAAATAGTAGACCAAAAGTACTTTGAGAAAAGGGATTTTTTTTGTTTGTTATGTCATTGTATCCCCAATGCCAGCACAGGCCTTATATGTAGCAGGCACTCAAAAAGTGATTGTAGAATTGAACTGGATACCATGATCATTAAAGAAACAAAATGGCAAATAATCAGAAGATTATTTGTACAATCCAAAAGATGTACAGGGTGTTACAACAAATTACTAGCATAATCTATACAAAAATGGAGTAAAAGACAAAGATACAGGTGACAAGAAAATAAACCAGTCATATCTCAAGAGTACAAATTTAACAAGTGGAATAACTAAATGTCTTATCACTTTCCATCAATTAGAAGAAGGCCTACATAACTATTTTGTAAATCCTATTTCCTACTAAAGAATCACAAAAGGAAATGAATAAGGGAAGGATGGGTTTTGATCTGTACCCATGCCTATTAAGTCATTAATCCCAAAACTGGAGATAAGCAGTAGAAAAAAGGAATGACAAGATTTTTATTTTTCCTTTCACTTATTAGAGGAGTTAATAATCACTGAGATAGTAAACAAAAAAAAAAAAAAGGAGAAGAAAATAAAAGATTGCCAATGAAGAGAAATGGAAAACAAAAGAACAATGAAAAAAATAAAGAATTAACAATACTTGGATTTTTTTTTTTAATTTTAGGAGAACATTTATTTTCACATACCACCAGTAGCAGCTGCAGGTAAAAGTGGCATGTTGTCAAGTAAAGCCTTCAACAGAACAGATCCAAATCCTGGTTGACTTGGGTCACATTTGCCATTGCTATCAAAACAAAAATAAAAATATACATTTGAGTAATACTGTGATTAGAGAACATAGGATTCAGAAGTCAGGAAGGGGACTTTAAAGAGATTCTCTAATCCAATTTCAAGAAAACTGAAGCCAAGAATGTTAACTGACTTGCCCAAACATTCCCAAATATTCTTAAGATATTTTCAGTCAGTTCTAAATCTATGATCCTATGATACCAATTCTGACTCCAAAATGTGTTTAGTAATTAGGTCTCAAAGATTTAGTTTATGACGAGAAAATTTTTATCAGGTTCTAAGGCCATGTTCAATGATAGTACCTGTCAGAATAACTAGCATTCCAAATACTGTTTCTACCTTTTAATTTCTTTTCCAATCACTCTGATCAAAAGAGATATTCAAAAGGAAAATGTCACCACTCTTGTTTTATTCTCCTTTAATCCCCTTTTCTCAGCAAAGCAAATAAGTAAATAGGGGTTGAAAGGAAAATGCCTACGGTATCTTCTACAAATCAAGGACTATTAAAAAAAAGTCTATACAACATAGGACATAGCTTCCAGCTGAAGACACCTAAGGAGGCCTATCCTAGAAACCTCAGTCTTTTTTCCAGCTTTACAGAATCACTTCGTAATGGACAGAAACACAGGTAAGGTCTGAAAATAAAAGATGAAATAATATCATGTTTTAATATATACTACTTTTCTCTGGCAGCTTAAAATCCTCATTGGCCTATTAACCTTAGAGGTTGATACACATTCACATAAAATTAACAATGTTACTATACCCATAAAGTACTTTCAAACTGGTCTTTAAAGAAAAATACAAAGATCATGGAAAAAAAACCCCAAGAAATCAAATTCCAAACACCATAAGTACCCCCCCAAAATAGTCACAAATTTAATATAATTTTCATGTATGGCAGAATTAATATGTAGGAAGATAAAAGAAAAAAATGTCTTTTATCTCAACTTTGGAAAGATTTCTGATTATGTTCCTCAGGTATACAAATTAATATGACAGGGGCTAGCTCTATGTTTCACTAGAGGATCATAATCAAAAGAATATTTATAAAGTGGTGTGATTCGGACCCCATGAAATATATCTGCAAAGAAGAGTCATGGGTCAAGTACTACTTAATATTACTAATAATGACCTCATCTGATGATCTGACAGAAAACATGCTGACTTGTTGAAACATGGGACAAGAATATATATAACGGCAGAAGAGTACTTGGAAACAAATAAAAAAGTAAAGATAAACATGAATAAAGGAAAACACACTCTGTACCCCAACCTAAGTGAATCTATTGTTCAAATTCCCCCACCTACCCCTCCAATAATGATCATACGCACTACACAACTGAAGGCACTGTACATGGCAAAATTTATACAGTTCTGGGTTCCACAACTTAAGACAGACGTGGAAAAACTTGGAGAGGGTTCAGAGGAAAGCCACGAAGATGGTTAAAGGATTGGAAAACAGGACCTATGAGGAAAGGTTAAAGGAATTGTGGTTATTTAGCCTGTAGAATATAAGGATGAGGGATGGTCCTAGAAATGTGATTATGTATGTGCAACAGCATGGTGATCAATTGTTTTCTACAGCCACAGAGAAGAGAATAAAAGTAAAAAAGGGTCTAATGCTGATGATGCACAAAGGAATAAATAAAAAGAACTTCTGAAAGTGAGCTTTTATAAAAAATGAGAAATCACCCAGAGTGAGTAGAACCTCCTTCCGTGCAGGCCTTAAAAAGTAAAGTGAAACATTTGACTAGGATGCTTTAGGTGGTTCTTGTCTGAAGGTAGAGGACACATTAGATGCACTTTCAAGGTACATTCCATCAATGTCTATTATTCAGGTATGTAAAAATTTAAAAATTTTCATACTTCTTTTTAATAACATTAAACTGTAAATAAAACAACATGTCAAAACTGTGTGTGCATGAACATATAATACAAACTTTTAAATTAAAACAATCACCAACCTTATGCATAATGCTAAGAATCGGGCACACTTATGGGCTATACTTCGTCCAGCCTCAAAGAAGCAAACACGTACTATGTCAGAAAGACATTTACGTGTCTTGGAAAGCAAGCTTTCATTTCCTTCCTTTGAGCTGCAAAATAAAACCAGAAAGTTAGACTCTTGAAAAGTCCATCAAACAGCCTTCAATTTTAGTAAGAAAAAGGGCAGACACCTGATAAAATCTTATTACCTTCCAGGTCCATTTGAATGAACTCCAGCCAACCAGCACAAGGTGTCCAACACAAGGCTCTGTGCATGTTCTGAAGTTAGACCATCATCTGTTTTTCTACAGAGTGTGTTAAGGAGCTTCTCATGAAACTCTGAAAACTGTAACATGGCACATCGTTGAACCCTACAGAAATGATTAGTGCATTAGTGACAACAATAAAATTCTCAAAATGCAATTACCTCTAATATCACAAATATTAGGATCGTAACAACCAGATCTTAATAACATCCTCAATTTATTATTTCCAGCAAAGAATTGCCCAGAGCCATACTGTTACCAAGTGTCAGATCTAAAATTCAAATACAGGTGCTTTATTTCCCACTAAACCACAGTGAGTAATAGTTCATCTTAAATAAAGCACACGATGCTGATGCTAAATACAGATAAATGAACTACTTTTAGACACTAATACAATCAGGTGATTAAATAATTTTCAGAAAGGGACAAACTTATTTTCACATCAAATTAAAGGCAACTTTTGCAAATAATAATAAAATAAAAAATTTTTGGCAAAGAAAGAAACAAAGATCAACCCAAACAACCTCCTTTTATAGCTGAGGCCCAAAGAAATGAGAGGTCATCTCAAAGTAACATAATTAGTTACTAGCTATGCTGAAACTAGAACACAGATGACCTCCCCATTACAAGTCTTCTGTTTTCCCTACTACAGAATATACTTGCCTTTCTTTAGAAATTGAGGTTTTCTTAAACCTACGAATAGTGACTGAAACTTCTTGCAACAAATCACAGCCCCTGAGGTTTTCAGATTTTCTTGAGGAACCACCAGTTTCACTCTTTGTAGTAGATGACTTTTCCTAATCACACAGAAAAAGTTTCAGAAATGTATGAAAAATAATTGTTACCCAATACACATGGTAGGAAAAAATTTTAATGGGTTTACATTTTTAAAAATCTATCCCAAATTAAAGCTCTAATCATTGTAATTTCTTATTCTGACTTCAATGACATAAGTAATATATAAGTATTCAAGGGATAATTGTCACAACAAATGCCTAGGATAAAATATAAACATAAGAGCAAGGGAATTAATCACCACAAGAATTTATTAAGCACTTTCTATGTAACAGGCATTCTAAATGAGGCAGATACACAGAAGTTTAGTTAAAACAAGACCCTGACCTCAAAGAGCTTATATTATAATGGAGGAAACAACAAAAAATTTACACACACACACACACACACACACACACACTGTATGTAAGAAGAATACAAGATAGGGTGGGAACAAAGCACACCAGAAGTTAGGAGAAATCAGGAAAGATATTATGTAAAGGGCAGCATTTAATCGTAGCTTTAAAGGACCCAGGAATCCAAGAGGTGGCTGGGAAAACAGAATACATTCCAAATACAGGAGAAAAGTAGTACAAATGCATAATGACGAAAGATGGAACACTGTCTGTACAAATCAATAAAAAGGCTAGTATGACTAAGGTTATACCTCGAGAAAAAACCATTAGTGAACAGAGATGGACAAAAAGGAGGGTATCCACAGGATTTCTTATAGATATAAAGTCACTGTTATATTCAGGGTGAAAAGAGGACCATTTCATTCAGTATGGAGCAACCAAGGAACTCGTTTATAACTTAAACTTTTATTAATCAAAAAAAATTTTTAAATGAACCCCAAAAAAAGGATTGTAAGTACAATGTTATAAGGATTCTAATGCTGCACAGTGGATTTTTTCCTCCTAAGTTGCTTTAACGTGGCTTCATATATTGCAAACTATTGTTATATGGTTGATACAAATGATATATTCTATTTAGGGAAAGATAAAGAAGAGAATATATGACTTTCCCAAAGTCAAAGACAAAGCTTCAAAATCAGATATCCTGACTCTCAAACAAATGTTTTTTTTTTCTTTCTGTACTATTTTTCATTCAAGTTTAACACAGCTGAGCTAAAATTCAAAATGATACTATTTCTTACCTTGCCTGCTGCAACTTTTGCCAGGAGTGAAGCAAGTGAGTGCCCCTTGTTACTCTGAGGTTTCAGAGATGGGATTCTTACCACAGGGCGTATGTTACCATTACAAATCTCTTCTGTTCCTCTGTCATTCACTGCTTTAACATGAATTAAAAAAGAACGGTATTTTCCTCCTGCCATGCCTAAAAGAAATAAGAAATAAAGACAATAACCTTGAAAGCAGGGGTTCTGTCATTTTAATTTTTATATACCCACTACCTCTAGCACTAAATATTGCCCATTCTGGATATATGCTCCAAAGAAGTAAAACATCAAATAAAGGTACACAATATAAACATATATTCAAAGCAAGACTCTTTTATGGTCAAGAAAAAGTACAAACAAGTGGCTGTTCAAGTAAATGGCTTAGCAAATTGATATATGTAAATGTAATGGAACATTTATTGCACTGTAACAACAGGCAAATGGAAGGGAATTCAAAGAAATAGAGGAAGACTTATAGAAACTGATGCAGAGTAAAGCAGGCAGAAACAGGATAAAATGTAAACAATGGTTTTTTAAAAAGACAAATGCTAATCTTAATAGCAATTAATCTCTTTTTTATTAATTTCTTAATAGTGAGGCAGGGGCATACAGGTACTAGAAAATCACAAACCTTTTGCCTTTTAATTTTAGTTAATTGATTTACAAAAGATGACATTATTGAGCAGATGTGGGAAGATATTTAAGGAAATGATTGTGGGATGAAGAACACACATACACCCTTTTGTAGTTATTCCCAGATTTTAGTCAACTCCAAAGGATTTTTGTATTTAATGTTCTATGGTATACTTTCAGGTACCTTACTGCTATTACTTCTTCATTCCCAATATTTCATCATTTCCTTAGAGACTTTTTAAGTCTTTTCTTTTGTTCCTTCAAATGAATTTTGCTATTGAGCTTAAACCTATAACATATGCCATCAGTACTTTGGTATACCATTAAATCTGTAAATTACTTTAGGCAGTATAATATTTATTATACTGGCATAAGTTTGCATTATGAAGCTATTTTAAATGGGACTCTCCTTTCTCTTATTCCCTCCTAGATTTTGTTACAGCTATGTAAGTCTGCAGTTATTCTTCTGAGTATATTATAAATCTTGCAATTTTATGGAAGCAATTTGAAGAAAATCTCAAGGAAGAAGTAAACAAAGTAACATAATTTTCCCAGAAAAATCAGTAGCTTTGAATCTTCTTTTTCCCTTGCCTAGGCCTCTTATTTCTTGTTCATTTACAGCAATTGCTAGTAGTTTTAGGACCATATCCAATGATATCAGGAAAAGCTGAAAATCAGTCTTGAAGAAATTAAATTTAGAGCAACAACACATACCACCAACAACTGAGGCAGCTAGATGGTACAATGAAGAAAGCACTTACAAAGTGCCTCAGTTTCTTCAACTGTAAAATGGGGATACTAATAGCGCCTACTTCACAGTGTTGTGAACATCAAAGGAGATATTTGTAAAGTGCTTAGCATAGCACCTGGCTAATAGTAGATATTTACTAAATATTTATTCCCTTCCCGGTCTATAAGCTACACATGAGCATTTGACCTAGAAATGGAAGGTTGCATCATATACAAATTAGAGGAGCACAAAAGGAGACACCTTTTACAACTACAGATTACAGAGCAAAAGATTTCTTGGACAAACTAGACTAAATGGATTGAGGAGATAAAAAGGGGAAGTTCCCATCATGTAAAATTTTAAAGTTTATATACCAACAAAATCAACACAAAACTAGAAAAGAAACAGTTCGCTCCGGGGAAAAAAAATCTTTGCAGCAAATCTTTCTGATAAAGGTCTAATATTTAAGATATTAGACAAGGCAACTGAAGCAAATATTAAGAACAAGCATCACTCCCCAAACACTTAAAGGTTACAAACAGAAAACTTTGTACTTTCTTTAAATTCTAAGTTCTCCTGGCATGTGTATGCATATATATTTTCTTACTTCTTCAGTTTGTTGTGATTTTGACTTATTCATTTATGTTATTAATTTAATTTTCATCCTTCATGTTTTTTTCAAATAAAGTTTAACTTACTAAGGCCTATCAATTTTGCTAGACTTTTCAAAGAATTGTTTTTTATTTTTGCCTCTCAGTTCTATTGCCTGTTTTTCAATTGATCTATTTCTCCTCTAATTTTCAAGATTTCCTTCTTATTTCATTTTAATTTTTTGATTTTTTTATTTTTTAAAATCAGTGTACTGAATCCCCATCAAAGAAATAAACTACATCAGAAACAATGAAGAACAAATTAATGCAATGATCCAGTGTTTGATAAACCCAAGAAAATTAATTAATTAGGAAAGAACTTGTTATTTAATAAGATTTGCCAGGAAAACAGTAAAAGTTTGGCAGAAATTAGGATGTGACTAATTTTTTACACCATATACCACATTAAGGTCAAAATGGTTATGTGACAACATAAAAAATTAGAAGAGAACAGATCAGCTACCTGATCAAAAGATGACAAAATATAGAAAGAGTAAATGTTGGAGTGGTTGTAGGAAGACAGGCACACAAAATTTGTGAAGCTGTGAATTGGTCCTACTATTGGGGGTGGGAAGGGGAAGAGGAGAGAATAGTAGGAGAAACAAGATTAATTTTTAAATGCTTATTTAATTGAAAAAATAAATTAAAATAATTAAGAATTGGTCCAAGAAAGTGAATGAAATGTGCATATGCTCTGACTGAGAGATCCTACTGTGAGATATATTCCCCAAAAAGGTCAAAGATCAAAAGAAAGCTCAGTTTATTGCAAAATAAATATATAGCAGCAGTTTTTATAGCAGAAAATGATCCAGACTACCAAACATATATTTGATAATCATACTAGTACCCAACATTCAACATATTAAAAACTCAATCTACCTATAAAACTGTTCCTCTACCTAGTTTTACCATCTCTATTCATGACATCATTATTCTACTCAGACAGAATTGAAATTGTCATTTTGTAATCCTCTTTCTGGATCAGACCCATATCCAATCTTCAAACCTAGTCTATTCTACCTTTCCAAAGCCTTTGTTTGGCATGTCTATCTAACGCTCTTCAAAACCCTGATTGGCTGACATCACGAGTGGAATATAACCCCTACTTCGGATTTCCATTCATACTTAAACTACCGTAGTATACTCTATTACCTTTTATCTACACTTTTTGAATTCCAACTTTCATTCTACCCCATAAAAGACATACATAAATCTTT
This sequence comes from Petaurus breviceps papuanus, assembly GCF_028583685.1. NCBI lineage: Eukaryota > Metazoa > Chordata > Mammalia > Diprotodontia > Petauridae > Petaurus > Petaurus breviceps. Next base: position 14,814,419 of record NW_027187359.1, on the reverse strand, counting down.
TTTAATTAAAAGAGCTCTGCACAGAAGTCTGACATTAAACTAAACTTTGAAAAGCTATCTACTTCCCATTAGACGAATTTCCTAATTCTTCAGTGTCATTTAAACTCAATTCATAAGTTTCCAGACTAAATATCGAATTATATCTCATAACCTCTTCCTTCACATGATCTGCTCATTCAGTGCCACTACTGATCATCCGGCAAATTCATTTCTCTGTTGTTTTACTATACTTTTACTCAACCCTTCCCCCAATGCCTATAATCAATTCTATTCTCATCTCTACCTGTTGAAATCCCACCCAATCATAAATTCAGGTACTATTCACTCAAAAAAAACAACCTTTTGTGAACGCATAGCCATCCAATACAATAAAAAAATCAATGATCAATGGAAAAAAAAATTCCCAGAATACTTTGCAACTCTCTTCTATACTTTTCACAGTGCATTTTGCATTGTGGTTTTTTTCTGTAAATAATTTCTCTTCTAGGAGAGTTTAATAAGTACCTTGAAAACAAGAATAATTTATGTTTGTACTTCCTTTAATAAAAGGAACAGCTTTTACACATATCAAATTACATGGCACGCTAAGAAAGATATGCTGTGATTGTTTCCAAAAGAAACAGAATTAAAATGAACCTGAACGAGATGACATGCTTTTAGTTCCATTAATCTTGCAAATACAAGGTATACAATTAAAAGTTTTGTAAAATTAAAAACAAGACCTCTTGCAAAGCAGTAGGTATATCTTTAGATTTGGAAAACAAATTAATTTACCTTTAACAAGCTTAGGACTTGTTAATGTCAGCATCCCAGCATGTCCTGATAAATCAAGGCCACTAGCCAACCACACAGGCCCACATAAAATGTCTTCTTTATGATCTTCTAAAAAAGGACATAATCTAAGACCTTAAATGAGAAGATTTTTCTTTTAAACATTGATGGAAATAAAAAGCAATTAAATAGATTGTAGCAATATTATTGTTTTACTTATACCACATGTCTACTTAAAAGAAGTATATCAAAAAGGCAAACCAATGAGTGAAAAATCACTGATCAGGTGATAAAAACCCACTGAGCAACTGTTTTCCACTGAAAAGTCCATTTCTATTTCAAATTAAGTTTGGAAAGAGTTCTACAATACTGCCACAATGTTAAATCTATAGATTCTCTTCAAAGAGAAGATAAAAATTAAAGCTTATCCCTGAGTAAATATATTTAGCTTTTAAATTCATTTTTTAAAATTCTTTACACATGAAATAGAAGTATTATTCTTTGAAAATGCTTGAAACGCTGTAATTTTAATTCTAACTTTACTTTTGTGCATAAGAACTGTCAAATTCAACTTACACTGTGATTCTTCTACATCCATGTGCTGCATTTCTTCATTGAGTTCAACCAGAGAAGGCTTCCCATTTTGCTCCACTTCAATATTAAGAGCTGGAGATAAAGGAAAGGTGATCTGCCTATCTACTGCTGTTTCTAGAGGATAGAAATATGAGCAGACTTAATTTTTAACCAAAATGCCTTTAATTCTAATATTTTCTGTTCAATCTGAATCGTCATCACCTCTGTACTTCTATAAGTTGGGAAACACTTTATCTGGTTCCACATGGCATAAAAAATAAACTGATAACATTATAGGGAATAACTTAGACCTAAATGTTATCTAGCTCACTGCATACTAACATGAAAATATTATTAAACAAATCTGATGTGCAGGCTCTATTTACCATCATATAACAAACATTGTGTGTCCATCAAACCTTCTCCATTCAGAAAACCTCCCATAGGATGACTTTACATCAAAACCTTTGGTCCATTCTTTACTGAGAAAATGGAAGCCACTGGTAATGAGCTCCTACTTCCCTACAATTCAAAATCAGTTGATATTATTATCCCCCATTCTTTCCATCTCTAATTCAAATCTGATGAAGAACCTTTCTAAGACCTCACTAAGATTATGTCTTCTGCATGAATCCTTCATGCTTCCAGTCTCCTCCAGCAAATTTTCCCAACAACCTTTACTCCCCAACAACACCACAATTATCAGTCTCTCCCTATCTATTGCCTCCATTCTTAGTGCATACAAACATGTTCATGCCTTCACCATCTATAAACAATCTTCACTTGACCAAAAGAATCATATCCTCAGGCTATCAGACTCTCCTTGCTTTTGATGTCAAACTCAAAAAACAAAAACAAAACAAAACAAAACAAAAAAACCAGGTTACTGAACAGGTGAGTGAAATGGTCAGAGCTATGGGGTTATCAATTGATGGATTAGAGAGACTGGAGGCAGGGAAACAAATGAGAAAGCTATTGTAGTATTAAGTGCCTACTACATACCAGGTACCATGCTAAGAGCTGGGGATACAAAAAAAGGCCAAAAAAATAAACCAAAACTGCACTCCCTGCTCTCAGAAAGTTCATACTACAATGGGGGAGACAACATGTAAATAACTATGTACAATAAGACATATACAGAATAAACTGGAGAAAATCTTGGAGAGCAGGCATTAAGATTAAAAAGTACTGGGAAATGTTTCTTGTAGCACAAAGCAAATCTGATGGCCTTTCCTCAATCTACTTCGTTCTTGACCCTCTGCAACAAATGACATTGTGGTGACTCTGTCTCCTCTTCTTCCTTCCTTCTTCTCCTTCCTCACTTCTCCACCTACCGACTTTTACTCCTCTGATGGAACATCATCTACATCATGTCCTCTTAACTGCAGGTACTATCCTAAAAGCACTGTCCTGGACACTTTGCTCTTTTCTCTACAGTGTGTATCATCATCAGGTTGATGGCTTTCTACTGTCATGCTTATGATAATGACTCCCAGAGAGATCTATTTAACCCTAGTCTTGCTTCTCATAGACCTCTTAAACTTAGATACAAAAGAGGACTTATCTGTATCCCAAAAAAATTCATCATTCTTCTAAACTTCCCAATTTTTGGCACTCGCTTCCCTTTGAATTACATACATTCACAACTTGAGCCATCCTAACTCCTCACTCTCTCCTGCCTCATATATATAAGCCATTAGCAAGACAAGTGAATTCTTCTTCCATGTCCCTCACATCTCCTCATCCCCACTGCTCACATCAAAGAGGCTCATGACCTCATTACTTCTTCCCTGGACGAATGCAATAGCGTCAAAATGGGTCTTACTTAGTCCAATCCCCTACTCAGTCAAGTGCAGTGTATGCCTCTTAGCCCCAGAATAAAATATAAACTCCTCCACGTGGCATCTGAAGTGCCTCACAAACTGCTCCCAATTTATATATTACTCCACTTTCATAAAATCTAAAATGGAGTCACAAATGCCTTTTATTTCCTCACAAGTGACATTACATTTCCTTTTCTATGCCTTTGTTGCCTGCATGCCTGAACACAATCCCTCTCCTCTCTACTAATTAAACTACTTGGTTTCTTTCAAAGTCTGGATTAAATATCACCTTCTAAAGGAAACCTTGCCTGATCAACCCAGCTAGTAATATTTCCTCCCAACCCCAAATCACCTTATATTTATAGTGAATGTATGTTAATTTCAAGTACACAATACAATCTCTTGAGGGGAAAGACTATTTCATTATTCACTTTGTATTCATAGAATAGTACTTGGCACACAGTTAAGACTTGATAATAATTTGGTTGACATTAATTATTTGACTTAATATAGTATTTTCAAGGAAGTAACGTATGATACTAGGCAGGTCATCTATGCATAGGAAAATTTCTATTTACAAAAATGTAAATTAAGATGGATTAAGGAGTATCTCCATGTTTAGCACAAATTTATTCCTGAACCTCACACCACACCCCTTTGAGGAATTAGTGCTCTCTAAAATTACCTTGATTATAAATACTATGTAAACATTTGAATTTATTCACTTTTATATTAATAATGTATTTTATATGTGCTTACTGTCTTCCCCAATAGAACGTAAGTTGAATGCTAGCAGAGATCATTTTTCTTTATTTTTATAAAGAATATTTATTCTCATAACATCCTTAATATTGTTCTTTTGCTTGGAACACATACACTCAAATAAGTATGAGCTTTATTTCACTGTTAGAATATCTTATAAAAATTCCATTAAGAAAAAACACATTGATATAAAAAATGAAGTCACTCTGATAGAGTGATTCATTTCAAATAACAACAAAATCTGTTTGGAAAGAGATCCAGGGGTACTTTTGAGATTAGGTTTTCAAAATATCAACATAAGGTGCTAATTCAATAATATTAATAACTAAAACTGATAACAATTTTAAGTTTTTCAAAGTGCTTTCCTCATAACAATTTTAAGAAGTATAATAACACAATTAATAAACTCAATTGATATATGAGGAAATTGTGAGGATCAGAGAGGTTACTTGACTCACTCGTGATCATGATCACATCGCTAGTGTCAGAAGCCAGTTAAATTCATTTCTTGTTAACTCCAAGTTCAGTATCCTATCCACTATGCCAAAAAGAACTAGAATTTATATAATATCTTAAGTTTTAAAAAAGCACTTTCCTTACAACAACTATGTAAGAAAGGAAGTATAGCAATTATCCCCATTTTTTAGAAAAGCAAAGTAAGACTCAGAGAGGTTAACTAACTACTCTAAAATCTGGAATTTGAAAGCTAAATTTCCAGTAACGACATTTGTATATATTTTAAATAAGGAACTGAAACACATTATCAGTAAAACTAAAATGAATCCTGCACTAAACAATAAGTTTTATAAAAAGAAGTGGGGAGAGGAAGGGAATCAAACACGAGTCAAGAATAAAAAAAATTCCTTTAAGTCAGTATTCACCCCCATAACCCCCCAAAAACAATTATAATATTAAATTTCATTCAAGCTGTAAATTTTGTTCCTTTCTTACCACTGACTTTTCCTAAGCCTGGAGCTTTGTTCTTCAGTAAAGTCACTTGTATCTGTGGTATGTTGGTGATATTTGAATTCAAAACAAATTTAAAGTCCACATGTCCAACCATACAAGCTTTAGGCAAGACAAGTTCAAACACATGTTCATCCCAGCTGTTGCTGTAAAATAACCAAAAAAGTATAAATACACACTACAACAACTAGAAATTTAATCCAATCATATCATTATCGGGTCAATACTTTTTTAAAAATTTCCTATATCACTAAGTCTACTTAGGTAGTGGTGAACTAGTAAAACTAGTACATGACACTGGTCAACTTAAACTTTAAAAAATGATCTATCCCAATTCAAGAAGAAAAAGATACATATGTACATAAATATTTAAAACAGTCCTTTTTGTTGCTGTGGTAGTGGTAGTAGTAGCAGCAGCAGCAGCAGCAGCAGTAGTAGTAGTAGTAGTAGTAGCAGTAGTAAAAAAAAGGGAAACTAAGAAGATGCTCAACTAACTGGAGAACAGCTAAGCAATTATGGAATATGAATGAAATGGAATATCATTACTCCATAAGAAATGATGAAAGAGATGATTTCAGAGATTCCCAGGAAGTCTGAACTGATATTCAATGAAATGAGCAAAACCATGGGAACAACTTACACAATGACAACATTAAATAATAATAAGCATCTGCAGTCCTACAGTATCAATGACAAAACATGCTATCAACTTCCTAACAGAAATAAAGACACAAGATGCAGACTGTAACATACATTTTTCTAAATGAACAAAAGGGAATTTGTTTTGCTTTACTACATATTTTCTTCCTTCGTTTTCTTTTTAATAGATATTGGGGCTGGGTGTTAGAGATGTTACGAAGTATGAGCAACAGGAGAGATAGGGATAGGATTAAAAAAAATCGAGAACAAAATAAAAGTCAAAAGGAATTATACAAAGCAGCTTTGAAAATTTCATGTTAGATTTATAAACTTAGAAAGAAAAACAATTTCTATATAACAGATTCATTTTCATATACAATTCCCTCCGTTTTACAAAAACAACAAAATTTCATTTTACGTTTTTTTTACTTTCAGATTTTTTTTAATTGTAGGAAAATGTAATTTAAGCTCAAAGATTCATACATGTTATAATTTGATCAATAATCACAATCTAAGGCAGAGTGAATGCTAACTTCTATTTCATTTTATCAGGCTAATCCTAAGAATATACTAGTGTTCAAAATTTGATGACATTACTGAATATTCAAAATAAAAAACTGAAGAAGAGTAAAAAGGAGAGTAATGAACAAATAATAGTTTTCATGTACACAGTCCTTTAAACTTTACAAAATCCTTTAACTGAAATAACCCTACAAGGCAGTCCAAAAAAGTATTATTCCCACTTCCCAAATGGGTTTAAAATAAGAATCTGAGTGACTTGCTCAAAAATCACACAGCTATTAAGTTTTCAAATAAGAATCTGAAAACAGGTTTTCTACTAACTCCAAAGCCATACAAAAGTAATGGCATAAAACTGAATGTTTTGTATAACAAATATAACAATGACTTAAAAACACTTTACCCATCAGTTTGCAGTTTCCAAGTTCGAGTGTGCTGAGCTGCATCTCCATGGTGCTGCTGATGCAAATGCTGAGGATGCCGTCGTTGCTGCTGTTCCTGTTGAACTTCCACCCAGCATGGAGGAACAGTGGCTGAAAACCGTGGGGTTAAGGTCTCAAAGCGGGTTAGTTCCACTAATGATGTCATGGTTTCAAGAGTAAATGGCTGGTCCACCAAAAGATCAACTCCTTAATATAGGTTGATAAGGAAGAGAAAAAGGAGAAGATAGTAAAAAAGCTTTATTAATATATATTCTTGTCTGCACAATCATAACATTTGTCAATTTACCAAGACAAGTGGATGAACATGTGTTTAGACAATTAGTCAAATTTAAGTACGTTCTAGTCATATTAAGTATGTTCTACAAGCTTAACAATACTGGTTTAGAGAGAGATGAAACCAAAAAAAAAAAAAAAGGTCATCCCCTATTCTCTAGGAGCTTGTGTTCTACTGACATGAATGGAATATGCTTAAGTAACTACATAAAACAAGCACAGATTAAAAAGTAAGACAAAGTCTTATGCTTATATGAACTGATGCTGAGCAGAACTAGAACACTGAACACAGTAAGATCCACAGTGTGCAATGACTAATTTTGATAGCCTTAGACTTTCTCAGCAACACAAGGACCTAGAACAATTCCAAAGGACTCATGATAGAAAATGCCATCCACATCCAGAAAGAACTATGGAGTCTGAAAGCAGAACAAAGTAGACTATTTTCTTGTTTTGTTTTTTTCCTTTCTCAAGGTTTCTCCCATTTGTTATAATTCTCCTCTACAACATGACTAATATGAAAATATGTTTAATAGGAATATGTATATAGAACCTATATCAGATTGCATGCCATCTTGGGGAAGGAGGGGAAGAAAATTTAAAACTTATGGAAATGAATGTTGAAAACCAAAATTATTTAAAAAAAGACAGTATTACAAAGAAAACAATGATAGGCCTATACCACCAAGTCTGATCTAACTCATAAAGGAAAATTTCTGGCCAGGCTATATTAGCCTAAAAACTGAATTCTAGGTCCTACAATCTATAAATTATATGGCTATTGGTTATAAGATATGTTAAACATAACCAAATAAGGTGTCTCTGTAGTTCAAAATACATACAATTACACCTAGCATTAAGTGATAAACATGGCCCAAAATCAAAATAAATTAATTTGTTCTCCTAAATTCTCATATAATTCTTTTTCTGGATCCTTCTTATTAGAAGTTAACATCCTATCTTCAATTATAATGTCTTTGATCATCCTACCTCGCCTACAAAGTCTATGATCTACTGAGACAGTAGTGACTGTCTTTCTCCATTCATTTTTATATCATCAATGAATATAGCACAATGCTTCACTAGATGCTCAATAAAAATATATGTTGAAAGAATGGATGACCATCATCAGACTAAATATATTAAATCAATATCAAATGGGGGCGGCCAGGTAGCACAGCAAGTAAGAGCACCGGCTCCAGTATTGGGACGACCTGGAGATCGAATCCTGGGCTCAGACACTCAGCACTACACCCAGAAATAACTGGCCGTGTAACCTTAAGCAAGTTACTTAACCCCGATTGCTTAAAAAAAAAAAATTAATATCAAATGTTGGGAACATTTTCTATCACTCATTATTGGCTTAAGTTACATGTATAAGACATGATTCATTCATAGGTCTTACAACAATAGCAAAAATATTTTTCTCCTCTAAACACTGACATCTTTGAATATATAGAAAGCATATATACAGGTGTTCTGGTTCCAGTTTATAGAAGATAAAGTAGAAAGAATGAAAAACTTAGGAAAACAAAGGCAGGGAACTTTTGTAGAAAAATCCCCTCATTTCTCATCAATTTATTAGGATTGTTTTAAAATGTGGTCTAGCATTAAAAGGAATTGTTAAATGTGTTTATGAAGCTTAATAATGTTAACTAATTATTGTATAGGATTCAAATGTTAGTCTATACTGTCTAAAAGCATTCTGATGTCTCCATGACAATTATGTATTACACTTATAATAATTTTTTCTTTCTTTTAACACAAAAAAATTTTACTGCCTATGATAGTATAATGCTTACTATCAAATAACAGTATAAAAATAACTAATGTAAAAGTACAATAAACTTTCAACCATGTAAATTATTGGAAGAAAGTAAAACTATTGACAATGTGAAATGACAGATACTATAAGAATCATATCTGGATGAAATTTATTTTTGGACCATTCCAGAACACAGTACATTTAGAAAGTCAAATTTAGAGATTTTAATGCACTGCTGGTGGAGTTTTGAACTGATTCAACCATTCTGTAGAGCAATTTGGAACTATGCCCAAAGGGTTATAAAACCTGCACTGCACCCCCTTTGAGCTAGCAATACTACTACTACATCTGTAGCCCAAAAGAGATTTGAAAAAAAAAAAAAAGGAAAAGGACCTATGCGTACAAAAATATTTATAGCAGCTCTTTTGTGGGTGTAAAGAATCAGAAGTTGAGGAGATGCCCATCAATTGGGAATGGCTGAATAAGCTGTGTTATGTGATTATGACAGAATACTATTATACTATAAGAAATGATAAGCAAGATGCTCTACGAAAAGACTTGCATGGGGTGATGCAAAGTGAAATATACTGTGTACAAAGTAACAGCAATATTATAAGATGATCAGCTGTGAATGACTTAGCTATTTTCAGCAATACAAAGATTTAAGACAACTCTGAAGGACTTGTGATGAAAAATGGTATCCATCCCCAAGAACTGATAGTGTCTGAATAGACTAAAACATACTTTTTATTTTATTTTTATTGAGGGTTTTTTTCCTTTGTCTAGGGTTTTTTTTCCCACAACATGACTATTATGGATATGTTTTATATGACTACACATGTATAACCTATATTGAATTGCTTGCCTTTTCAATAGGGGGAAGTAGGGAAGGAAGAAGGAAGAGAATATGAAACTCAAAGTTTTAAAAACAAATATTGAAAATTGTTTTACATGTAACTGGGAAAAAATAAACTACTAAATAAAAGATTTAAAAAAGGACACAATTATTATCTACACTGATTTAGCATCAAATACCTAGGACTGTGGTTTATTTTATATGCCAGATTTATCTTCCCCAAAATGGATCTAAGAAAAGGATTTAAAGGCAAGAATTAAGTGCCCAGAACAATTCAATAAACATTTGTTCACTGACTTGTTCTTAAATCCCTATTTTTGCCCTTAGTCCCATCCCCTCACCTTTTCTTGAGGAACTTGCATCTTTGGGTTTTTTCTTTTCTACTAGCTCCTTCCCTGCTAGCCGCAAACATGTCCCAGTTTTGCCCAACTTAAAAAAAAAAATTTTTTTTAACTTTATGATCATAGCTGCCATTCTCAAGCTATCATCATTATCTCTTCTCCATCTCATGGCTAAATTTCTAAAAGACACCTTTACTCCTTTTATCTAATTCTTCACCTTTTATTCACTTTGCTACCCCCTTGCAAACTAATCTCATAACCATACAAAAATTATTCTCTCCAAAATTACCCATGTCCTACTAACTGATAAATCAAATGGGCAATGGTCTTATCTTATTCCTTATCTTTTTTGCCCCTCCATATTTTTGATAGTCACAGAAAAATGGAACTTCCTTGAATTCAGGTCTAGTTTTTCTTCTTTTTATTTTACCTCTAGCACTGTTACACATGGTAGGGGACTTACTGAAGAAATGAGAAACAAAGAATCACAGAAGTATAATTAGAGCAAAGACATCTAATACAAGTCATACATAAAAGGATTCTCTACTATAACACACATAAACAAGTAGGCATCCAGCCTGAACACCTCCAAAGAGGTTAAACCCAATACTTCACACGGTAGCCCATAGTACTTTTGGATGGATTTCATTGTTAGGAATTTTTTCCTGATTCCAAGCCTAAACTGGCTTGTTAATTTCTATTCATCGCTCCTACTTCTGCCCTTCAAGGTCAAAGAACAAAAACCTTACCCCTCTTTGATGAAATGAACTGACATTGAGTACAGGCATATATTAAGTTCTAAAAATTTGTATCTACAGAAATAATGAAGCCATCCTATGAAGACATACCTCAGCATAAGGAGGGAACCCTGCAATTTCCTCATTTTAGCCCTAGTTCCATCAACTCAATTATGAAAATTATTTCATATTCACCATCAAGCTAAATAGTACTACTCTCTTCTAAACCTTCCCCATAGGGGTGGCTAGGTGGCGCAGTGAATAGAGCACCAATCCTGGAGTCAGGAGGACCTTAGTTCAAATCTGGCCTCAGACACCTTATACAAAAAAACTAGCTGTGTGACCTTGGGCAAGTCACTTAACCCCAATAGCCCTCCAAAAAGAAAATAAAAACCTTCCCCATAACAATGATATAGCATGGATTTTAAGAGACTTGCTTAGAATATAACTCCTATCAAATGAAAATGGAGAGGGAGAATTCTCTCACAAACACCAGTTAAATTTGGTGCCACATAAAGTGGCAACATAAGAAAAGCCCTGCATAAAGGATCAACAACTCACAAAATATCCAAGGGATGAGAATAAGAATCTAGTTTTAATAAAGCAAAATAGAGGTTTTCACAAGGCAACAGATGTAGGCATAGTAGAATAAGACTTTTAAGATATATCTTATTCAAAAAATATCAGGATAGATAAAAGAGCAGAGGAAATCAATTTTACACTAGGAAGATATATTATCATGAGTAAATACATAAAGTAGAATGCAAGGCAAGCATGGCAGAAAACACACAAGAACAGAATAATACAATGAGAAACAGAAAAAAAAATTACAGACTACAAGGTAAAAGCAAAGAAATGAAAATATATTATAAATTATAAGTGACAAGTATAATTGTAGATAGCATGCTATCTATCTGCTGGAACACTATATGAATTTTGTGAATGCTTTCTCTTTCTGCCAAAAGAAGCTGACCAATTTTTAACATGCCTTATTGATAACTAGAGTCTTCATAAAGTGGGAAGAGAGCAAATGGGAAATGCTATTTTGGATCTGTTTATAACCAACAAGTTATAAGGGTACTGAAGAAAACTGGATGAGAACTTGAGGGGAAGAGAATGAGTAACTTCTCCATCTTATACTCATATGAGAATAAAAAAAGCTATGTTATATCCACCCTGCACTCTAGATTTTGAGATACTGGATTTCAGGGTTCAGAAAAAGAATAAAATTATCTAAGGAATAAGAACCCAATACGCATACAAAGTTATAAAGATGAAATTTTGAAGAAAAATTATTCTAATTAGAAAGAAAAAAAGCAATCTAAAGAGACACAGTGCTAACAAATTTTCCAAACTACATTTTTAAAACATATATGAAAGACACAAATAAGAGTAGGTAATAGAAAGTACAGACAAAAGAGGTATGTAGTCTTGTAAATTTAAAATTAGAATTTAATTCTAGAAGCACTAGGAAATTATCTGAGGCTGGAGAAAAATGCTAATGAATTCTAAGAACCAAAAAATGGGCTTATTTTGGCTATACTGGGCTAAAAACAACATCAAAAAAAAAAAAGGATAAATATTCAGGGTAGATAAAATGGTAATATACACTTGAGAGACAGAATTACTAAATTGTTATTTTGCTTCCACTTTTTTTTCAGTCAAAGAAACTGATCTATAAACTGGGAAGAAGATATTAAAGATGATTGCACAGGAGATGAAAGCCTAAGCTAAAAGAGGAATTTAATAAGGGAGTACCTAGCTACTTCATTGCTGAGGTGCTCAAGTCTTCAAATCTAGATAAACTATATGCTAAGGGTAGATGAAATTGCTGTGCAGATATGAAAAATCAAAGAGAATGACTGACTTGCCATGGAGGTATCACAAAGGACTTACCAGGGAAATCTGTAAATCACAGACCAGCAAGTCAAATATCAATTTCTGGCAAAAATTCTGAAAAATATTCTTAAAGGGCTGATTATAAGCATTTAGAAAAAGGAAGCTATCCTCACTAAGCAACAGTATAACTTCATGAACAATAGATTATTCCAAACTAATCCTATTTATTTTTTTGACAGGAGAGATTGGTTAATCTGGGAATACTTTATATCTTAGCATTACATTTTGAGAAAATCCCTCATGTCATCACTGTTGGATAGAGATATTGATTTAAAACTAAGTGATTAGAATTAAAAAGTAGTCATTAATGGGCTAATGTGAACTTGGAATGATATGAAGGGAAAAGGGAAAGATCTTTGGCTCTGCTCAGTTCATCAGCATGCATAGAAGATCTAAGACTGTATTTTCAATAGTGTTCATGCAATGTCAAGAAATCTAAAGGCAGGCCCCCATTGGGATACGTGAAGAGGATCTATAGAAATACATAGAAAAAAGAATCTCAAAGGATAAAAGAACATGGATGCACTGTAATCCATAAATTTGGTGGGAGTATATACATCAATGACATCACAGATATGCAATATCTGTCAACGTCAGATCTGCAAAGTTTAGAGAACTAACAAATTAGATGACAAAGCCAGGACTCAAGAAATCTTCATGAGAAGGCTATGAACACAGAGTTCTACACTGGCATTGAGTGAATCAACTGCACAAATATATGAAATTAGGCAAGGGCTGCCATGAAAAAGACAAAAGGTTTTTTAGTTCAATGGGTCAATTCGTGAGCCAAAAAAACTTCATGGTTTTAAATCTATAGCCAAAATGTCATGCTGTCTAAATGAAAAACGATTATGCTCCAGTGATTGGAATACATCAGGAATATTGTGTTCAATTCTAGGGATCGTACCTTAGGAAAGAAACTAACAAACTAAAGCATATCCAGAGAAGGATCATTAAGATGGAGAAAACAGCAATAATAATAATATTTATCAATAACATATAACGATAAATCCCATTATTAGGATCCAATAAACTAGGAACATATTGCCTGAGAGAAGCAAAGGAGAGGAAAGCAAATGATAACTGTTTGTTAATGTTCTCCTAAAAGAAACAGTGAGTAGAAGAAGTGAAGTGTAAGATTTAAGAATATAAGAAAAAATTTCTGGTCAACTGAACCTGTCCCAAAATGAAATAGGCTTCCTAGAAAAATAATGGGTTCCCACTCCCTTGACAACCTTATGAAAATGATCTGTTATTAAAGGCCAGAATTCTCTGGGTTACTTCATAATCTGTGATTCTACATAAAACTCGATTCATATAAACAAGGATATTTCAAGGAAATATCCAGGCCCAATACCATTAAGCAATCAATTACAAAAAATACCCTAAGTATAAGCATCATCACCATATCCATTAAAAGATGGGCGGTTAATTGCAAAAAGAAAAAAACTTTTTAAAAAATTATCCAACAAGTGTGAGGGGAAGGGGGGTGGGTTGTATCAGAAAGAGAATGATTGTTATAAATTAAACTCAAGAAATATCACAAAGGACAAACAGGTCAATAAAACTGTTAATCTCTTACCAGAAATACCAGGACTTGAAGGATTAGATAAGGGCTTGGAACCTTCTAATGACTGTTCAACTCCTTTAGAAAGGGATCCATCCACAAGTATATCAGTTTCATCAATGTCATCACAAGTTCCTCCAATTTGGAGGAAATGAAGCTCTCCCCCTATAATATGGTGAAAACTCATCATTAACAAAGACAGCTGACTATATAATGTTCACATAACAACAATGTTGAATAAAATGAAGTATTATTACACTAGAATCCTTATAATGAAAAATTAGCAGGAAACAATACTGGTCAAACTTTTTCAAATAAATTCTAAGAAATTTATTTTGTTTTACTGAAATTTTGGTGTTGTGGTTATTTCTTGAGATGGGCCATTCATTAGTTAATCAAAGAGAGATTTTTTTTTTTTTGTATCAGTTGTGAGGGTAGATGGGAAAGCCCTCATCTGACTGGTTTTCCATTGGGGCACAGGTGGAAAAAGGGACATGAGTCCTACCCAATTTGTAACCATAACATCAGGTTTAAAAGTCTCTCAAATCTCTAAGCAGATCAGTGGGTAATGACATCATAGATTTAGATCTTGAAAAAAATCTGATAGGTTAACAAGTACAATGACCTCATTTTTTAGTCAAGTGCCAAGGTCACACAGGAAAATTAGAAAGCCAAGTCCTAACTCAAAACAGAAGGCTAATTTCAGTATAGCATCAACTGGTGTGGCAATTTTTTTGCTTTTTGGAGGGCAATTGGGGTTAAGTAACTTGCCCAAGGTCACACAGCTAGTTTTTGTGTTAAGTGTATGAGGCCAAATTTGAACTCTGGTCCTCCTGACTCCAGGGCCAGTGCTCTACTCACTGCACCACCTAGCCACCCCCAGTGTGTCAGCTTTTTAAGATATCAACTTTGCATTTTGAAAAAAATCAACCAATCAATAAGCATTCACTAAAAGTGCCTATTCTATCAGACACTGTAGAAATAAGTACAAAGAAAGAAATTTAAACTCACAGTAAGCTCAACAAATCATTAAAGGCCTAGGCAAAAACAGTAGTTTTCTGGTCAAATTTTGTGCTACAATAATCACTGATGACATAGACATAACTTCACTTAAATTTTATCAGTCTCCAAAATAAATACAATCATAAATTTTCACATATATCTATGATAACACTTTTTAAGACCCTAAAAATAAGAGACAATGAATGAAGAAATTAAAGTTGGACTTAGTGTATTAAATGAGATATTTGTGAAGCACCTGGCATAACAGATGCTGTATCTCCATTCCCTCAGATCTCTGCCCATTGATTTATCTTTTTATTTTCCCAAGATCTGAAATTACACTTAGTGAGTATTTAATAAGTGTTTGTTGAATCTTTTTACTCAACATCAAGACAAGAAGTAAGTGAATAACTGAATTCTCTAGGTATATGCACATTCTATACTGTAATTAATATTCTAGACTAGTTGTTTTCTTCTAGTCAAAGAATTCTGCCATAAATCCCAAGCACCTAGCTACAACACAGTAATTTATACCTAAAATTAAAAACAGATGGGGCGGCTAGGTGGCACAGTGAATAGAGCACCGGCCCTGGAGTCAGGAGGACCTGAGTTCAAATCCGACCTCGGACACTTAATACAAAAAACTAGCCCTGTGCTTGACATTGGGCAAGTCACTTAACCCCAACTGCCTTTCAAAAAGAAAAATAATTAATTAATTGACTGATTAAAAAACAGATACTTAAAATAGTGAATTATATACATATCATCAATTATAGATACTAGACATGACCTGCTGGTAACAAATGGACTTTATGGATTACAATCTCTTCAACAAATCATTTCATACAAATATAGTACATGAAGGTTTGCAAAGACATTTCTTCACAACACAAAGTATATCATGAAGAAAAATGGCATGACCTGAAGTCTTTTTTTTTTTAAGAGGACACAAAATCAACCCTTGAGAAAGTCTTAGGTCCCTAAATTCCATTCCACACTCCTGAATGACTTATTCAAAACACATTCTTTATTCACAATTAAACTTACTCTAAGAAGACAAATGGATATAAGAATTCAAGTGCTGCTAAAAAAAAAAAAAGTAATGATCTGGGCAGGTCCTATAAGGGCTCAGATAATTTTTTTAAAGGTATCAGGTCCCTTTTTCCACAGAGTTCGAGATGGAGACTCAACTCTTTTCCACAGACTAAAAATTCATGTTGATCAAAGGATAAGAAACTTGAGAAAGCTTCCCCCTTCTAAAATGATTTTGTAACTAAAAGTTGTCTTATATAATGACTTTTTTGTCTTATCCTGACATGTCACACCTCCGTATATTTTAAGGGGAAATATGTAGAACCACATACTACTCTGACCATTTCAAAATGCAGCTATGATGTACAAAAAAATATATATCTTTCTTTTAAAATTATACATTTGCATCTTTTCAACTTCCTAACACTTGCATTCTTAAAATCCCTTTGAATATATTAGATACAATCAATGGAAAAATCACCATTATGAGACAGTATTCTCAGCAAGCTTTACAAGAGAATTCATGCTACCATAAACTTAGAAAAATAAACCATACATTTGAATTTAACTCATTCTTCTCTAATGCAACCTTAAAACCATACTATCCTATCAATTTTTACTATTAACAAAATGTTTTAGCAAAAACATTTCAAACTATTGAGAGCAGTTTTAACATACAGTACTCACTCAACAAATGCTCAAAACTAAACATTATAGTTGTCTATATGATACATGATTACTATATTTAAAAGAGGCTAAAATTGTAAATACAAATTGTCGATAGTATATTTGTTTCAATAGATTATTCCCACACTAAGCAATAAAACGAAAAAGACATACAAAAATTTTCCATAATTATGGAAAAGTAATCAAAAGTATATAAATAAAATGTATTAACTAAAAATTTTAAATTCTTTAAGTTGATTTGAAACAAATCTCTTAATGATTTTACTAAAAAGAACTGCTTCCCATCCCAGCTGGTACAATCCATCCTTATAACCTGACCATTGTATAATGTGAAAGTATCTACAGATCCTATACTTGATTATAAGACACCATGGGGGGGGCGGAGGGGAGGGAGGGGGACAAAATGTGAAATTCAAGGAATTGTGGAATTGAATCCTGTAAACTAAAAGGAAACAAACAAATTAATAAATTAAAGAATTAAAAAAGAAAAAAGAAAAAAGAAAAAAGAAAAAAAGAAAAAGAAATATATTACAAACTTAAATATTAAAATAAAAACAAAATAAGAAAAGAAAGAATGCCATATGCACAGCAGAATGTAATAGAGCATTCAAAATATATAGCAATAAATTTCCATTTCAAGAAAGTATATATAATAAATGCTATGCCTTATGTTGAAAAAAATAAATAAATAAAAAGAACTGCTTCCAAAGTCATATACGCATCAATTCTCAATAACATGATGAGATAAAAATAATTTCAATATAAACAATCTTTTAATTAAAAACTTCATTCTATCAATTAATTTGAAATACCTAGTCCATAAAAACTCATCAGAAATGCTAAACCTCAACTGATGTAAGTTGCATCCTCTTCTTATCTTGCCCATCCTTTGGGAGAAGAGCTACCTATTTTGAAAGTTATAAAGATGAAAAGCAAAAAACAGAACAAAGGGAAAAAAGAGAAAAAGAAGGAACCTGGATAATCCATAAATTGTATATTCGGTTCTTGAATAATTCAAAAATTAATGATATATTGTTAAAAAAAAAAAAGGCAGGAAGACGGAAGCAAATAAACATTACCACCAATCAATCACCAACTTACACAAAAGAAGTGGCATAACAGATATTGTTAAGGACAGGTATGGTTGAAAATGAGGTAAGCCAATAATGAATTGAGAATGGGGAACCCTTTATTATAATGAAGAAAAACTCTATGGAAGAGCATAAAAATTAGACAGGATTAAAGAATGGGACAAATCTATATCAAATGAAGAGAGATCACCACCAATTCATTGAAGCAAAAACATTTAAATAAAAGGCAAAAAACTCACATGCCACATTCCCCGCTCCCAAAAAGGGGCATCTATAGTGCTATATGAGACATAAGGAAAATTAATTTATGTAACTTAAAACACACTGTAGGAAAATGAATGCAAATACTAACATTAAAAATCTGATGATGTTACTCATAAAAACATAAGGAGAACACATCTATTAATATACTTTAAATTTTGTCCTTGAATCTCTATTTAAAAAATTCTCAGGAAAAAGTTCCACCAACACAGCTTACCTTTAGTGCATGCACATAGCCTGTCTGTGCCTGAGCAGTATATAACAGAGACGAACATGTCCTGTTCCTCAGTGCCCTCCTTTTTAGGAGGCTCCACTTTGGCCAAAATTTCAAAGTTTGAAAGATCTATTATTTTTACATATCCTCCCTGAGTAGTTATTACCAAGTGTCCCAGAGTAGAAATATCAGGCTTTTTTTCTCTCTCATTGCCATTCTTTGAGGTTAGCTGCATTTCTTCTACAGGCTCCTCACAATCATCCTCTCGATTATCCAGTATATCTGGTGGAAGCAATATAAGCGAGGTAATTGTGTCCTGGGGATCTTTGATATGCTGGATTTTTATTGGCTCCTCCTCTAAAGTCACTATCCGAGTGGCATAGTTCATTTTATAAAGCACTAAATACCCACCACTAACACTTCTCTGCTCAGGTTGAATTATTAAAGGAGTTTGTACATCTGCTGGTGATTCATGTTGGATTACACTGATATTTGTGCCATTCACCACCGTAAGATTAGATTCCAGCTCACCTTTTCTTCTATTACATAGTGCTGAGTTTAATTTATTTAAGTTATTCAAGGCCTCTACTTGATTTATTGCACTCATAGATTCAACAGGGCATGTCCTCAGGCCCACTAACAAATGAACTCCGTCTGCACAAGGAGTGATAGAGTCCACACAAAGGTTCTCCTCCTCTGCAAACTTTGGCAGCCGCAAGCACTGAACCAAAGTTCCGGGCTTGGGAAACATAGAGTTCCACTTGTCAGAGTCTGGAGAGGTAAGGTTGGCTGCCGCATCTGCAAATTGTTGAATGTAAGTCACAGGAGGATCCTGCAATAGCAACTGCTCCTGACTATCCAGCTCCATTTCAATAATCTGAGGAACTGTAAAACCATCATCATGTAAACTTTTACTCATAATATTGTTCATCTGTGAAAATATTTTTCCTGCTTTTTCATCAGATTCTTTAATGCTATAGAGTAGCAAAATGGGTAAAGTCCTCCTTACCAGAGGAGAATTTAGTTCAGAATTGTTGCAGGATTCATTATCCGTTGACCCTTGTTCTGATATATTTTCACCCTGAGTCCTGCTTACACCATCCAGTGACCTGTGAGAGTTACTGCTAATGGGAGAGGTAGCAGGGGATTTATATGTCAATAATCCCCCAGCTAATAAACAAGGAAAGGGAATGTTGTGTTGTTCCAGATGCTTTTCTTTTGTCTTTTCACTCTTACAGTTGGCTACACAGGGATTTGCCCCAAGTTCTTCAAGATCCTTAACGGTATCTTCAAGGACATTTGCCACAATTTCCCACTGAAGTTTTTCTGGCTGCTGGAGAATGCTGAGAGCTGTTACATCAAGGCTTACTTCCATGGCTTCTTTCTGTGATGTATGCCCTTCAAAAATGAAAGGAATGCATTATATATACTGTTGTGAAATCAAGGAAAAATTACTGTTGTTTTTTAAATTTCCCTTCATATACAATTCGTTGGTAAGCAATGTGATTGCATATTAGAGATACTTAAAAATACCTAAATGGAAAAAGATATTCTAAAACAAATCCATTTTGAAAAAATAAAAATGATTTTCATATTATTTTGCTTGAAACTTCTTTTCCACTAATAGTATATCATCCTAGGTCATTATTTAAGAGATACAGTAACTTTAATAAAAAGATAGAAACAATAAAATGTTAAAAACAATACCAATTACTTTAATTTAGTAAAATAAAAGAATACTATTTCAGTATTCATTCTCTAAACATAATTCCATGGGGGCAGCTAGGTGGCACAGTGAATAGAGCACCAGCCCTGGAGTCAGGAGGACCTGACTTCAAATCCAGCCTCAGAAACTTAACACAAAAACTAGCTGTGTGAACTTGGGTAAGTCACTTAACCCTAACTGCCCTCCAAAAAGCATATATAACTCCAAATACAGTCAATTCCATCCTATAGGGAGATTATCAAGGGTAAATTACTTATTGCAGACTAGCTTATAGCTAATGATACATAACAGGACTCTCCATTATTAATTAATTATATTAGTTATATATTCAAGGAATTTAACTAATTCAGAGATTACTCTAAGGGAAGAAGCACTATTACAAAAATACATAAGTCATAAGTGATACATATTACATATTAGTTTTATTTTATTGTATAACTTACTGTTCCCCTCAATTAATATGGATAACTGATTTAATTGCATAACTGCCTCCTCACTGGTTTTAGGACCATCAGATTTAGAAATGAACTATGTCCATGAGAAGGTAAACAGGGAAAAGAAATCATAAGGAATTTATCAAAGTTGAACTATTAATATTCCTACATGGAAAAACAATAATTGTAACTTATGAAACTTTTCTCAGTAGTTGAAGGGATTAGAAATATATATATATTTCTATATATGAGGGTATATAGGCATATGAATACATATGTGACTGTGTATATGTTTACAGGTATACATAGAGAGCACAGGACCAATTTAACAGGAAGGGATGATACTTAAAAGGTAAAATTAAGAGGTGAGAGAGGAATATAATGAGAGGAGATGGGGAGAGACAGAATGGGGTAAACTATCTCATATAGAAGAGGCAAGGGAAAATGGTTACAATGGAGGGGAAGAATAGGAAGACAAAAGGGAATGGGTCAACCTTATTCTCACTGAATTTGGCTCAGGGAAGGAATGACATACACACTAAATAGAGTATCTCACCCTATAGGAGAGTAGGGGGGGAGGGGATGAGAGGTGAGATGATGGAAGGGAGGGCAGGCTGGGGGGGAGGGAAGTTAGAAGCACCCACTTTTGAAAAGGGACAGGATCAAAGTAGAGAATAGAACAAGTGGGAGGTGGGATAGGAGGGAGGGAAATATAGTCAGTATTTTACAATATATATACTATGTTAATGTTTTGTATTAGCTACACATTTACAACCTATACTGAACTGCTTATCTTCCCAGTAAGGGTGGGTGACAAGGGAGGAAGGGAATGAATCTGGAATTCGAAGCTTTAAAATAAAATGTTTAAATACATACCTACACACACATATACTATTATTAATATTATTTTACATGTAACTAGGAAATAAGATATACAGGCACTGGGGCATAGAGATCCACCGTACCCTACTGGAAAGTCTGAGGGGGTATGGGAGAAGATATGGGAGAGAGCAGATTGGAGGAGGGGATATCCAGTGGGATCCCTATTTTGGGGTGGTGGGTAGGGGGAAAAATGGGGACAAAATTTGTAACTCAAAATCTTGATGAAATGAATGATGTAAACTAGAAGTTAATAAAGCATGTGATAAAAAAAATAAAATGATTTAAAGACTGGAGAAGAAATACGATTTTATAACACATAACATATATTTGCCATTAAGCATTCAAGTGACATGAAGGTACGGTATGAAGGAAATAAAGGGGGAAAGCATCAAAGGTTGCAGACTACAAAGAGAAAACAATTATATACAACATTCTAGAGTCAATATGAAAAGAAATTTGCAACATAATAAGTATGTGTATATGTATTTCAAGGCATGAAATAATTGGATTAGATCAGAAATAAATTTCACTACAGGTGATTTAGCTAAGAAAAATATAGTATTATCAGCAACACTATATGTATTTTCAAACAATTAATACGAAAAATCAATACAAGGATTATTACTATCATATTGCCAAAAGTGAATAGACTTTGTAAATGTTTTCCAAGTTGCTAAAAAGAAAAAAGGGGATTGCTTAAAACTAAGAACAAAGGCAAAAAATAGTATAGAATTCAAAATCAAACAATCTGACAAGACGAAAAGGACGACCTCAGAGGTCGACCTTCTACACAATGTTGAAATTCATTCTAAAACATGGAACAAATGCTTCCACTAAATTTAGTTAGTATGTAATAATCAAAATGCCTATTTACTCACCCCAAAAAACTGAGAAAGAATTCCAATATCCCCAAATAAAGATATGAAATCCATGAATGTATTCTAGTCCTTCCATAAATAATCATTTCAGGATCCATCATCTCTTCAGATCACATGTTCAAAATGTCTATTATCTAGCTAAGCCATGGCAGCAAAAGAACTTGGCAATCACCCTTCACCAAACCATGGTAACTCAGAATCCTGTATCAAGGGTTCCCCCTTCTAGTGAACTTTAACCCAAGCCTGTTCAACCCTAAAAACTGCCTATACTGGCACTGAAACCCCTCACCCTCTCCTTCTCAGCAGCAATCACTAAAAAAGACACAAAAAATAAAGTTCTTACCAAGTTCTTTGGTGCTGTCAAATAGTTCAATGTCAGAAAAAGAGATATTTTATCAATGTCAGAAAAAGACATATTTTATCAATAAAAATAACACTCAAGTATGTTGGTACAACAGAATTACCTCCCTAACATTCCAGCAATGGATATTATTAATTAATCAGGTCCTATTATCCAATTATCCACCAGGTCCTATTATCAGTTTTACCAATACAGAAGCTGCTTAAATTTCTCTCCCTATCAAAAAGTAAGCTACCTGAAAGCATGGATTATCTCAGTCTCGTATCTGTATTCCCAGTGCTTGATCCAATGGTTTACAGAGTAGAAACAACAACATCTAGTTATTTAGCACCTAGGCTCCAGAAACCATACTAAATGCTTTACAAATAATACCTCATTTGTTAAGTACCAAATAAATGTTTTTTCATTTATTCAGTCTCTGAACAGAGTAATATTTATTGTTTTTTTTTTTTTCATTTAACCTGACTATAAATTTGGCACTGGAAGGCTTTTTAGCCCCACCATTCATTTTTCAAATGAGAAAACTGAAAACTAGAGATAATAAAAGACTTGCCCAAGATTACTTAAGTAACAGCTATCAACCCTCCCACACTGGTGAAATGAAAGGAATTTTTTTTTTTACTTTTTTTTCCTTCATATCCCCAACACCAAATAGTGTACTTGGTCAAAATAAGCACAATCTTTGCTGAACTTATCCGAAGATATAATGGTGAGGCTATAAAACTCAGGATGGCAATTAGGGAGCTAAAAACTATTAAGACATTTCAAAGAGAAAAAAGATCACCATGTACTTCAGGTTTTTTAATATCATTTCACATTGGCATCCATCCTATCTCTCTCCAGAAGCAATTTAATTCTTTAACCTTCCAAAAGCAATCAGTGCTCATCTTACCCCTACCCTTTATGATTTCATGCATTATCATGAGAAATCTCTGTACAAATTTTCTACACTAACAGAAATTGTAACCTAAGATTTAGTAGAAATTTTGTAGATTTGCCTGAGAAACAGGTGAAGTGACATACCCCAGATCATGTAGCTATTAAGTGCTAGGTATGGAAATGAACACAGATTTTCATGGTTCTAAGTCCAGCACATTATCTCGTTATGCAAGGCTTCCTATACAGAAAGATGTTACAGCTTAAAAGCATCTTCCTCCAACCTTTATCTTTTTTAAACAAAATGTACTAAATCATTATTTGAAATTAGCTTTACGAAATTAGGATTATCAATTTTGGTACCTCATGTAAATAAAAAATTAAGCTATTCTATGTTTGTTAGCTTTTCATTTTCTGATTCCTATATCACAACATTCCTATATCACATATAACATTCACTTGTCATTAATTACTTGGGGTCAAACGCCATCTCCCTTCTCCCTTGCAAAATATTTTATTTAAATTAAATATAAGTAGTCTCAAAGGTAAATCTAGAGCCACTTATTCCAACCCCCTATCATCTCTCAGTCAAAATATTTTTGAGCAGTCAGTATATGTGCTTTGTAAGCCTATATTATCCAAAGATATATAAAAAAACAAGCATGCTCTATGACCAGGTTGAATCCACAGCTCTAAGTGTGAAGGGGAAAAAAATAATACCAAGCTTCATTTATCACATACCTGTCACTGATTCTGATCTGGAATGCTCTTCACTGTCTGAATCGTCCAGTAAGTCATCACTTAAAAAAAGAAACAAGCAAATAATTTTATTTTCAATCCAAAACATGATAACAGACATCTAAATCTGAGTACACACATTACATAAAGCATACAAAACCCAACAAAATTCCTAAAAATATTAAAATCATGTAAATTACATTATATAAAATTACTTAAGACATAACATTTAGCAGTACTACCATTAACGTCAGTACAACTTATCCTCAATATTTCCTTTCAGTACCTTCTATTAACCCTAAAGGATTTACCATAGGGAGGTTTGTAGAAAAAAAAATACTGTAACAGGAAATTATGTTTCGAAGTGTAAAACTGGAATACTGAGATTTCAGGAACAAGTCTACAATTCCATGCTTGCTAGGAAGGTATGAAAATAACGGCATTAAGAAAACTTAGGGGTTTTTTAAGGTAAACTTGGATATATATATTTTTTTAAGTTTATGAAGCTACACCATTCAATTCAAGATCAGAGGAATTCTAAACAGAAAATAATAGAAAGAAAAGTTTTGAATATTAATGACCCATTAATTTTGGGAAGTTACCTGAGTCACAGATTATTGTTCCCTGCCCATGATGCATATTTTCAAGTTACAGTTCAGAACTGAATGAAAGCTATCATTAGTGTAGCCACCCCAGCATCACAAAAGTAACTTCATCCAGCTTTTTCATCTTATAACTACCCTCTAACCACACTTGTAGAAGTTAGAAATCATCTAGGTTAAGAGAAATTCTGGCAAAGTTCAAGAAGTTCAGTACTTCTTAAATGCCATTAACTAAAAATCCTCTAGCAATTTTAACTCTACTCAGAAACACCACCCCACTAATTGAAAACATGGGGAAGGGGGGTGGAATTGGGCTTAACTGACCTGCCCAGGGTCACACAGCTAATAAATGTCTGAGGCCAGATTTGAACTCTGATTCTCCTGACCCCAGGGCCAGTTGCTCTGTCCACTGTAGCACCTAGCTGTCAAAGGACCACATTTTTATATTTATCTCATTTAGCAAAAGATTTATCAGAAGTATAATGTATAAATACAGGGGAGGATATGATAACTTTGATCTGAGTAGTTAAGGAATGTCTTGAGAGTTAGGATTGTGCACCTTGTAGTAAGGGACAAAAGTCACAAACTTACATCTGTAGTTCACTGTGTATATAATAAAGAACTAGAAGAGAATGTGGGTGCGTAAAGTCTGTGCCTGAATCAACTTCATATTCCCCTCAATACACAGAACAGCTCCTTGACCACAGCAAGTACTTTAAAATACCTGTTGAGCTGAGTATATAATGACTGGTACATATTATTAAAATATAGGAGATTTTATTTGAAAGTCCCATTTAAGTTTAACAAATGAAATTGCATGGCAATTATTTTTTTAAGTATGTGCAATTTTTCTTTTTATTAATTAATTTGTTTTTAGTTTTCAACATTCACTTCCACAAGATTTTGAGTTCCAAATTTTCTCATCTCTCCCCTCTCCCCACCCCAAGATGGCATGCAATCTGATGAATATTTCCCTCAATTTGCCCTCCTTTCTATCACTGCCCCCCTTCTCTTATCCTCTTCCCTTCTATTTTCCTGTAAGGCAAGACAAATTTCTATACCTCACTGTATGGCAATTATTTTAAAACACTAGTATCATTAACAAGGCTAACATATATACCTACAGAGTAAATGGCTTGTGTGTTTCATATAATTTTATCATAACTCAGTGAAAGTCAAAGTGGAGTCTCATAACTGATATCCCCACACACTCCTTTTTCCTCAAAATTCATTACCTTCCTTCCAGCCTTAACTTCCAAATTCCTTAGACTGGGATTTCTCTAACTCTTGAATTTAGATGGAAAAGAAGGCTTTTCCTTATTTTTGAACAGGTTAAATTTGCCCAATAGTTTCTAGGTCTTGCAAAATCTTTCCAATGCCAGACACAACTCAAAAAACATAAATGCAACTGAACAAAATTTTAGCATTGCCCAAAATTCTACACATATCATTCATTATTCAGGAGAATCACTTGTCATTGTACAAGACTTAAAACTACTCCCAGAAGTTACAGTCAAAGAAAATAGCAAATTCTAATTTTGGTTATGTTGACATTTGGTAGTGTTTATTTAGGTAAAAACAAATACAACAAATCTTAACTAAGCACTTACACTGTGCATAGAGCTAAAATGTTTAAAATGTAGCATTAGCAGAGAGACAACTAATTTTACACTGTCATGTTTCAAATTATTAGAAAATCTTTAATTTATCAAAACTAACAGAAAGAAATGAAAATATGGATGCTCATACTTATTATCAATATGGTAATGTTGTTGTACTTGGAACACAAGGTAATAATTCATATTAAAGACCCATTTGAGGCCTTGAATAATCACACTGATTCAGCAGAGACCAGGATTAACATTTACTGCTTTCAACTAGGAGAAAGGAAAAAAGATGATGAAGTGGTTAAATGGGAAGAGCAACGTAAAAGCACCATTTCACAAATATTCCATGAATCCTGAGATTTAGATGTTAGAATAAGCAGGAAGAAGACATCTAAGTTTGTACCAGTATAAAGATATTCTAAGAGCAGAGTAGGGTCAAAGGCCAAGAGACAAAGGTGAAATGATAGTTATTTTTTGTCTACTAAGTTCCAATGACAACTCTTCCCTATCACAGGCTCTTGGCCCAGAACCTGAAAAAAGAGCCCAAAAATCTAGGCTGGAAACATGGTATATGGTGGAGTCACATCTGCTCCAAGATTTATTCCCAAAACTGGCTTAGTCTTTATCCTGAAATGCCAAACATACTACAAAAGCGAAAGACTTTTTTTACTACCTTCAACATTAGGTATTTATCTATGTTTATGTACTGTCTCCCCAAAGACTGGAAGTTTCTTGAGGGAAAGAGCTATTTCATATCTTATGCTGCCCCAGGAAAATACACAATGCTATACACACAGTGAGGTAGAATGTTAAACAGAATCTATCAACAACCACTTATTAAGTATCTATTAGGTGCTTAATCAATTAACAACCACAGCCCTCCAAAGTATCATATTTAGCGATTTTAAATCATGTTTAAAACTGTTTAAAAATCAAGAAAAGGGATTTTCTTTTAAAGAACTCCCATGCCAAACAATGCCATTTGGAATTTTAGTGTGGGAGAGGAGACAAATCAGTTTTATTTCCCCTACATGGTTTTCACCAAATTCTGATAAAACAGAGACTACCCATAGGTGAAAGCAATTAAGTATCCAGCAGGAAAATGCTCAATTAGAACCACCATATTACCAAACAACCATAAGTACTTCTTCAACACAGCTTTTCCCCATTATTTCCTCAATTACTCTCACCTAACATAAATCTCAAAGACAAACTTCAACGCAGTTTCTTATACACTAATTCCTATACTCAACTTCAAAGTAACCTGGACAGAGCTAAGCAAAGAAAACATAATTTCTCTTCCTTTTTTGTATTATTTATAAAAGGACAAAATCAAACCAAGTCTAAGACTTATGTCACAGATAAAGCAAATTATTATAGGGTAACAAAGAATCTAAGACTTTATGGGTAAAGAGCTATCTATATAAACAAGAGTTCTTATCTGTATTCTTTTCTTGCCTGTTCCCTTCACCCAATTCTGCTCCATGAAGCTATCGCCCAGGTCCTTAATAGCTGTTCCTTCATTCACTGGCACCATAACAGATCCCCAAAAGATGGTGGCAATTCATTCCAGATACCTACTTGCCTACTCACAAGAGCAATATATATTACTCTGAGATCTGAATTAGTTACACAGAGAGAATTACAAGCCTCCACAAAACCAAAGTAGTTGATTGAGAGAAGTTACATAAACTGTAGGCTCTTTTCCTACTTTAAAGAAAACAATAGTAACCATAAAAAACAAGATCTTGAGAGAGATTCTAGAAAGGTAAGCTGAATAGTTAAAATGGCATTTTAACAAAGTTCTTCTAACATTGCCATATTCACTAAAATTTTGTAATAAGGCTGCAATAAAGTTAGCCAATAACTGGTGATGTGATGTCAATGATGTCCCATATTCTCTGCATATCTCTGAACCATTTTACTGCTCATTAATACCAACACAATGAGTGAACAAAACAGAGGAAGAATATTTAAACCAGTCAATTAGCTTCTTAAGAGATCCACCAAAATATTTTGTGAGAAAACTGGATAGCACTTATGCTACAATGAAGAATTTTTATTATGTTTTTTCTGTTATCCTAATAAATAAAGTCTTAAAATTGACTACAATCAATCCTACAGAGAAAAAGCTACATACTGTTGAAGAAAATCTTTTTTTTTGGAGAAAAAAGATATAAAGTTATTTTAAGTAAGGTGGATTTTAGTGTAAGTAAAGCAGATTTTAGCGTGTGTAGAGTGGATTTTTGTTATTCCTTAGAGTTCAGTTTCCCAGGATCCATGGCCATAACAATCTCTTGTTCCGAGGGATCCCCACTGAGGCTTGAGGGGATTTAGGGGGATGCACAAGCTGTCTCAACTGACCCCACTAAGATGTAGGAAGAGTTGCACCCTCCCCCTGCCCCCACCCGTCTTGCAAGCCCCTGTGAGAAGGGTGATTAAGAAATGCTGTAGTTTGTCCTCCCATTATCAGCAATCCTCTTCTGAGAAAACTAGAGTAGAATAAAGTAAAATTATTAGCCTCTTCTTAGTGTCTTTTCTTTCTGACAAAATCAAGAGTGAACCTGTGCTAGCAACCCTCCTGTGTTCTGTGTTTATCTGTCTTACAGTTATCTCCACTGATACCATAATGTCTGATTTCTTAAATCTATTAAAACAGAGAAAGACTTTTCTGTCTTTTTGGTAGAAATTACAAAAAATAAAATAAAATTCAAGAAAATGTTTGATACCTGTCTCCTTCCAATTTTGGTATATCTGAGCAGCTAGATGAATCTTCCAGCCAAGCTAAAGTTGGTCTCCTTGAATCAACTCCTGAGCTTGGTTCTCCCAATAAGACAAGTTGTTGTACAATTGCTGGATCATATGCATTTATTTCAAACTTTAAGTGCACCTAAATAAATAAAAAATATAGGTTTATACTAATTTTTTTTCATTAACACTTTTCATGTTTCAAATAAAAACATACCTTCATAAGTTTGGAAACATCCCATATGCAGATCTTTCCTCGTTTTGTTGCAGCAGCTAGAAAATGAGGACAGCTTCCAGAACCAAAGCAGGATATTCTGTCAGTGCCATCAGTACAGGGAAATTGTGCTGGACTCGTTGCAAGTGTAACTGACAAGGGTACGTTCTGCGTGTGTTCACCTTTCACAAATGGGCAGTTTGGGGAATGTCTCTCATGTTCAGACCTTTACAAAAGATTTTTTAAAATTACCAAAATATCTAGCAGATAGTCTGCTCCAACAATTGAAAGCAAGTCAAAGATAACACAAAGTATTCCTTATTAAAATGATGGCATCAATGCATCCATTTCTATAAGTCTCCCTTAAAATAAATCTTACTGGCTTCATCAGCTTAGATTGTGACTGCCTTAAAGGGACTACTGAGGTCAAGCTTCTGTTATTTAGTTCCAAATATGAGTCACAAATACAGTTCACAAAATACCAGCGTTTAGCTTATATTTATTGCCCTACAACTGATGTCTACTCCATCAATGGCCCCATTAAATTAAGAGGTAAGGATCAAAGATGCAACTTACAGTCCAGTCTATCACTCTTCTTTCCTATTTTGCCAAAATTCAAATTGTTATTCCTACATCCATCTTTCCTCTGGTCTACACATATAGCCCTCTTCTTCAATGAATCAATTTGTCATCTTTCATGTGCACAGCCACATATATACACACATGTGTCTATGTATATATATATATATATATATACACATATACACACACACATATATGTGTGTGTATGTAAATGTGTGTATAAGTGTGTGTGTATAAATATGGCTCCATAACCTCATCAATGTTAGTATGTCACCAAGAATGAAAATTGCAACCTATCCTTTTCTTCTTGTGAAATGTGGGACCATATCTTTCCAAAAGTAGATCAGAGATGAACTCAACAAAGAGGAAGATGTGTAATATTAAAAAAAAAAACAGTACAACAACACTCAGGCTATCCATCTGCTATCTATCATTCAATACATGACCAACAGATGAATAGTCAGAGATGACCTTGGATGGTGTTCTGATTACCATACATTACTGGTGGCATACTAAATCATGCTTATTCCTCCCTGGAAAGGTAGAAAAGGATTCAGGTTGTGACATTCTTTAAACGAAAAAAATGGAGATTTTATGTTTGATGTTCAAAATAAGAGAGAACCACTAATATTTACTGAGCAGGGATATGACAAGGTCAAACCTATGCTTAGGGACATCACAGAGAGCTAAATAAAGGATGGACTGACCTGAGGAGAGACCTCAGGCATGAAAATCAACTAGAAGGCTACTGAAATAGTCCAGGCTGGGCATGAGACAGGCCTGCACCAGGATGTGGCAATGTGAGAAGAGAGAAAGTAGCATACAAAAGAATTGCTGTGACAGTAGAATCAACATGACCTGGCAGTAGATTGAATGGGGGGCAGAGGGGACAGAACAGAGCGAGAATTGGTGAGACTAAAAAAATAAAAACAACAACAAAAAACACCTAGATTGCAAACCCAGGTGTCTGGGAAAATGGTGTCCTCAACAGCATAAAAAAATTTCAGAATAGGGGATGAATTGGGAGAAAGATAATGAGTTTTGTTTTATACTGAAGAATATATACAAGATTCTAACCATAAACTGATTTCTACCACTAATGGGCTTTTGGACTCCCCATCAGTATATTAATACTTAAAAAGGAAGCAAATAAACCAGTCCAAGCCAAACACAACGATGAAAGTAAATTTACTATGAAATAAATGGTGCAAACAATGTATCCCTCAGGCATATAGTTTTTTTTAACTGTGTGCTCTTTAGCATAGAATTCATGCGAATGCTCCTCTTGATTAAAAAGGATAATAAAAACAACTATATTATAAAACCAGAAAAAAATTACCTAAGCTCTTTGAGAGGAGGGATTGTCTCATTCTAAATGACTTATTTGTACTCCCAAAAACTATTACAGTGGCTGACATAAAGCAGGTGCCTAATAAATGCTTACTAACTGACCTACATGATAAGTAACACCTATTTCCACATGTTTAGAAATCCATAAAATCTAATCCAATTCTGGTAATGAAGGCTAACAGGAAAGGCAAAATATATACTAGAAAAAGCACTGGCAGTTAACCCGCATTCAGAGTCCTCAGTAGGGTCACCAAGGCAACTAGAGTTTTGATCTAGGTTAACTATCAGCCCAGGAGGGGAAGAGGATGCTTACTTCCTTTCCACAGCAGTCCCCATACTTCACAATCCTTAAACATTACTAAAATCCCTAACCTCTCACATGTGATGTTGTACCATCACAACTGAAGGTCCTGTTTCTTTGTCATTTCTCTTAGGAGATGTGCTATTCTCCACTGTCAAATTACTCTTCATCTTCAGAGGGGTTGAACTTCATTGGACATGTACAACAAGGACTTAGGCCCGACTCTTAGCAGGTGAAACACCCACTTGCCCAGGGAAACTACACTCAACTGGCACAAGCCTTCCCATACCCTTCTGCCCTAGCTACTCAAAAGAACTTGCTCCAGGAACCAGAATTCATAGTTAGGAATCTGTCTGGATTTTAGTCTTGACCTGTCACTAAGTAATTATGTGATAAATTAAGAAAGCTAAAATCTCCACAGGCCTCAGGTTTCTCACCAATATAAATAACCAAGGGATCAAATGAACTCAAGACCACTAAAGTTTCTTCTATCTCCACAATTTCATAAAATGATCATACATCACTATATGCCCCTGAATTTATCATCCACGAATTTACGGCAGATATTTTAAGAAAAGAGAAGACTTATCTTAGAGACTCCAAATCATTAGTTGTAACCAAGCAGAACAAATTCAAACGGCACAACATAATAAGCTTATTATATATGTGTTCAATACAAGCAACACTTTCCAATGCTCCACCAGGTCAATATACTCATCGGTGTTATTACAAGGCAAGAAACAAATGATCTGAAATCACTTGTGTGACTGAAATAATCTCCACTATGTCAAGACATTGAGACTTACCAAGGTTCATCAGTAGGCTCCCAACAAACGAGACATACACTACAAGTAAAACACATGGCTCTATCATCTCCAGATGAGGCAGGCTATATAAAATGATATGGAAAGGGCAACAGTTAGGCATAGTAAAAATGTTAAAAATAATCAACCAATGTGGCTAAGAATCATGGTAGCAATAATAAGTATATCTTTAAATTTTATATTTCCTTTCAATGAATATTATTTAAAGGTTATTTAAGTATTCATATTTTCAAAGAAAACCTCCCTCCCCTCTCAAAAAAATCTGTTCTTTTGGGGCTTTGTCTTGGCAAAGATAGTGGAGTGGCTTGCTATTTCCTTTTCCAGATCAATTTTTTTCAGATGAGGGAACTGAAGCACACAGGGTTAAGTGACTTGTCCAAGGTCACAAAGCTAGTGTCTGAGATTAGATTTGAACTCTGGTCTTCCTGACTCCAGGCCTGTACTCTATCCTCTGTGCCACCTAGCTGCTCTCACGTTCCCCCCGCCCCAATTACACTAAATTTTAGTCTTCAAATAATATTACTTAATAAATGCAGAACTAAAATTCATGATATGATGATCAACTTAAAGTTAGAAGAGACCTAGGAGGTCACCTAGTTTAACACCCTTACTTGACAGATAAGAAACCTAAAACACAGAGTTTCAGTGACTTACCCAAAGTCACACATAGTAGGAAGGAGCAGAGCTCAAATTCTAAGGCAAGGTCTCTGAGTCAATCCTGAACTCTTTCCACTACAATACCAATGTCTCAAATACTTTTTAAATTAATAAGTAAAATATAACCTAAAGTAGAACATTAAATGCATTCTTTTTTTTTTTATTATTTTAAGCAATGAGGGTTAAGTAACTTGCTCAAGGTTACATGGCCAGTTATTTCTAGGTGTGGTGCTAAGTATCTGAGCCCAGATTTGATCCCCAGGTCATCCCAACACTGGAGCCGGTGCTCTTACTCGCTGAGCCACCTGGCCACCCCTAAGCAATTGGGGTTAAGTAACTTGCTCAAGGTTACACAGCCAGGTGTTTCTGGGTGGGTGCTAAGTGTCTGAGCCCAGGATTCGATCTCCAGGCCATCCCGACACTGGAGCCGGTGCTCTTACTCTCTGTGCTACCTGGCCGCCCCTAAATGTATTCTTACCCAACAGAAAATGGGAAAATGTTGGTAGGTTTAATTTAAAAAGATCAGTTTTTTTTTACAGTAGAATACTTATGTAAGAAACAATGAAAATTAACAAACAGAAAAGCATATCAATCTTAGTGGACTGAAAAACTTCAGAGAATGTGTTCCCCTAAAAACTGAAGTTTATTTAGTTCAATAATGCTCCACAAATGTAATGAGGCTCAAAAGGTTATTATTATCAATACTTTTTAAATCCTCATTGTACACCATACATAAGGAGTATTTTGTTATCCTTTTTAGTTTAGTTTCTCAGGATCCATGGCCATGACAATATCTAGTTTCCAGGTATTAGCTAATAACTCCCAGAATATCCCCAAGAATACTAGATAGTAATTCCTAGAATAATAGTGACAGTCCTACTGAGGCTATGCCATGAGATATTTACTATAATTGCGCAGAATAACAATATTGCTAAAGTTAACTAGTGAGCTTAATGTTGGCAAGATGCCTTCTTTCTCTCTTGCCCTATAAAGCAAGTGGGCACTGGTCAGTGAGTGGGGGAAACCATCAGGAACCCATAGGGGAATCTGTGTGTACCTTGACTAGCCTCCACTGAGGCTTGAGGGGACTTAGGGAAGTGAACAAGCTGTGCCTGCCTCAAATGACCCCACTAAAATGTAGGGGGAGTTGCCTCTACTTCTCACCAGCCCCTGGAAGAATGGTGATTAGGGGGGAGGCTAGGTGGCGCAGTGAATAGAGCACAAGCCCTGGAGTCAGGAGGACCTGAGTTCAAATCCAGCCCCAGACACTTAACACAAAAACTAGTCATGTGACCCTGGGCAAGTCGCTTAACCCCAACTGCCCTCCAAAAAGGAGAAGAGAAGAGAAGAGAAGAGAAGAGAAGAGAAGAGAAGAGAAGA
>NW_027187359.1:14764016-14780028 GCF_028583685.1 Petaurus breviceps papuanus | reverse complement strand
AGAAGAGAAGAGAAGAGAAGAGAAGAGAAGAGAAGAGAAGAGAAGAGGATTGGTGATTAGGAATGCTGTAGGAGCTGGTTCTCCCATTATCAACAACCCTTCTGAGAAGACTAGACTAGAATAAAGCTGATTATTAACCCCTCCAAATGTGTCTCCCTTTCTGACCAGATCAAGAGTGAACCTGTTAAGAGGCTGGAGTCCCAAACTCCAGTGCCTCCTATGTGTTATCTGTAAAACATAAATATTTTACTAGATATGATGAAGAGCTAAACAATATGGATTGACAACAGCTCATATAAAAAGTACATACAAGATCTAGGTGTTAGTAAAGTTTGATCTCTGGTTCTAACCAATAAGTTAAAAGCTAAGATTCAATTTAACTTATCTTTTTACCTGGTGATAAAAGCCAGCCTGAGCCATGGGATCTGGCTGTGCCCACCTATATCCAACATGAGGCCATGAAGTGAATGTCTCCCGTCTGTTCGCTTCACTGTACATCAATGACCTAAAAGAAAAACACATTTTGCATTACTCAATTTGTGCATCAAAATATAATGATGATCAT
This sequence comes from Petaurus breviceps papuanus, assembly GCF_028583685.1. NCBI lineage: Eukaryota > Metazoa > Chordata > Mammalia > Diprotodontia > Petauridae > Petaurus > Petaurus breviceps. Next base: position 14,779,463 of record NW_027187359.1, on the reverse strand, counting down.
GAGCTCCATCATTTTCATATAAGAAAATCCCATGTTGTTGTATCTATTTATAAATTCAGGTCCTTTTAATTCTCATGTTCAATGTATACTATGTTAAAAAGAAAAACAACTCATTTTAGACATTTATTTCAAAAATTAAACTAAAAGGAAAAACAAAGTTTTAATAGGAAAGAAATATGAATAAGCTAAGGAGAGAGTCTGAAGGACAACTATTTCAAATGTGTTAAAAATAGTCCATCCTGTAAAACCAAAGAATGTAAGACCAAAGAATGGGTTAACCAGAAATGTGGAAGCCAAGGATTTTACATTTTTACTAAATGTAAAATTCTCCCTGATCTAAAAAAATTCCACAAAACATCAAGAGTAATGGCAGGTCAGCCCTCATATTGACAGAGGCATTCTAAAGGACAGTTCAGAGAAACCACAGAGACATTAGTAAGTATTACTAGTAGTACTGGTAGTAAGAAACTATTTCTTCTGTAAAGGAAAGTAACACCAAGAAGAGCAGCTGTACTTTTAAGATTCTTCTACACTTGCAGGAGAAAAAGATTACTGTCCTACCTCCCTGAAACAGTCATTCCATCACACTCCCTCCCAGAACCCTCTTCAGCTTCCTATACCACCTCCACATACCTCACCTGTGCCTGCCCCTTCATAAGTCACCCCATCCTTTTCTAGCTACACACCACTAGGATGACTGCACCCCAAATTAAAACTCCTAGAGATGATGACAAGCCACTTCAATTCCTTCCTCAATGATTAACCTTCACTCACCTTCCATATCCCAGTGATTCTGAACCCTCAGTTGTCATTGTTCAAACTCCATTTACCACCCCCCACTGATGATTCCCTTATGCCCTTCTCCCTCAACCCCTAAACATCCCTCTCTAAAGGTACTGACCCTTTCCATTGTGCTCTGTGGAATGACTGCTCTCTAGGTAACAAACTTGCTTTCATCTTAACCCTCTTCCTCTCTTACTCCTTATTTCTTATTATACTTACTAAGACCTGGCACCTGTCCCAATGACACAGTTTCCCTTGTGCCCTTTATAGCACTCTGGATTGCATTTGTGTTTTCACTCATATTATTTCCCAATTTACCAATAATGTTAGAGGATTTGGAATAGCTCCCCATTGCCACTTCCAGCAAGGATACTAGAAGGTTGAAATGGTTCACTATGGGATCAAAATGGAGAAGGGAAGAGAATGTGGCTAGTAAGAATAACGGTCGGGGGGATGGCTAGATGGCGCAATAAGTAAAGCGCCGGCCCCTGTAGTCAGGAGGACCAGTTCCGGCCTCAGACACTTAACACCCACACAGAAAAAAAAAAACTACCCATGCAACCTTGGGCAAGTTACTTAACCCCAATTGCCCTCCAAAAGGCAAAAGAATGAATGAATGAATGAATGAATGAATGAATGAATGAATGAATGAATGAATGTCTGGGAAAGAACCTGAGGGGTCGTGGAACTGGAACTGGAACATCATTTTGAGGATGAAGAACTGATTAGGGGTCATAAAGTAGAGGGAGAAGTAGAATGAATCTCAAAGCAGAAGAGGTGATAGTAATAAATGATAGGTTCATTTAATACTTACTTAATCACAATCAAAAAGTCTCGTGGCTATTATGTACCAGCCTCCAGGGCACTGTCTTCCTTTCCTAAACAAGTTCAATGGGGTGGCTAGGTGGTGCAGTGAATAGCACTAGCCCTGGAGTCAGGAAGACCTGAGTTCAAATCTGGCCTCAGACACTTAACACAAAAAACTAGCCATGTGATCTTGGGCAAGTCAGTTAACCCCAACTTCCCTAACTTCACCCCTCCACACACACACACACACACACACACACACACACACACACACACACTTCAATGTATGGTTCACATTTTTTCTCTATTCCCCAACACTGCTGCCTTCATACTACTGATATTATCTCAAACACTCTGACTTACCAGTACCTCAGCTTACTCATTTCCAAAAACCAACTCATCCATACAGCCTCAACTACACAGAGGGACAAATGCTCATGCCCTTGATCTTTCTATCTTCCAAAAATATTCCCAATTTCATGAAGATTTACTCTGAAATATCGTTATCTAATTATACTTTGTAGTCATCCCAGTTCTCCCTCTACTTTACAAACCCAGTTTGTCATCCATAACATGATGTTCCAATCCCATCAACCCTCAAGTTCTTTCCCAGACTATCACCACTATACTGCCTACATTCACTTCCCTTCCCCATCTTGATCCCACGGTGAACCAGTTTAAATCTACACTACTGTCTTCTCTTTACACCTTTATCCTATTGCTGTTCTTGCTCAAACTTCAGCCTTAAATTACCAGCACAATCTGCTGCCTTGTCTCCTGCAAACAATCAGCTGAACAAAACTGGAGAAAAATCACAAAACCTCTGTCCTGGGCCCTATTCTCTTCTCCCTCTATATTATTTCACTTTATCCCATAAGTTCCTGTAAGTTCAATTATCATCTCTATACAGATGATTCATATCTCAATTTATCCAGCCCTATTTTCTAACCTCCAGGATCACATCTCCAACTGCCTCCTGAACTTTTAGAATTTAATGTTCCATAAACATTTTAAACTCAACATGCCCAAAACTGACTCATCATCTTACCATGAAAACATATCTTGCCTATGTCCCAGCTCTCCTCTAATACTGTGTCCAGCCTGGTGCGGGGTTCATCACCTCACACTTAGACTACTGCAGCAACTGTGGAGGGAGAGGGGGTGTTGGTCTACCTGCCACAAGTCTCTCTCCATTTCAGTTCATTCTCCATTCAGCTGTCTAAGTGATTTCTTTGAAGAGTGTGTCCAACAATATCACCACCCACCTTCTTCCCATGCATTCCCAGTCAATAAACTCCTATAGCTCATCATTACCTCCAGGATTAAATAAAAAATGCCATAGTCTTTAAAGCCTTTCATAATCTACACCCCTTTCCCCATCTTTCCAGTTTTCTTAGACCTTACCATCACCTGCACATACTCTACGATCTAGTGATGCTATCCTTGCTGTTTTTTACACAAGGCATACCATCTCCCATCTCTATGTTTTTCACTGACTGCCCGTCATGCCCAAGATGTTCTCCCACCTCACCTCCCATCTTCTGGATCCCCCCTTCAAGTCTCAACTAAAATATGACCTTTGACAAGAACTTTTCCCTACCCCCCTTAATGCTAGCAACTTTCCTCTATTAATTATCTAATTTATCCTGTCCATATCTTGATTGTACATATTGAGTTGAAAACTAATTGCCAATTAAGACTGAGTTTCCTGAGAGCAGGAACTATTTTTTCCCCTTTTCTTTGTATTCCTGGCACTTAACATAATGTAGGGCAAATAACAGTGGCTTATTAAATGTTGACTTCCATAATAAGGAATGATCATTCATTGAGATGAACAGATCCACAAGTTATTGCATATACAAATTAAATAGAACCCCTGCAGAAAGTTGAGACAAGAAAGTAAGGCTAAAGCACTAGTATATACTACTCATATTATACTGGAATGGTAATTGGTCTTCTGGGATAAGAACTGACTATTTGACAAAAACTGCTGGGAAAACTGGAATATAGTATGGTAGAAACTGGGCATAGACCAGTATCTTACACCATATACCAAAAAATAAAGTCCAAATGGATACATGATTTGGATATAAAAGCTGATATATAAGCAAACTGGGAGAGCAAGGAATAGTTTACCTGTCAGATTTATGAAAAACAGAAGAATTTATAACCAAACGAGATAAGAGAACATTATGAATGCAAAATGGATAATTTTGATTACATTAAATTGAAAGATTTTGTAAAAACAAAGCCAAAGCAACCAAGATTAAACAGAAAACAGAAAATTGGGAAAAAAATTTTACAACCAGTGTTTCTGATAAAGGACTCATTTCTAAAATATGTAGAGAACTGTGTCAAATTTGTAAGAATACAAATCATTTCAATTGATAAATTGTCAAAGGATACAAATAGGCAGTTTTCAGAGGAAGAAATTAAAGCTATCTACAGTCATATGAAAAAATGCTCTAAATCACTAATGATTAGAGAAATGCAAATCAAAACAACTCTCAATTATGACATGACACCTGGCATTTTGGGTAACATGACAAAACAGGAAAACTATAAATGCTGGAGAAGATGTGGGAAAATTGGAACACTAAAGTACTGTTGGTGGAGTTGTGAACTGATCCAACCATTTTGGAGAACAATCTAGAACTATGCTCAAAGAGCTATAAAAATGTGCATACCCAGGGGCGGCCAGGTAGCACAGCGAGTAAGAGCACCAGCTCCAGTGTTGAGAAGACCTGGAGATCGAATCCCGGGCTCAGACACTTAGCACCCACCCAGAAACACCTGGCCGTGTAACCTTGAGCAAGTTACTTAACCCCAATTGCTTAGGGACAGCCAGGTAGCTCAGCGAGTAATATTACCGGCTCCAGTGTTGGGATGACCTGGATCAATTCCGGGCTCAGATACTCAGCACCACACCCAGAAATAACTGGCCGTGTAACCTTGAGCAAGTTACTTAACCCCGATTGCTTTAAAAAAAAAAAAATGTGCATACCCTTTGACCCAGAAACAACACTTCTAGGGCTGTATCTCAAAGAGATCGTACAAATGGGAAAAGGACCCATGTGTACAAAAATATTTATAGCAGCTCTTTTTGTGGTGGCAAAGAATTGGAAATTGAGGGGATGCCCATCAATTGTGGGATGGCCGAACCAGTTGTGCTATATGAATGTAATGGAATACTATTATGCTGTAAGAAGAGATGAACAGGAGGACTTCAGAAAAACCTAGATTTATATGAACTGACTGAGTGAGGAGAGCAGAATCAGGACAACACTGTAACAGCCACATTGTGCAGAGTCTACCTTTGACAGACATCTCTTCTTAGCAATGCAAGAATCTAAGATAACTCCAAAAGACCCATGATGAAAACTGCTGAAAAAGAACCAGAAAAACAACTATGGAGTCTGAATGCAGATCAAAGCATTATTATTTGTTCTCTATTTTTTTTTCTTCTTTCTCATGGTTTCTCCCATTGGTTCTAATTTCTTCTTCACAACATGACTAATGTGAAAATAGGTGTAATATAAATTTATATGTAGAGCCTGTATCAAATTACACACCATCTTGGGGCAGGGGGAGGAGAGATATGGGTAGAAAATTTGGAACTCAAAATCTTATGGAAGTGAATAGTGAAAACTAAAAATAAATTAATTTAATTAAAAAAAAAAAGGAGGGAACCCGGACAGTCATCTCTTCATTTCCCACCCAATCCCCCAAACAGGGTGCCTCCCTTCACCTCAACCCTTTTCAGCTTCCTTTTTACTGTAGTCTTCTCCCATTCAAATGTAAGCTCCTAAAGACAAAGGACCTCCTTTCTTTTTTGTTTTGTACCCTAGCACTTAGTACAGTGCCTGGTACATAATATGTGTTTAATAAATGCTTATCAATTGATAGACCTAGTTCAAGAAATTAGTCTTTAAAGCCAAAAGTGATAATATTCATCACTTCTAGAAGAAGGAAAAAAGGTTTCAGAAAAAGAAAGTCTGGTTTGGGACTTGAACAGCTGTTGTCTGACACTGACAGGCTTCTGTGCAGGGATAAAATACACTGACCACAAGCTGTTAAGAATGCTTTTGCCTATGTCTTAGAAATCTAATCCAAAAGACTTGAAACTTAAAAGAGAAAGAAAAACTATACAGACAGCTGCTGGGATTCTCTCTCTACCAAAAGTAGTGCAATTAATCACTTTTTTTATTTGCCACAATGATAATTTCATTCCTTTCCTTGCAGAAAACTTTCAGAGAGATACATTCAAGACACAAACAATGAAACGGGCCATGCCAAAAACCATCCCAGATAGTAAAGAGCTAGCAAGAGCCCTTGGCCACTGTCCTCTAACCCACTGACATAATACTGTGACCCCTGGACCTTGCCATGCATCCTGCTGTCACACCTTTGGATTCCCAGGCTTTTACACTGACCTTGATGCTGAACATTCCTCTCCTAGCTCTGTTTCTACTTCTCTGGAATTCACCACAATGCCTCAGCTGCCTTTTCATCATGTTGGTTCCCTTATCCCCTATTGTCTTCTCACAACATCAACATCTCTCTGCTATTGCAGTTCCCTTCTTCTGTTACTGATTTCTTCCTACCATCCCAAATTTCTCTCTCATGTCTGCTTCTCACTCTCTGGATTTCACTCTCAGGCCCCCATATCTCTCTTCCCAACCACCCCCAACTTTTTATCTCACTTTTTATATGCTGCCTTCCCCCATTTGTGACAGCAGCATTTTCTTTCTTTTTGCTCATATATCTATCTCCAGTGCTTAGCACCATGGCTGGTCAGCATAAATAAATAAAAACTATAAATATATTAATATTCAAATTTTTTAATATTTAACAAATAAAATATAAATAAATACCAGCTGACTACAGGAATGAACAAGGAGAAAATATGTTGAGCATCTAATTCTTTCCCACAAGGAAGAACTGTGTGCTAGAGTACAAAGAATGGGAAAACTGAGTTCATATTCATCTTAGAATTTGTAAGAGGAAATATAATTTACAAAGAAAAAACACTGACAGAAATACTGCCAAGTAAAAGACATTACCCTGGGGCAGCTAGGTGGGACAGTGAATTAGAGCACTGGCTATGGAGTCAGGAGGTCCTGAGTTCAAATCCGGCCTCAGCCACTTAATACAAAAACTAGCGGTGTGACCTTGGACAAGTCACTGAACTCCAATTGCCCTACCCTCCCCCCTCCAAAAAGCAAAAAAAAATTTTAAAAAAAACCACAACAACAAAAAAGACATTACCCTGTGTCCTAGATCATAAGGCCAGGGCCTATCCCATCCCTTTATCATCATAAGTCCCCATCACAAACTCCCCATCATCAATTTTTTAGAGTACTAACAACAACAACAACAACAACAACAAAAACCAACAGAAGAAAATAAGAGAAAAATTCCATTATTTACAAAAATAAAGGTTTAGATAATTATAGGGGCAGTAAATGTTTATGCTTGGCCTGCACCAATACAACAAAAATGAAATTAATTTATTTACAAATAATTACAAACTAACACTTTACCAGACCAGCTTTAAAAGGGCAAAAAGGTAAAAAATTTGTAGAGAAATAAGGAAAAAATGATGAAAATGAAAGGGTCCTAGGATTTCCAGATATCAAAGAATATAAAGCAGCAATTCCCAGAACTATTTTCTATTGTTTAAAAAAGTCTTAATAATACATTAATAAATGGAACAGACTAGATAAAAATCAGAAATAAATGAGCTTTGGGGCGGCCAGGTAGCACAGCGAGTAAGAGCACTGGCTCCAGTGTCGGGATGACCTGGGGATCAAATCCTGGGCTCAGACACTTAGCACCCACCCAGAAACACCTGACTGTGTAACCTTGAGCAAGTTACTTAACCCCAATTGCTTTAAAAAAAAAAATAAATGAGCTTAATGGCCCAGTATTCAAAAATACAAAAAAAGTATACTGATAGAAGTAGGCATCTCTATTAAAGACAACCTGCTGGGAAAAAATGGAATGTTGACAGAAAACAAACTGACCAGCACATCTTGTGCAACATACCCCAAAGAATTCCAAATGGATTTACAAACTAATTATAAAAGGTCACATCATTATTTACAGACGGAGAATGGAAAGAGGCACTTTTCACAACTATCACTAAGGAAAAACTCTTAACCAAACAGGAAAGGAAATTATCAAAGAAATTGGACAACTGTAGCTTCATAAAAGTAAAGAGGTTTTATACAAATAAAATCAAAGCAAATATGTTAAAGTCCATTGAGGGGAAAAATTCTGCATTAATATTTCTGATAATATCACATAAGATATAAAAGAAACTAACAAATAAGACTAAGAATTGTTCCCTAACAAATGTGGTCTAAGGAGAAGAATGATCAGTTTTCAAAAGAATTACAACTCTCAATATCCAAATTATAATTAATAGGAAATATCCAAATTTTAATTCCACCAAGATTTTTATCTCACACATAAAAAAAAAACTATAAATCTGTCAAAAGATGGAAATAAGCCATGTAGGAGGCACTATTCTATGAGAAGATAGAAACACTAAGATGTTGGTAGACTTGTGAATTGTCCCACACATCCTAGAATACAAATGGGAATTATACAACAATTTAATAAACTACTTGTAAGCTATGAACAGGAAAAGACAAAGAAAGATCTGATGTATACCAAATTATTTACAGCAGCAAATAAGTATGGAATTATTTATAGCTTTTATTCATAGAATGAAAAACTAGAAACAAAGTAAGTTGCCATCAACTGGGAAATGAATAAAGTGTGCCAAGAAAAAAACAAGAAAAAACAATTAGGAGAAACAAATGAAGGTGTATATAAATTGATTCTATAAAGAAAGAAGAAATAGAATACCAAAATACTCAATAACTAAGATTGAATTTCCTCATGTGTAAAATGAAGCCAAAGGATGCTAGTTTCTATGTTCCATAATCCTAAACTGATTGAAAAACAACACAAAAATATAAAGAAATTAAAATTAAATGCAATGACCAATGCTGACTATAGAAGACTAGAAATGAAATACTTCCTTGCTCTGAGTAGAGAGAAGTTGATTGCAGGCTCAGAATGAATCATATACATCAGATACAACAGCTATATTTATAAGGGAAAAAAAGGAAGATGGTAGGTAGAACAGCGATAAGTGATTATGGAAAGAATTCAGAGGAACTCATCTCTGACCTCTCTTTTCTCTACCAAGAGAAAGCATCTTTGGACTGGAAATGATTAGAAGTGCAATTAATAGGGAATTGATACTCAAAATAACAAGGGAAATAGTAAGCAAGAAGATAGCTGGTTTTAATGAGTTACAACCTCTGGCCTTGAACAAAATCTTAAGTGTGGTAAAAAAAAAAAAAAAGTTATATGTGAAAGAGGAGTCACTGAAAGTAATCTCTGAAAAGCAATGGAAAACAGTAGAGGTACTACAGGAGAAGAAAAGAGGAAATGTCCTTTCAAAAAGAAGTAGAGAATGTCTGTCCACTATAAACCAGTAAGCATGGCTTCAACTCCTGGCAAATTTCTCTAATATTATTAAAGGAATGGCTAGTGAATATATTAAAAAAAAAAAAGTAGAGATCACAAAAAAGCTCATATGGCTTCTTCAAAAATAGGTCATGTCAGACTAACCTTATTTACTTTTTTGAAATGCTTTCTAAACTTGTACAACATGGGGTGTTAACTGGATTTCTTGACCAACCTTCAGTCTGAGTTTTACCAGAGAAAGTATATGAGAGTTAGGTGATCTTCTTTCTGTTCAGTCTTGGCAGAAAGACCTAGCTCCACTCCTCTCAAAACTGTACCCTTTGGTAACTGTCCAGGCTCAGCTTCTAAATGTTATTGAGATCATGCTCTGTAAGTATGCAGTTCTTAAGCAATTGGCTCACACAACTTACCTTTTGCATAAACTATACCATGACATTAAAAATCCCTTGATGCCAGAGGCCCACCAGTCCCATCTCAACAATTTCCTCCAAATTTCACAATAAAATAACTCAATACAGTCAATATCTGTTATCGATTAAAAATTTCTAAGTTATCCCAAAGGTAACTGAAGTTCTAACAATGAGAAAGTGATATTTAAGTCAACAATATTTTAAATTTGATTCAACAACTACATTTTGAGTTTCCACTAAGAAATGCTAAAAATACCACTTTAAACATAACTTAATAGTTTCTTTAAAATGTATTGTATTATTATACAAGTGAAAATGTCTCAGTGAAAAATTAAATATTTTACACCTACTAATTTAATAGAAGTAGATGAAAATCCATTTTAATTTGAATTTTCCCAAAACTAGAGACTCCCTCTTAATAAAAGCAACATAGAGAAACAATCTGTTTTTGAATTATTCACTAAATCATAGTAATGCAGTCAATTCACCCCCCAAAAAAAAAAGGCTACAAATTAGAAATTTCCATACCTGTCTACAGATCGACCTGGACCCACTCCAAGTTCAGGCCGTGCACTAGGTAAGAGGTAAGACAGCCTGTCCATCACTGAAGAGGCTACAGGTAAGGCAGCAACATTTTGATTTATTTTCTTGAGTTCATTTACAATGGCACTGGCAACAGACTTCAACACATGATGAGGAAGATGAAACGTAACTGTGGCCCACTACAATTTAAAAAAATACACAGGAGGAAAAGTTGAGAGCAAAAACTAAAAGTCCGCTTAATTTTGCACACCAATACGACAGGTTAAATAAAACAAAATATATTAGTACACATAATCTTTAATCTTCAGTATATAACAAAAATATATCATTTAAACCACAAACTGCCAGTGAAATAAGAATCAAACACCATTCTGGAGAAATATAGTGGTTGTCACTGGGTTACTATCTAGCACACCCCCTGTAACTGGCAGCTAGGTGGCTCAGTGAACAAAGTACCAGACTTGGAATTAGTAAAACATGAGCTTAAAATTCTGCCTAAAAAATTTAACAGTTATTATGTGACCACAGGAAAGTCACTTAACCTCTGTTTGCTTCAGTTTCCTCATCTATAAAATGTGGATAATACTAACACCAACCTCCAAGAATTGTTGTAAGAATAAAATATTTATAAAGAACTTTGGTAATTCTAGAGTACTATCATTATTATTACTAAAATTATTATTATCATTATTACTATTATATTCACCTGTGGAAAATGAAAATGATCTGTAATAATAATGAGCCGAAAAGGGCTATAAAGCCATTCATACCCCTTTTAACCAAACAATATCATTACTAGGTCTATATCCCAAAGAGATAAAAAACAAAAAGGAAAAGGACTTATGTGTACAAAAATATTTATAGCAGCTCTTTTGGTGGTGGCAAAGAACTAGAAACTGAAGGGATGTCCATCAACTGGAGAATGGTTGAACAAGTTGTTGTATATGATTCTGATGGAATATTATTGTGCTTGAAGAAATGGGGAAAAAGATGCATTTAGAAAAACATGGAAAGACTTACACAAACTGATGCAAAAAGAAATTAGCAGAACCAGTAGAACACATTATATAGAGTAACAGCAATATTGAATGATGATTTACTATGAATAACAGCCATTCTCAGCAATAAAATGATCCAAGACAATTCTGTAGAACTTATGAAAGGTACTGTCCATCTCCAGAGAGAGAACTCAATGAAAACCAATGATACTTTTTCTTTATTTTTCACAGGGTTTTTTTTGTCTGTTTTCTTTCACAGAATGACTTCCATGGAAAAGTAAGAAAATGACTACACATGTATAATTTATGTCAGAATTGCTTGCCTTTTCAATGAGGGGAGGGGAGGAAGGAGAGAATCTGTAACTCAAAATTTGGAAGAAAAAATGTTAAAATTGCTTTTACATGTAATTGGGAAAAAATAAAATATTAGGATTTGAAAAAAAATTATACATTGATCAACTATGAATGACTAATCTCAGCAATACAATGATCCAAGGCAATTCCAAAGGACTCATGATGAAAAATGCTCTCCATCTCCAGAGAAAGAACAAATGGAGTCTGAATGCAGATGGAAGTATGCTATTTTAACTTTCTGTATTTTTTAATGTTTTTTTCCCCTTTGTGTCTGTGTCCTTTCACAACATGACTAATATGGTTAATGTGTTTTGGATGACTGAACATGTAAAGCCTATAATAAATAGCTCACTATCTCTAGGAGGGGGCAGGTGAGAGAGGGAGAAAGAAAATTTGGAACTCAAATTTTTTTAAAATGAAATGTTAAAACTGTCTTCACGTGTAACTGGAGGAAAAATAAAATATAATTTTAAAATGAATTACGAATTTTAAAATGAAGTCCTAGAGACAGCTAGGTAGCACCGGCCCTGGAGTCAGGAGGACCTGAGTTCAGATCCGGCCTCAGACACTTGAGGCAAAAAAACTAGCTGTGTGACCTTGGACAAGTTACTTAACCCCAACTGCCCTCCAAAAAAACAAAAAAATAAAATAAAATAAAGTGTTTGCTATTAACAAAAACTAGCCATGTGACCTTGGGCAAGTTACTTAACCCCAACTGCCCTACTACCTTCCCCCCTCCAAAAAGAAAAAAAAAATTAAATAAATATTAAGTCCTAATGATGATAATAATGATAATGAGTTACAAAAAAAAAATCTGCACAATTTTAAGTAAGCAAGGAATGATCAAAAAGAACACTGGATTAGGCATCAGAATACCTGGATTCTAGCTCTCACTCTTCCATTAGCTAACTGTATGATGTTGGGCAAATCCCAACCTCTCTGGGTCCTAGTTGAGGTGATAATCTTTAGGTGATCTCTAAAAGTCCCTCCCAGGTCTAAAATTCGGTGATCTGTGAACAGTCCTAAATCAACAAAAAAATGGAATGTAAAGAAAACACATTTGTGCAAGAGATATATATTAATAACATAATTTGCACATGTACTCCAGGGTTTGCTGGTATCTCTCTACAACTAGATCTTAATTTGCCAGAGGTAAAGGACCAAATATCAATGCTCTATATTCCAAATGATGCTGCACATGTAAAGGTACTACACAAATACTTGACTGATACGAGTAGGTCTTTTTAATATATTTGACAAGTTATGGTTTAATCTTTGCATATATTGTCATAAAGTGACCCTTTTAAAACAAAATGTAAGCTGCTGTAATATAGTTACTCTGATAGCTAACTTTCCAGACAGAATAAGGAATAATCTAGAGTGGTATGGTAAAGCAGACAGACATCTTTTACCTCCTATTTTATAAACAGGATTTCAGAACAAAGAATTAGGTAAACAAAAAATGGAGAAAAAGATAACTAAAAGAGGGTAGTTTGATTGCTCCAAAAGAAAAAGAAAATTAGACCAAGAAAATATGAAACTCAATTGAAGCACTCCTACATTATGGAATCTAAGGACATTTATAAATAGATGGTATCATAAAGGTTATTTTGTTCATCTGACAAAATTGAGGCCTAGAGAGATCATGTGACCCTCTTCCCTGACTTGGTCAAGGTCCTACAGCAAATTAATAGCAGCGACTAAGCAGTACAGAAGTGAGAATACTGTATTTAGGACCTTGACTAATAACTACTTAAAAGTTCTACCTAAACTAGGATCTAGCCTCCCACAAAGATATGAAATAGGTCCAGGCAGAAATTGTCAAAGGAAATTTAAAAAATTTTAGCAATACCTTTTTTATCTCATTTATTTCCAAATATTATATATCCCACTCCATTACCATACCCAGTTAAAACATCCTAGTTTTGAAAAGTGAAGGCAAAAACACAATTCAGGGGGAAAAAAATATCAACATACTGATACTGTCTGATAGTATATACAGTATTCTATACCAAAAGAAAGGAAGATAAATTTTCCTAACTCTTGTCTAAGGCCAAACTTGGACATTTTAATTATGCAGCATTCAGGGTCATTTTATTGTTCTTTTTGTTTACCATGTTAAGAGTTACTGTATTTGGGGCGGCCACGTGGCACAGTGAGTAAGAACGCTGGCCCCGGTGCTGGGAGACCCAGGATCAGTTCCATCCTCAGATACTTGGCACCCACACAAAATAACTGGCCATGTAACCTTGAGCAAGTTACTTAACCCCAATTGCTTTAAAAAAAAAAGAGTTACTGTATTTGTTGTTTTCTGATTGTGCTTATTTCACTCTGCATCAGTTCAATACATTTCCCCATGGTTCTTCTTAGCTGTCATTTTTAACGGTCTACAACATTCCATTACATACAAATACCTCAATTCATTTAGCCATTCTCCAATCAATGGATACCTGTTTCATTTTCAATGCTTTCTTATCACAAAAGGTGCTATCATTATTTTGGTACATAAGGAAACTTTCTCTGCCTAACAGTGGGATTTCTCAGTTAAAAGATATTTTCATCACTTTTACAGCATAATAACAATTGTTTTTATAGAACAAAAGGATCAATTCATGGTATTAGTGTGACTGTCTTCCTGAATTGCAGTACCCTACACCCACAACATCTCATATCTATGTTCTTCTCTAAACTACAACCATCCAGAGCTCTCACCTCTTTCCTCACTTGGACTACTAAAACAACCTTCAATTGATCTTCCTACAATAAGATTCTCCCCACTCCAATCTGTCCTCCACAGAGCTACAAAAATGATTTTCCTATGGTCCAGACCTGAGAGACCTGACCCTACTCAACAAACTTCCCAATTCCACTAAAGTTCAAACATAACTCCTCTAACATTTAAATACATTTACAATGTGACCTTTCCAGGCTCGGTAAAGCAGACTGTCCTTCCCAAAATTCACATTTTATGCTATTTAATAAAGCTTTAAAGTACACTAAGAATTTTAGGTCACTGTACTAAGAATGTAAATTTTGAAGATCTTCCCTGCCCCTAGGCTGGTGTGCACCTGAAGGCTGGGGTGGGAGGCTTGTTTTTCAGTAGATACTTTTTGATTGGCCAGTGAGTCAATGGGGTTGTTACATTCTCTGAGCCAGGAGAGGGCTATATAGGCCCTGATGTGTAGCTTTGTTTTGGGACTCACTTTGAGAAGTATTCTGTGATTTGATCTGAATTCTGGGAAGCCGTTGTTGAGAGTCCCCCGGCTTTGAAAAACCCAGAATGTGGAAACCCAGATGTTGACTGGGTGTGGATGTAATGGTTGGACAGTTTGGAAATCTGTCTACTTGATGTTTCTGTCTTGATAATTATGCCTGTATACTTTGAGGTTCAGGGTGCTGACCTTTTCTCCTGAACAAGGTAAACGATATATGTCTGACTGATTAAAGTAAGCTTGTTAACCCATTTTGAGTTGCTTTCCTTTAACAAAGCAGATCCAAGAACCTGTGTGAGCAGGCACCCTGGGGACACTGGGGTGCTTGCTGCAACAGTCACTCTGTACATTGACTTCTCTCCAATTGCAACTGGCCTTATTATTTTTCCTAATACACAATTCACCTATATCCATGCTCTTACAATGGTTGTCCCTAGTGCTTGGAATGCACTCCTTCCTCACCCCCCCCCCCCCCCCCCACCTCTAATTTTTTTCAAGGCTCAGCAGAAATACAACCTTCTACATGAAAAACTTCCCTAACACCACCTCCTTACCCCTCCCATCCCCCATTCCTAAAAATCTACCTCCCTGGGCGGCTAGGTGGCGCAATGAATACAGCACCTGCCCTGGAGTCAGGAGGACCTGAGTTCAAAAGACAAAAACTAGCTGTGTGACCTTGGGCAAGTTGCTTAACCCCAACTGTCCTCCAAAAAGGGAAAAAAAAAAAAATCTACCTCCAAAATTACTCTGTATCCATTTTGCAAGCCTTTGCATTTGCATTCGCACTCTCTCTCTCTCTCTCTCTCTCTCTCTCTCTCTCTCTCTCTCTCTCTC
>NW_027187359.1:14701356-14764006 GCF_028583685.1 Petaurus breviceps papuanus | reverse complement strand
CTCTCTCTCTCTCTCTCTCTCTCTCTCTCTCTCTCTCTCTCTCTCTCACACACACACACACACACACACACACACACACACACACACACCTGTCTTTTGCCTTTATACCCTCATTCACATGACCTGCACATAGGAGGTACTTAATAAATCCTTGTGGGTTTTATTTTCTATCTTGTGCTATCTTTGCTAATTTAGTGGCTGTGAAGTACGACCTGAGAATTATCTTGATCTGCATTTCTCTTATTATTAATGATCTGGAGTAATCATATATATATATAGCTGCCAATTCTTTTAAAAATTGATTTTAATGTCTTGATGGTCTTTAAAAAAAGAATGGAAAGAGATAAAAAGGAATACACTAGACAGAAGAGAAAAGAAGATTAGGGAAAACTATCCAGAATCAAGGTACACAAGCAGACATCCACATGAATGAGGGGAAATGAAGTAGCTGACTTTTAAACCTCATTCTAATGTGAAGTGGTCAAAA
Source organism: Petaurus breviceps papuanus (assembly GCF_028583685.1). Classification (NCBI taxonomy): domain Eukaryota; kingdom Metazoa; phylum Chordata; class Mammalia; order Diprotodontia; family Petauridae; genus Petaurus; species Petaurus breviceps. The sequence goes on along the minus strand of NW_027187359.1, from coordinate 14,763,519 downwards.
GAAATAAGAACACAGAGTATAGAAATTCATTTCACTGAAAAAGGAAAGGAAGTAAAGAAGGAGGAAAGGGAATTAGGGTAAAATAAAGGATGAATTAGTACTAAGCAAAACAAATGCTAAAGATGTAAATACACACACACACAGCTCTTTTTGAGGTAGCAAAGAATGGGATGTAAGGGAGTATCCATAAACTTGGGAATGGATGAATAAGCCTTAGTATATAAATGTAACAGAATACAATTATGCTGAATTTTATCAGCATAATGACCAACTAGGATTCCAAAGGACTAATACTGAACCGAGCTACCCATCTCCTGGGTAAAGGACGTCGAATGCATGTTTCCATCACATTTTGTTTTTCTTGTGTCCTCAACTGGGAGTTTTGAGATGGGACAGTGAGAAGGCAGATAAGAACAAATAAGATTTAAAAAAAAAAAAAGAAAAAGGAAAAACTGATTTGAACAACTTACTAAAATGCAAATACAAATCATTAAAGATCTCTTGGAAAAAAATGCCAGCCTTAAGAAAAATGTCAGTTAGTAAACTTTGAAAAAATAGGTCACTACCATCACATCTATTAAACTGGCAGAAATAACAAAAAGCAACTAAATTCAATGTTGGCAGGGAAGGGAAGAAATCAGTACATGAACTCACTACTGGTGTGAATAAAAATCATAGAATCATTTGAGTTTAGCAGTACATACTCTAAATTTTTAAAATAAGCATAGTTTTTATCCCAACAATTCATTTTTTTTTTTAAGGCAACTGGGGTTAAGTAACTTGCTCAAGGTTACAAGGCCAGTTATTTTGTGTGGGTGTTAAGTATCTGAGGCCAGAACCGATCAATCCCAGGTCTCCCAACATCCGGCCAGCGCTCTTACTCACCGCACCACCTGGCTGCCCCAACAATTTTCTTTTTGAAAATGTATTCTGAACTAAATATTTAATAGAGCTACCTGTTTAAAGATTTTTTCAAAGTAGCAGTATATGTAATTAAAAATAAATTGAAAACAACTGAACAAATGGTTAAAATGTGATAGAGCAATATAATGGGATACAATCAAAACTGACAAGATTGAGGAATGCAGCAAAAGCTATGAAAACTTTATGAAATCATGCACAGTGAAAAGAAAACAGAACCAAAATACAACATGCACATTAACTTAACTACAAACATAAATGAACAAATTTTAAAATGTTTTCATACTTTTATGCACTTTATATATAAGTAGTTCTAAGCAAGTTTAGCTGGTGGCATGGATGCCCGATGTTAATCTAATATTATATTTAATTTTTAAATGACCAAAAATAAATCTTTAGAATCAAGGCTTTATATCAGATTTTCTCTTGCTCCACTTATCATATAGAAAAATAAAAACTAATTCTTTCTAAAAACTCCAGGCATAACATAAAAGTGGTCCCTGATCATGTCCCATTTTCCTCATCCTCAAAAATCTAAACCACAATAATCTATGATGCCACCCAAATTTCCCACCACTAAGCACCTGGCAGCTACTGTATATGAAAATGAGATGTTAAGGGAAATGAACTTGACTCTTTACAATTTAAATGACAATCTCAGAACTTTAAATAAAATGTAATCACTATGAGGAAGCTAGATGGCTCAGTGGATAGAGCATTGGACCTGAAGTCGGGAAAACCTGAATTCAAATTTGACCTCAGACACTAACTAGCTCTGTGACCCTGGGCAAGTCAATTAATCTCTGCCTCTCGAGAAGGAAATGGCAAACCACTCCAGTAACTGTGCCAAGAAAATCCCACAAGTATGATATGGTCAAACGGTTCACAAAGAATCAGACATGACTAAGCAAGAACAATCACTAGTAAATCGATTCACCCACAGGATAAACGTCGGTGTCTTCGCTGGTGAGAATCACCGATGAAGGGGCTGGAAGAGTAGAGATAGATAATGTAGACTGCTTGAAATTTTTAGATATTGGTCAGAATCCTTTTGTACAGCAAGCATTTAGGGATTACCATATGAAAGGAGGTAACAAATTATTGGCTGCCAAGAGATGTAATAAAACGTTTCCCACTAATTCTATGTGGACTAGTGGAGATAGACCCTGGTATTTGCTTAGAGATGGTATGAAAAAATTAAAGGAGAAGGTAAAAAAGACAGCAATAATGTGTGGAGATGCCGAGGCTTATCATAAAACCCCCTTAGCATTTTGTCATAGAAATATCATAGTGAAGATGGTAAATTCTGCCTATAAGCACATAATTCTGACTACTAACTAGATAAGATGTCACAGCTAAGTGACTTAGGAGAATGGAAAAAAGAAATTTCCTCGAGAGAGAAAAAATAGCTAGTGCATTCAAAGTCAGAATAGATAGACAAGAAAAGAATTGTCTACTGCTCTGTTGAGAGCAGGGGCACATTTTGGAAGAATAGATGGCATTCCAACTAATGAACTATACAAAATGTACCAAGAAAAGGGGTTTAATATTAGACTGAACAGGGAAGTAAGAACTGTCCCTACAATTCCTACTGAAACATTATATTCAAGTTCATCACACTTTCAGGGAGAATAGGAAATTGGCCAGACAACAGCTCAGATTAAAGAAAATAATACCTCTACCCAGAATGCTGACCCCAAAACTGCAAATTAGAAAACAGTAAACAACAATGAATAAGGCCATGATGGTGGGTTCACAGACTCCAGAAGCATGGCTGACCCTATATCTACTCTGCTTCTGGTTATTGTTTCTTTGTTTCTTTTTGCCTTTTTGTCAGTTAAACTTGTTTGCTAGATTTCTTTCCTGGAGGCTTAGTACCCTCCACTAGCAGTTGCCTGATCACTTAAGCTGGATGTCACCCCCTGTCTACAGGATATGTCACCCCTGGACCTGGCACTGACCAAAAGCTCCTGATGCCAGCTAAAGAAATGACCCCTTGAGTGGGACCTCTTGGGGCAAAGACAGCTCTACATCCAATTTCACCAGGAAGTAGCTTTGGAAGAAGAGATCTTCGCCTCTTACCCCAAGATTTTGAGCCCCATTCGTTTGAGGGGAGGGATAATGGGGTGCTTGTGCTCAAGCCCTACCCTAAGATATTGTTTTATGTGCTTATTTTGCGTTATCCCTGTTATATTGTTGTAAAGTTCTGTTGACATCAGTTACCCCTAAAGTCCCATTGACCTACATAAGAGACATGAAAGATCTTGGGGTCAAATCTAATGGTAATGGGAATTTGAAGATCTTCCTTGCCCCTTAATAAGCGTAAGGGAATTTGAAGATCTTCCCAAACCCTTAATAGGTCAAATGTAATCACATGGAGTCTTCGGTGGGAGGAGTTTGCTGAATGAGCAGAGCAGGAAATGAGTCAGAGCAGACAGAACAGAGGGAGGAGGGGAGACCTAGGCAAGGAGACAACTAGGCTTGTGAGAATTTGTGGGAAGTCTTTGGGGTAGTGTTGCTTTCTGCAGTGTTACTGTGTATAGATTTCTTTGTTCCTATGATGAATTCGATTTTTCTGGTGTTGAGATTTGGCTTTCCAGTGTCTCAAGAAATATTTTGCTTCTGTCTTCTATATGGAGAGTCTATTATATTTTGCAATTCAAAATTACATGGACATATTCAGATACCATCGGTGCTATGAATATTGCCTTGGCATACAAACCTTTAAAAGTTATAGATTCAACAAAGATCAGTATACAATGTTAAAAATAATTTATCTAAATCCAACTATCAGACAGATTTCTAGTTTTCCTAGCAATTACTATGAAACAGGAAATTCTTTCCCAGTTAATTTCTAAGTTTACTCAATACTGGCTAACTGAGTTCAGTTATTTCTGTATCTTTTTTATTTTATAACCAGGATGAAATAGTTTTAATAAACCTCTCATGTCTTCACTCTTGACTCTCTCAAACTTTTTCAAAATTGTCTTATAATGCCGAAGTTCACTACACCCTGAGACTTGATACACTATTAGTACCATCCACCCCTTGTAGCATCTCCCTTTATTTGATTGGTTGCTCCTAAAACCTCCATTTAAAGGAGGAAACCTAGAAAGTTATCTTTAGGCCGTACCCCTGACTCTCCCAAACTTTCTCTGCGATGCTCCCAGCTAGGTACATTCACATTCACTCACTTCATTTTCAGCTTCCCTTTACGCATCATAAATAGAAATAGAAAGCAAGCTCCTTGAAGGCAGAAATTGCTTTTCTTTCTGCTTATATTGATATTCCTAGTACTTAGGACACTTGACACATAGCAACTGCTTAATAAACGCTTGATGACTTAATTCTTCACTTGTTTTGTAATAAGTTTTTCCCCCCATCATCTCCCCAAATGAACAGCTATTTTGTCTAACTCCATAAAATATTCCTTTGGCAGTCTGCCTGACACAACCCTAAATCTGTAATTAACTTTGGTAGTATTGTTATTTTTATTGTATTATCTTATCACAGTCCAGTCATGCCCAGTGAATGTTCCTCCAATTATTCCAAAATAAATTCAAAATGGAAACATGAGCAGAATATTAAAGTTCATACCATAAGAAAATTTAAGAGAAACAGATCACATATCTTTTACAGTTGAGGGAGTTTAAAGTCTTAAAGAAACAAGAGATAGAGTAAATTACAAGGGGTAAAACAGGTAACTGTGATTACATAAAATTGAAAATCTTCTGAATAAAAAGATTAATGAAAAGAGGAAAATGGTTAACAGAGGGGGAAAAAACCTTCCAATTATGTCACTGACAAAGTTTTGATATACAAGATACACAGACAACTAAAAAAAGGTTAAAACCAAAAGAAATTCCCCAAAAGATTAGTGGGCAAAGGATATGAAAAAACATTTCTCAAAAGAATTACAAACTATTAACAACTATATGAAAGAATTCTCCAAATCACTAGTTAAGGAAAAGCAAATGAAAACAACTCAAATCTTGTCACATACTTAGCAAGCTGGTCAAGGCAACAAAAGATAGACAAAGTAAATGTTAAAAAAAAACATGCAAAGATGGCACACTAAAAAACTGTTGTTGTTAGAGCTCTACTGTGAATTAATACAATTATTCTGGAAAACAATTACAAATTATTTTTAAAAATGGATTAAAATGCTCTTAACCTTTTTTAGCCCACTATTAGGCATACATACTCCATGGAGGTCAGTGACAAAAAACTAAGTCCCAAATATAAACCAAAATATTTAAAGCAGCATTTTTTGCAGTAGTAAAGAACTGGGGGAAAAAATAGATGCCTACTCATAGGGGAATGGATGAACAAACTGTTGGATTACATTCCATTACAGCAGTGGAATATTACTGTACTATAATTAATGAAGGAAAAGCACTTACTAGATACCTAGCACGAATATGACAAATACAGAAATGCAAGGAGGAAAATTAAATGAATTGATATAAAATGAAAGTAACAAAATCAGGAAAACAATTCTGGCAATGACAAAACAGAAAAAATAACAACAGTAAAACTGAGCTCTGGCTGATAATTATTCAAACTCTGCTTCTCAAACCTCCAAGCATTCCCATTCCCCTTAACCCAATCCAAATTTCCATTCTAAAGCTATCCACCCCTTCCACTGTGTTCTCTGCCTAGTCCACAGGCAATAAACCTCCTTTCACCTTGAATGTTTTCTTTTCCCATTCATCCCATCTCCTGGCTCTCAGTGAGACCTGGCTCCCTCCTGATAACACAACTTCCACTGTCCTTTTCCAGCACTAGCTAAACTTTCACTCATTCCTCTGTCCAATGCAGTGGCTGAGTTAAAGGAGTTAAAATATACTTTGCTTCCCATAGCTACTTTAAGATTTTCTATCTTGGCTGCTAAGCAGTTGTGGCACAGTGGATAAAGGGTCTGGAGTCAGAAAGACACATGTTCAAATCCAGTCTTCAGATATTCATTACCAATACGGCTCTGGGCAAGTTACTTAACCTCTGCCTAGCCTTAGCTTCCCAGTAAGTAAAATGGGAATACTAAAACTCAGGGTTGTGGTGAGGATCAAATGAGATAACCCTAAAGCTCTCAGAGCAGTGTAGGGCACAAGGTAAACACTATTTAAATGTTATTATTATCCACCATTGTCATTCAGTAACCTTTCTTTTCCTCCTCCTCCTCCTCCTCCTCCTCACTCAATCCACATACACTATCCAGTGAAAATCTTCAGAGGTGCTTATATCAAAGTTTTTTGATAATCTGCTTCCCAAAACACTGAGCTACTGAATTCCATCGTTTTTGATTCTCCTTTGTCTAGTCAGTTCCACTGAGCTACTTCTCTGTGCAGTATCAAATTGTTTTATAATTGATGTTTTATATTGAGAACAAGAGCTATTATTCTCCCTTCTTCTCTATCTTTTTGCATTATTTCCCTTGGTATTGTAGACCTTATATTTCTCTGAATTATTATTTTACTGAGTCTTGTAAAGTATCATTTTAATAGTTCAATTGGAATAGCATTAAAACTGTAAATTAACATTGGTAGTATTGTCGTTTTTTTTATATTAGCACTGTGCAGCCACAGCACTGAACATTCCTACAGCTTTATAAGTTGTTCTTTATTCAATCTATTTACAATTCACTAAATCTATACAAGTATTTTGTCTGTTTGGTAAAGACCTTTTTTTTTTTTTTAGTTATACATAGTGAGATTTCCCTTCCTATTATCTGGCCTCTTGGATTTTTTTTTAATCTTATATAGACAGCTAGGTAGCAAAGTGGATAAAGCATTGTACCTGGAGTCATGAAGACAAGACATATCTGGCCCTAGACATTTTATTAACTGTGTAATAACCCTAGGCATATCACTTAATCTCTTCCTGCCTTAGTAACAGCACCCACCTGTCAGTGTGAACAAATGCAGAACAAACTGAACAGAACCAGAAGAACAATATATACTATATAACATCAATATGACAAGAATGAAAAGAGTAAAACCAGGAGAACAATTTACATAGTTACAATGTCACTGAAAATATACATAATTATGAAAAGTGATAGAGAGGTGATAGATTTAGGGTGCAGAACTGAACATATATATTTTGCATAGATATCAGAGGAATTTGCTTTCTTTGATTGTGTATTTATTACACAGAATTTGACCTTTTTTTCCTTTTATTTTTTATTGGGTAGGGTTGGGAGAGAAAATAAATCCCTGTTAATTCAAATATAGTGAGTTGATGGGATGTTACAAAAATGGAATATTGAATAAACTTTTCACATGAGGTCATTATGTAAATAGTTTTACTTAAATGTTTTATTTTGTGACAAGAAACCTCTCATGAAGTAATCTGTAAATATATATACAATATAAAAATAAAAATTATCAATAAAACTAAAACTAAATTTAATCATTTAAAAAATCTTTTGAAGGGGTGGCTAGACGGCACAGTGAATAGAGCACCGGCCCTAGAGTCAGGAGGACCTGAGTTCAAATTGGGCCTCAGACAAAAAACTAGCCATCTGACCTTAGGCAAGTCACTTAACCCCAACTGCCCGGCATTCCCCTCCAAAAAGCAAAAAAAAAAAAAAAGTCTTCTGAAGACCTTAAAGCATTATATAAATACAGAAATGCACCTGTTTTTATGAGTTTATTTTTCCTACAACGTTCCTGAAGCTTCTGTCTCAGTTGGTATCTTCATTTAAGTACTAGGATTTTCTAAATAAACCATCATACCACAAGGAAAAAGATTATTTTATTTCCTCTTTGCCTACCTTTAAGACTTTAATTTCTTTTTCTTAACTTATTCTTATTGCTAGTATTTTCTGAATTATATCAAAAAATAGTGAGGAAAGTAGACATCTGTGCTTTACTTCTATATCTTCTACTAAATCAGGTAAAATAAAAAGTTTTATCAATTTATTTACCTTTCAGATTTTGTAGAAATTATTTTAACTTTTGTTAGGCTTCCCATAGACTTTCTGGCTTCCAACTATTTTATTTCATTTCTCCTCCAATTTCTTAATATCTCTTTTGGTTGTTTTATAATTCTTTAAAAGTAATTTTCAATATATTCATCAAATATGTTCATAGTTTATTAATATGCTGATTTTATTTTTATTAAAACATTTTTTAGGGAAGTAGTTTTTCTATAGAACTGCTTCAACTGCATCCCAAAAATGTTATAATCAATTTCAATGATTTGCACTTTGGTCTACTGACTTTTTAGTAAAGATATGATCTGCTATGGAAGCCTACAAGTTCTTTTCTAATGCTCATAACAAGGATGGTCTGGAAGAACATGTAGTTTATCCTAATAAAAAATTTTTTTCAATGGTAACAAAGTAGGCATATGGTTTATTGATATTTACTCAATAGCCCTTTTTTTGGTTATGATATTTCTTCTCAGACTTCTGGTATTCTTCTTCATCTAACACCTTAATAACTAAATCCTTCAACATCCTCAAAATTTTGCCACCTCCAGTACAGATCTCTTTTTTGTGTGTCTTCTTGGTCTAGACCCAGATGGTTTTTGTTTTGTTTCTGCTTTGTCACTACACTCAATTTCAATGTTTAAAATAACATCATAATTTGTCTGTCACTTTTTCTAAAGTCCTCACTAGGATTCCTTGTCCACTCTCATTCACTTTTTATCTTACATGATTATATCTCGGGTATTCTCCATTCTTCTGTACCTTTTTCAGGGAAAGGAGGAGAGGGGGAGGCACTATGAGTTTTTCCATAAAGGATTTTTACAAATTTGTTTAGGAGATTTTTTTTTCATTTTATTTTACTTTTCAATTAACAATTATTTTCTCTCCCTCCTACCACAAGTAAAAACCTACCCCGCCCCCATCCTCATCTAAAAAAAGCAAAACTCTAGTAACAAATAGGCAAATTTAAGGAAAATAAAACTATCCATTGACCATGTGGAATCAGTCAATAAACATTTATTAAGCACCTACTAAATATCACTGTACATAATATATTTGTATTCCACCAGGGATACAAATAAGAAAGATTATCCCTTCCCTAAATGATCTTGTAATATAAAGAAGGAAGATAATATGAAAAAGGAAGCTGAAGGGAATGTAGGGGACACACAGCTGGCCAGAGGATACCTGACATGGGAGCCCAACGTTCATGGAACTGAAAGAAAGTAGAGCAACTGAGAGAAAATTAAGAGCTTCTAAAAACCTATGTCTCATTCTGAATGTTAGGAGGTAAATATCATTCATCATCATAAACCTCTAGAATCCTAGTGGTCAATGGAGCAACCAATCATTGAGTCTTTAAAAGTTGTTTGATTTTACAATGTCCATACTATATATGTTGTCCTCCTGGCTCCAGTCGTTTAGCTCTGCATCAGTTTCTATAAATCTTCCTAGGTTTCTCTTAACCCATCATTTTCAATGTTTCTTACAACTCAATAATATTATGCTACATTCATATACCAAAAATTTTTACGAATTTTTGAATTGATGGAAACTCATTGGTTTCCATGTCTTCAACATCACAAAAAGAACTGCTGGTGGTCCTCTTTTCCTGATCTCTCTGAAGTAAAGACCTAGTAGAGAGAGGTCCAGTTCTATTTTAGTTCTCATCATTATTTTCTAGAATGCCATTTCCATTTTCTTAGACAACACAAATGGTAATGTTAAAAGATCAAATGTAGTGGGGTCCACCGTCCTTTTTATAAAAATCATTACAGAACTTTTTTAACATTTGTTGTACTTCTTATAGTTTCCTCCTTAAATGTCTTCAGGATGTGAACTCAGTTGTGAACTTAGCTGCCAAGGAGTCTTTGAACTACTGCCCTACTCCACCCTTCTACATTCACTGCTTTTCTCAGTTGTGAGGTGATTCTTCTTTTTTTCCAATTCTACAAAATTTTTTGTTTATTTTTTAAAATATATTTTATTTTTCACTAAATTACATGTTAAAACAATTTTTAAACTTTGTGATTTCCAATTTGTATCCTTCCCTCCCTCCCTCTTCTTGGCCCTCACTGAGAAGGTAAGCAAGCAGATAAAGGTTATAAATATGCAGCTTAAATAAAAGAAAAAGAATGAAAGAGAATTAAAACCAGCATGCTTAAGTCTATTCAAACAAGATCAGTTCTTTCTCTGGAGGCAGATAGTATGCTTCATCATTGGTCCTTTGGATTGTCATGGAACATTATATTGCTGAGAATAGTTAAATCATTCATAACTTCATAGTAAAATATTGCTGTTACTGTGCAGAACAAATCTCCTGGTTCTCTTCACTTCACACAGGGTCAGTTCATCTAAGTCTTTTCCAGGTTTTTCTGAAACCATCCTGTGTGTCATTTCTTATAGCATAATAATATTCAATTACAATCATAGACCACGGTTTGTTTAACCATTCCCCGATTGATGGGTATCTCTGATTTCTAATTCTTAGCTACCATAAAAAGAGGTGCTCTAAATATTTTTGCACAAAAAAGTCCTTTTCTCTCTTTTTTTATGTCTTTGGAATACAGACCTAGCAGTGGTATTTCGGGATTAAAGGGTATGCACAGTTTTATAGCACTTCGGGCACAGATTCAAATTGCTCTCCAGAATGGTTGGATCAGTTCATAACTCCACCAATAGGGCATTACTACTGTCCCAGTTTTCCCATATCTCCTCCAACACCCAACATTTTCCTTTTTTGTCATATTAGCCAATCTAATAGGTGTGAGGTGGTATGAAGTGATTCTTCTTATAATCTTATACCATCTTTCTCCATAACGTTTTATTTTTTAGTTTATATTTAAGTCAGTGTTAACTTTATTATATCTCTCCACTTTCCAAGATCAAATATTTGCTAGCTGAAGAAATTTCTATCTACTTTTGTACCAAACTTATATAACAAATTATAAACACACTGGTAGTGTGTTTTTCTAATGATTTTCCATTTGTCAGCATATGAAGTTAAAGTTACTTTTTAGCATCAGTTAAACTGCATACCACATCTTTCCTCATTTTTACTGCTTTTTCTTTTAATATCTGCTGCAGAGTCAATGAGCTAATTTAGGAATGACTCCACCTGAGGTTTCTTGTTGCTTCTGAATACAGAGCAAAACCAACTCTGCCAACCCCATTATTTGTGTCTAACAAGCAAAGCCTGTGAAGGACCCTTCAATTCACCTGCCCATTTCCTTACAGACATAGCATGGTAGCATTGGGAACCTGTGGTCCTGATGCCACATGTGGCCTTCTAGGTGCTTGGGTGTGGCCTTTTGACTGAATCCAAGATTTACAGAACAAATCCTTTTGTTAAAGGGATTTGTTATGTGAAGCTTGGACTTCAAAGGGTTGCCTTTGAGCACCTAAAGGGTCCCATGTGGCCTCCAGGTCACAGGTTCCCTAACCCTGGACAACAGTACATACCATGCAGAATTCAGGAGTTATCAAGTCTTCAATTCAAATTCCACCTCAGATACTTACTAGCTGAATGGCCCAGGCAAATCACTTAATCACTTAACCCCTCTGGGCCTGAGAATCTTCAACTATAAAATTAACAATTTGGACTCAATAACCTCTATGGTCCCTTCCAGCTTTAGATTTAGTATCCTATAGATTTTTTTTCTTACCAATTTTATTTGTAACAAAAACAAAAAGACAGATAAAAATCAGTTCCTCCAGTAATGTGTCTATTCAACTGGTCAAGAGAAGAATTTACATTTACAGCAGCATCAATTTAGCTGACATTTATATAGACATTCTAAAAATTATGTGAGTCTCCAATTAAATGTCAGTCCATTGATTCAAAAGCACTCTTTACCTACATATGGCTTTCATTATTACAGAAGTAGAAGAATGGCACAAGACTGAAGATCTTTTTGTATTTTTGCCATGGGTTGCCATGGCCAAAGAATTCATCATTAAGTGTGCAAACTGATGGCGCAGCTAGGTGACACAGTGAATAGAGCAAAGGCCCTGGAGTCAGGAGGACCTGAGTTCAAATCCGACCTCAGGCACTTAACACTTACTAGCCATGCAACCATGGGCAAGTCACTTAACCCCAATTGCCCTGCCCTCCCCCAAAATAAAGCAACAAAACAAAACAAAACACGAGTCCAAATTTATAATGAGCATCTCCACATTTTGGTAGGTGGGTCCTCTGAAGGAAGCCTGGTTTTAGGACCATACTGGAATCTTTTCCAGTCTATTAAAACATGCCAGAACTTAGTATATGACACTTTAAGAAACCAGACATAGCTTTAAAAATCACCAACATATCATGATGAGGCACTAAAATAGAGCTTTGTGGAAAAGTCTCACTAAGGAAAAATAAAAAATGCCTTAGAAATTCCTAGGTTTGCTAGTTCTACACATCAGTTTAGTTGCAACAAGTAAACTGAATCTGCAAGGCAAGTTCAAACATTCCAGTCTCCCAAAGAAGTAATTAAAGTCTGGTCTAGAATACTTAAGCAACTCCCCAAAATATAAGGGACACAAAAGCCTAGACCTAAACTAGCTCAGAATCAACCTGAACACAATGAGACTATGCATAAAAAAGTGGCCAGTCCAGAAAATTCAGTAAGGTAAATATTTAAATAAAAGATATTTGGGTGGCTAGATGGAGCAGTGAATAGAGCACTGGCCCTGGAGTCAGGAGGACCTGAGTTCAAATTTGGCCTCAGACACTTAACACTTACTAGCCATGTGACCTTGAGCCAGTTATTTAACCCCAATAGCCCTGCCTTCCCCCCTGCAAAAAAACACATTTAAATGTGGAAGATTTTTAGATACCTTTTAAGATGCCAAGTGTATTTTAAAAATACACTTATTGAGTGGAAAAATAGACAAAGAAACAAGGTTTTTCTTTATAACTCTAATGCAATATATATTAGGCTTTTTATACATTCTTACCTTAGCAACTTTATGATTAGCTGCTGTCTCATGAGATGTATTTTTTAGTCCATCTTTCAGTTGTGTGATGAACAAGTCATATCCTTCTGAAGAAGAAACATCTACCTTCTCTATACAAGCAGATAAAAGTTGCTGAGCCTAAAAAATGAAAGGAAAACATAAAAATTAAGAATAAAACATCTAAATTACTGATTTTAAGGATTAACACTTTAAAAAATTCATAATATAAACAATTTCCAATAGGAGTACATATTCTAGTAAAAATATTAAACTAAGCTGACTTCACTTCATAATATCTATTAACTGATTTGGCAAAAAAAAAAAAAAATTTCCCCTTTCTTCAAACTCTTTTTACACTTGAAAACACCAAGTATGACAACTGTATTTTAAAAAATACTGTCATTCAGATTCTTCAGATGTTCTCTTTACCCCATGCCCTATTAGTTAAAATTAGTAATACTAAGCTATCATTTCAAAGTTTCTAGTATTTTTAACTGCTCACACCACCTATCTCAGGGTATGAAATTATTTTATTATATTTATTATTATTGAGTGAAAAATGAGAAATTTTCTATTTTACATGATATACTTGAAATTTTAAAATCTTAAATATTTTAAGACTTCTATAAGAGAATGTATAAGATTATCTACCAAAGGGCACAGGAAATCCTAACAGGTAGCAATACCAAAAAGTGAACAATATAGAGTTTAATCACACTAATTCTTAAAAAGTACTTTTATTTTTTAGTCCCACTGGACATATACGCTCATAAAATAGATGAGAATGGCCGTCCCTCCAAAAAAAGATGAATAATGAAAGTTATTCAAGGCAAGCAAATACTAAGAAAGATCTAGAAAAGGAACGTAAAAACTCAAGTTATACTCTTAGTTTTGTTATTTCCAATCTTAGGTAAATATTCTTGAGTTTTGACACTGCTTTTCTTCCCTTTGATATCATTATGGTATTCATTGTAAATAAAGAAAATTAAGATTTAAAAACACCTGGAATTTCAAGCAATATCATCCTACTTTTATAATATGATGTCATAAATCATAAGGAAAATGTTCAACAAAAGAAATCACATAATTGGGTGCCATGGATATTCTAGAGATAAAAATTTAAATTTCTTTATTCATATTTCTCTTTTATACCTCAAATACCTTAAATTTATCATGTAGTATTTTATAAAATGAAATTCATTTTATTGCAAGTAAAATTTTAAATGCATATGATTTTACAACATATCAAAAATTAGGGGTGCTTTTGTCCATTATGAATTTTTCTATCACATATAAAACTATAATAATGTCCTGAAGATTTTCATTAAATAACATGTCAGACAGTAACAGTACCATCTTCAAACCCAATGCAATTTCTGGTGACCTTGTGCATTCTCCCTTTAGTAGTGACTATTATATCAGTAAAAGTTGAGGGAATTTACATCCAAGTGGCCACATATACCTGAATCTACTTTTTAATATAGGAGATAAGTTTATTTTTTTTCTTTCAAAAAGATTAACCTAGATCCATTACCAGGTAAAGGAATGACAGGGATATTTTTATTTTAGAAAGGCATGTCAAAGACATCTAGATGGCTGGAGAAGCTCCCCAGAAATTCAACAAGGATGGTGAAAGCACTTAGAATCCGTATCATATGAAGATCTATTAAAGGAAATGAGAATATTTAACATGGAGAAGACAAGGCTCAGAAGACAAGACATGACAGCATTCGAGTGCTTAAAGGCCATATGTAAAAGGGCAATTAGACTAGTTTTGTTTGGCCCCAGAGAGCAGAACTAAGAAAAATGAGGGGAAGTTTCAAAGCAACAGATTTGTTGCAGTAGTTTTTTTAGGTGTTGATCAAACTAGATGGTTCCTGAAAATCATTACAGCTATGTAGTTCTGTGACTCTGCAATATCTTTTTGGACAAGATAATGGAATAGGGGCTGGAACACTTACAGCTGATTTAACAACCATGTTGATATACTTGAAGAGAAGTATTTCTACTGGGTTTTGATTTAACTGTTTTGTCCTTAAAAATTTGTCAAAAATGTAAACTAAAACAACAAAGGCATACTCATCGAATATTCATATGATAAAAAGTTTCAGGCAACAGCTAATACTCTGAATGACAAAATCAAAATTCAAAATAATCTCTGTAAGTTGGAATGATAAGTCTAATAAACAAGATGGGATTTAATATGGATAAATGTACAGTACTTTTCTGGTAGTTCAAAAATTCAGTTTTTACAAGTAGAGAACAGGGTAATTCTTTCCTGAGAATGCTTGGGAAAAAATTCCGAGGGATTTAGTTGACCAAAAGTCCAATATATAAACCAACCTTATGACAGAGCTACTGTAACTCAAAAGGTCAAAAAGTATCTTAGGAAGAAGTACTCACATCTATTATTATATTATCAACTGGCCTATATACCCATACTATCAAACATCCATCATCAAAATTATATGTCAACAGAAATAAAATAAAAAGTAAAATTTACAACCTCTACTTTCCAGGAGACTCTGAATATTATGTTGTGTTGTTTCCTGGACACATGATGCAAGTTATGCTTGTAGGATCATCCTTAGTACCAAATCAATTCATAAAATATTTATGAATTTAAGCTTCTACTATGTACAAGGGACATGGAAGATCACAAAAATCTACCTTGAAAAGAAATTTAATACAGAAAAACATCTTCCATTGCACCATGAGAAAGATCAAAATAGGACTCAATGTACTATATTCAAATTAAAAGCAACATCAACGTGTTCAACAATTAAAAAAAGATTAACACAATTAACTACCTGGCAATCATTTCTGAAGTTTAAAATGCTTGACATCTAATGTCCTAAATGAGAAATTAGATAACAGACCTTGCTCTCAGAATCTCGTTTTTAGCTCAGTGCTCAGCACACAATAGACACTTAATAAATGCTAACTCAAAAATTAGTAACTTCAAATGACAAGCAATTGGCATTCAACCATTTGACAAATGGAAACAAAAGTATTTAAATAACTTTCTATAAGGAATTCCCAAATTTGGGGGGGTCTCAAAATTTCAAGTCTTATTGCAGTAGCTCATAAATGGCTAAGAATTCAGTAACCCAAAGAAACATACTTTCAAATTTGGAATAAATCCAAAACTGTAAATTGACATTACAATGCTCTTACAATTGAACACTACAGTAAATTATATGATGTCCAAATTTAAACCTGGAATTTTGAACAGCCAAAGTAATGCCCAGTGGGCACTGGTTTATCTACAGGACATTAAATTCTTCAGCAAATATCCACTGCATAATTGTGCAATGGAAGATACAATATTTAAGCAAGATTGTAGTACATTTGATTTACCATTTCCTCATAAATATAATTTGAGCTCATTTAAGAATCTAGAGATATAGGGACAGCTATGACCTTGGGTAAGTCACTGAACCCCAACTGCCCTGCCTTCCACCCCTCCAAAACGCAAAAGAAAAAAAGGAAAAAAAAGAATCTACAAATAAAAAAATAGTTAAAAAAAAAAACAGAAAGTAAAAACATTCATTTTTAATTCCACTTACCTCCGTAACTGGTAATTCAAGCTGAACTACATCATCTTGCTTTGAAACAGGAGTTTGCAGAGCAGTGTCTAGCAACAAGATCCCATTAAGGTCTTTCCTACACCCTACTGCATAATCATCCACAAAGATAACTTTATCCACAGAAGATATATACTGACATTTCACCCGTCCACCTGGTTTGGCTGTAGAGGACAAAAAAAATCAAACATTTGGCAAAAGGAAAAGTATCCCAAATACAATTTAAGAAAATTCAATCCATCATTTAACAAACTGGCACACTGACCAAAGCCCACAAATGCATTTTAATAATATTGTACCACACTATATTGAGGAAATTTATCTGGAAAAAAAGATTTTTTTAAAATCTCTACATATCTTTCACAATTTGGTGTCAGGGACCCAATTTTATTTTAATGGAAGGGGAAGAAAAAGAATTATAAGCTTAAGTAATATGTATAGGGAACCCACTACACAATGCAAATAAAGACTGATGAACCTTAATTTCTATTTCATTTTGAATTCAAATTACATATCTCAGTGAAGCACAAATTCTGGCAGGGTCTATGAAGTTTTAAAAATTCTTGGAGTATGTTCCAGACAATATATTGTAACTAAGGAGAGGCTTATTTTAAATGGTTGGCAAGTATTTCTAAAAGACATTTTTGACCATAACCACCCAAGAAATTTAAAAAAATACACAACATATTTTAATCTTACATCATTTTGATTTACCTGTCAGAAAATGGCAAAGATGCTAAAAGGCAAAGTTTTGGACCATTTTTAACTATTTATTTAGCTTAGACATCAATTTGGGGCAGCTAGGTGTTGCGGTGGATAGACTGCTGTGTTTTGGAGTCATGAAGACTTATCTTCCCAATTCAAATCTAGCCTCAGATACGTGCTAGCTATGTGACCATGGGCAAGTCACCTAACCCAATTTGCCTCTGTTTCCCCATCTGTAAAATGAGCTGGTAAAGGAAATGGCAAACCATTCCAGTATCTTTGCCAAGAAAACTCCAAATGGGGTCATAGAGTGAGACACAATTTAGATAAAACAATTTGATTAATTTAAACAGTAATGTAATTCTGCATGTGAAAAATTAACACAATGATCAAAAAGTTGAATATAAAGAGGTTAAATAGGATGCCTCACAAGTTGCCCTTACAGAAATGAATAGAGCCTGATGAAACTGAATATAAAAAATGCCCAAAGGAAACAAGAATTATTTCATCACCATGCCTTGCATTATTGATCATGAACTTCAAAAAAAAAAAAAAATTTAACTGCACCTTAAAGGACAACCTCTGGTGCATAAGATGAAAAAGGCAGTGAAGGTCTACCAAAAACTTGACAAGATCCTTCAGACCATAGGCTCTCAAACTTTTTAATCTCAGGACCCCTTTATACTCTTAAAAAGGGAACACTTTCTTTTTTCTTTTTTCTTATTTGCAGTTCCAACATTTAGCATAGTGCTTTACCCATAGTAGGTACTTCTTAAATATTTACTGACTATGACTTATCAGACTGGCAAAATGTGGTAAAAGATAAAGTCAATAATCAAAAAAGTATGCTAATAGCTGGTGTAGCTATGAATTAAACTATTTAAAAAAAAACAATTTTGAATTATGGAAGGGGAAGCTAGGTGGCTCAGCAGATATAGCACAGAACCTGGAGTCAGGAAGACCTCAGTTCAAATTTGGCCTCAAACAATTACTAGCCATGTGAACTTAGGCAAGTCACAACTTCTGTTTGCCTTATTAGTCCACCAGAGAAGGAAATGGCAAACCACTCCAGTATCTTTGCCAATAAAACCCCATGGACACTACTGGCATAATATGATCCACAAGGTCATAAAGCATCAGACACAACTGAGCAATAGCAGCTGGGTTGATAAGTCTTATAACTTTCCATCAACAGTGATGTTTTTCTTTACATTATTATATTCATAGTATATATTATTCTCTTGGTTCTACTTTCATCATTGTGCAAGTCTGTTTAGATCTTCCCTATACATACAAAAACATTCATAGTGGCACTATTTGTAATAAAAAACTGAAAACAAAGAAACCGTCAATTAGAAAGACAATGAAACATCCTTGCACATAAAAACAAATATGAGGAATCCAGAGAAACATGGGAAAACATATGCAAACTAATGTACAGTGAATTAAGAGTCAAAATTAATAAAATAATAACAAACTTAAGTTCCTACTATGTCCTGGGAGCTATGCCAAACCCTGGGGTTTCAAAGAAAGAGAAAGGGAAAAAGTCCCTGATATCAAGGAGTTCACAATCTAATAGGGAAAACAACAGGCAAATGACCATGTACAAACAAAATATATACAAGATAATTGATGACAAACAACAGAAGAAAGGCACTATCATTAAGGGAGATCAGGAAAGGCTTCTTATACAAGATGAAACTTGAAAGAAGTCAGAAGACAAAGGAGAGAAAATTCCAGACATAAATAAGAGTGATTTAAAATACTTGGCAGTTGGGAGATGGAGTTTCTTGTAAGAGAAACAGCAAAGAAGCCAGTGTGGTTGGGGTAAGAAGGTAGAAGGAATGAAATGAAAGACCAGAAAGGAAGAGGGGGATGCAGGTTATGAAGAATTTTAAAGGCCAAACAGATGGTTCTATCCTTGAGAAACAGGGAGTCACTGGAATTTATTGAATAAAGGAGCCAATATACAAAATGAATACAATGATGTAAAGGAAAACAACACTAAAAGACAATAAAAGGAAGTCTATTATATATATACATATATATGTATATATATATATGTATATATATATATAGAGAGAGAGAGAGAGAGAGAGAGAGAGAGAGAGAGAAGGGGAGGAGGGAGAGAGAGGCCACTACTTATTCTACAAATGAGTTGTTAAAGAACATTTTCTGTTAAGAAATGGCCAAACTTATTAGAGTATAAGGTACATGTGTTTTCATTTGAAATTGATTTTGGGAGGAATAGGGGAGGTAAGGCAATCGAGGTTAAGTGACTTGTCCAAGGTCACACAAGTGTCAAGTGTCTGAGGCTGGATTTGAACTCATGTCCTCCTGACTCCAGGGCAGGTGCTCAATTTACTGCGCCACCTAGCTGTCCCTGAAATTGATATTTTTGACAGTTTTACTTAACTTTTCTTTCAGGAAGATGAGAATTGTTTATTGGAGAGTGATAGGGGGAAAATAAGGGCCTCACATTCATCATCAGATCTAAGACTCCAGAAATCCAAGGAAGCAAAGGGTTCTTCTAATAAAACTCAAGATCATCTCTGGCTTCTGCCTCAAAGCACACAGGGTCAGTCAATAGAGAGTTTCTGTTGAATTGCTATTCCCTTTCAACACATACTCATTTTTTGCCCTCTTTGTGCCCCCCTGTTACAAAGAAGATAACAAAATAGAAGTGTGTTCAACACTAGTGAATAAAGTCCTGGCCCTGAAGTGAGGAAGATCTGAGTTCAAATCTACCCTTGGACATTCCTTAGCAGTAGTAACACCCTTGGCAAATCACTTAACCTGTTTTCCTCAATTTCCTGATCTACAAAATGAGGATAATATCTACTTTCCTGAGTAGATCCTTCCCATTAGGATCAAATGAAATATTTGGAAAGCACTTTGCAAACCTTAAATTGTCATATGCATAAGTTTTATTGTTATTATTAGCAATATTACCATCATGATCAATAACTTAAGTGCTCTGCTTCCACTCTACCCCCCTTTCTTCTCTTCTCCTCTCCCAAACTCCAATCACAGATTCTTGACTTTTTTATTCTTTTCTTTTAACCTACTTCATAGTCTACCCTCCAAATTCAGATTGTTTGTCAAATCCCTCCCTGATTCTACTTCTCTCATAAGTACCTCTTCTCTACCCCCGCTTTATTCCCATTTCCATGTTGAATTTAATGTGTTTATACACTAAACTCCTTGTTAGTGTAAATGTACATGTGTTTTCGATGCTCCTTCTCCCAGCTGCAATAATAGTGAAGCTCATAATGCTCCCCTTTCAACTGTCTTCTTATTCACTTTGATTATGTTCTACTGACTTCCACCTCCATTCTCCCCTATTTATTCTTCTTTCCTTCTCATTTCTTTCTTCTCAAGACTTTCTAGAGAGAACAAGACCAACCCCAGGTCCTGTATCATCTTAATTAACTAGTTTTATGATCCTTCAAGACATTAGGATTCTGAAAGAACTTTTGTGACTTCTCCTTCTATTGAAATGTAAGTGGAATACCACCATTCTGCCTCTTGATTTTGCATTTCAAAGTTTCTACTCAACACAGGTCTTTTCCTATCAGGGATGCTTGGAAATCCTCTATTTCAATTAAAAGTCTCCCTGCAGGATTATAGTCAGTCTTGCAGGTAAGATGTTGTTGTATGAAAATCATTATATTTTGCTTTTGGAGATAACATATTCCAAAATCTCCATTCCTTTATACTAAGTTGCCAGGCCTTACAGGATGCAGCATGGTTCTTTACTTGAATCTAGTACCTAAACTCTTTCTGGCTACTCACAATTTTTTATGTGACCTAAAGCCCCAAATTAAGGCTATAACATCACTTAAAGTTTTCATTTTACCAGTCTTTTCACACTGCCTTCTAGTTCCAAAAGAGCTGGACAATTTTTATATGTGATTTCTTGAAATAAGGTACTCAGGTGCCTTTTCTGATCATGATTTTTAAGTAGTCCAATAATCATTAAATGACCACTTTTGACCTGATTTGAAATTCAGGTTTTCTTGGTTTTTAAATAGGAAATGCCTTATATGTCCTTCTCTTTTTTTCAGACTTTTGATTTTTTTTTCCCTAATATTTCTTGTTTCCTTAAGTCACTGTTTTCGATTTGATCCATTCTAATTTTCTGGGTATTTATTACTTGATTAAGGTTTAACAAGTCCTGGATGAAATCATTTCTTCTCTTCCTCATTTTTTCCTCTGGAGTTCCCATTTCATTTATGATCTCCTTTTTTCATCTCTTGTGCCATTTCTTCCAGGAACTCATATTCATTCTGGTCAAGCTTTTCTTCTAACAGAGGTTCCCTTCTTGTGAACTTAATCTTTTTTGGGGAGGAGAAGGGGGTGTCTTAAGAGTTTGGGATTAAGAAAATTTCATTATTATTGATATCTTTTTCTATTATATTTACAACCTTAGTTCCTGAAATGGGATATTCTGTCAGGGATACTAGGGCTCTATTTGGTCTGTATCACCTGGGATCCTATGATTTTACTTTCATGGATGTCATTAGTACTCTGTGCTATCAGATTCTGGGTTCATCTATACAGCCTTTGGGCACAGTCTTACTTCTTGGCTCTCACAATAGCTCCCATCAGTATGAATCAAACATACTGAGCCTCTAGCAGGGGTGGGCAACCTGCGGCCTTAAGGCCACATGTGGCTCTCTAGGTCCTCAAGCACAACCCTTTGACGAAATACAAACTTCACAGAATAAATCTTTTTATTAAGGGGATTTGTTCTGTGAAATTTGGATTCAGTCAAAGGGTCACATGAATAGGATTTGTTCGATGAAGTTTGGATTCTTTCAAAGGGCCTCACTTAAGCACCCAGAAGGTCACATGTGGCCTGGAAGTCACAAGTTCCCCACCCCTATAAGATTATCACAGGCTGACTCCTCTCCTTTGAATCTTAGCAATTCTCATTCCCAGATACAACCTCAAGAGTTCGGACTACAGGTATCGGACTACTCTGGGGTTTCCTTCTCTGTACACTCAGATCTTCAAGTTCCCTGGTACACAGCACTACATTTTTTCAGGTATCCTTGGGGCCTTCTTGGTCCGCAATGGAAGGGCTTGAGAGCAACGTACTCACCCCTCAACTTTTCTGACTTGACCTCTACTTTATTTATCCCTTTAATTTCTTAAATACTAGTTGAGTATGTGGCATTGTACTTAATTAAAAGGACATAGGATATATATATATGAAAAAAGAGTTCATCCAATTGCTGGTTCATCCAGCATTATGCCCCCTTAACTATGGGCATTCCTCAAGGCTCTGTCCTAGAGATATAGGTGTTCCTCAAATATCGACCCACCCCTTTTTCTCTTTACATTCTCTTTCTTATTGACTTCAGTTCCCAAAGTTTTATCATACCTATACTGATGACTTCCAGATCTAGCCAGGCCTAGATTTTTCCCTTAGACCTTTAATTCTACATCACCACTTGCCTATCAGAATTTCAAAATAGGTTATTCTAGATACCTCTCAAACTCAACATGTTCACAACATAACTCTTATCTTTACCCCAAGCATCTTTACCCTCCAGCACCAAAAATTTTAGAATTCATTAATTTGCATTTGAAGAATAGTACAACTAATTTTCAAGGCTAGAGGGCAGGTCTAATATATGTGAGATAGATATATACATACATAGACATACATAGTTATTTTACTATATATGGCCATGTTAAAGCAAATATGATTTGGCTAAAAGTCAGGTTTCAATTTCTTGGCTCTACTACTTCTTGCTTCTCTCTGACATTGGGCAAATCTTATCAGCTCTCTGAATCTCAATTTGCTCCTTTAAATTTATAATACTACTTGATTCACCTCTCTTGCGTAGTGGTTGTAAGGAAAGCTCTTAGTAATCTGTAATAGTGCTATATAAGTAACCATAAAGGGTGTAAAGTACTTTGTAAGTTTCAAAATCACTATATTTAGGTTGAACAAGTTGTGGTATGTGATTATGATCGAATATTATTGTACTATTAAAAATGATGAGCAGGATCCTCTCAGAAAAACCTAGAAAGACAAAGTAACAGCAATTTTGTAAGATGATCAGCCATTAATGATTTAGCTATTCTCAGCAATACAACAATATCTATCTCCAGAGAAAAACTGAAGCATACTTTTTGCAGGCAGCAGGTAGAGAGTGGAAATGATATTTTGAGAAGTGTCATGGAGGTCTACTTCTGAGAAAGATGAGGCAAATGCTATTCAGTCTGGTAATTGGCGTGGGCAGAAAGATGAGGCTAATGACTTAAATGCAGGCACCATGATTTAGAAATGGCAGACAGGAACTGAAGATGAGAGAGATGAGCTGGATATGTAGACATAGCAATCATCTCCATAGATGATGCTATCCCTTAAAACCTACATCTCTCTCTCTCCTTTCATGGTCAGGTTGATAAGAACTCTCTATTGTAGATGCTTCCACATTCTACCTCCAAACTTCTCAGCCCCTTACAACTATGCTTCAGGTCAACGACTCCACTAAAACACTCTCTCCAAAGTAATCAACAATCTTAACTTCCAAATCCAATCATCTTTTTTGTAGTTCCTTTCCATCCTGATGTGTGCTGCTTCTGACAGTGCTGACCACTGATTCTTCTTTAAAATGTTCTCCTTTGCCTTGTATCCTCTTTCCTCTTCTACTCTCTCTTTCTCTCCTTCCTATTCCTTCCTCTCCTTGCTCTCACCCACCATCCCTTTCTCTCTTCTTTTAAATATCACACTACTCTTCATTCTCTTCTGTTGAATGATCATCCATCTCCTGATGCCTTGGTTTGAATATCATCTAAAGGTCTACCCTGAGCCCTTTTCTTTATTTTCTCTCAATGATCTTTTTTTCTCCAGTATACAACTTCTGAGTAATCGCAAAACTTTTAATGACCCCACACATCCCCCTGAAACAAAAGCCTATCTCTTTAAATACCCATATAGTCTTCTACAAAGTCCTAATTCAATGTTTCATCATAGCTGGAGGTTCTCAAAGGTTACATAAGCTGAAAACAAGCTCTGACAAATTCTACACTGCTGGAAAGTCTGTGAGTATATGGTATCAGCTATAGACTGAATCTGTTTTCTAAGAACAGTCTATCATCAGAAGAGGCTTATCAGAAAATTGGCCATCTAGTGATGAATTCTTTGATGATAGCAACCCAGTAAAGAAAGAAAAAATATAAAATGGCCCTCCATTCTGTATAGGTCCCTCCTTCAGTGGGCATAGAAAAGTGATAGAAAAGGGAGAAAGCGAGAGTTAAGGATCACAGTTTTAAGTTAGTTATTGATCTTTTAAATGAGTTCCTTTTCCAGTCACCAATGAGTGGATAGTGAAGGAAGTGAATCATCTCAAATTTGGTATTTCACAATGAACTAAACCAGAAGACAAAAGAAACATACATCTAAATGGAAGAACAAGTCAAAGATTCTCCTTAAAATTAGCTGTGTGTGTGCAGTAAGACAGCCATATTGTTAAAGGAACCCTCAAAATTAGAACAAATAAAAATGAGAAATATATGACAGATGAAACAACTCAATCTTGACCTATTTAAATTAGTTACTGATGATTAGGAAAATGAGATATGGATGAAAAAAATGGAGTACAATAACTTCCTTCATAAATTTAATCAACATAAATAAACTGCCACAAGACCAAAAGAGTCTAAAACCATCTGCATCACAAAACAGAGAGAAATAGCAGACAAAAGAAATACTGGTTTAGAAACTTCATTTCTAAAATCTTACAGAGAATGAGGGTGAGCGATTGTGAACAATGGAGAAAAAAAAATTAAAGAAAAGCTTCACAAAATACTTGAGTAAGTAAAAGTTAACCCAAAAGAATAAAACTATGAAGACAATAAACTGAGGAGAAAAAAGGGGAAAAGATTCGTAAAGATATTTATAACAAATTCTTTTCATTACATTTAACATTACCATCCCTGATGGGCTTATAAAGCATGGATTTTTAACCTTTTTTGTGATATACTGAGAAATCTCATGAAACCTAATAAGTACATTTTCAAAATAATGTTTTTAACTGTAGAAAATAGGATTACAACTCTGGGGAGTCAAGACAGAGGAGTAAGGCAGGAATTTGCCTAAGTTCTCCCAAATTCCACTCCAAACAACTTTAAAATAATGCCTCAAAAAACCAGGAAAGTCTCTTAAAAACCAGAATTCTACAGTGTGTTGTTTACAAAAAAATTGAAGCATTTGAAGCAGAATAAAGGTAAGGGGATAGAGCAGAAACTAATGTGCTTCAGCATAAGTGAAAAAAAAAATAATAGAAGTAGCAATCATGATGTCCAACAAATCAAAAGCAAAAACAGATTTAATTAAAGAAAGAAGGAAACTGAATCTTGCTTAAAGGTACCACAGACAACGAAAAAATGTCAATACTAAACATATATGCACAAAATGGTATAGCATTCACATTTTTAAAGGAAAAATTTAATGAGTTACAGGAGGAAATGAATAGTACCATTATACAAGTGGTAAACCTCAACTTTCCCCTCTCAGAATCAGATAAATCTACCCAAAAAAAACAAACAAAAAAGAAAGAAGTTAAGGAGGTGAATAGAATTTTAGAAAAGTCAGCTATGATAGGTGTCTGGAGAAAATTAAATGGGAAGGGAAAAAAAAAACCTTTTACTTACCAGTACATGACACCTACACAAAAACTAACCACATATTAAGATATAAAAAACTCAAGGGGCAGCTAGGTGGAAGAGTGGATAGAACACTAGTCAGAGTCAGAATGATCAGAGTTCAAAACTAGCTTCAAACACTTGACAATTACAAGTTGTATGACCCTGGGCAAATCATTTAACCTTGGCTGCCTTAAAAAAAAAAAAAAAAAAAAACCACCTCATTACAATGCAGAACAGTAGAAATATTAAATGCATCCTTTTGAGATCAAAATGCAATAAAAATTACATCCAACAAAAGTCCATAGAAAAACAAATTAAAAATTAATTTGGAAACAAAATAATCTAATTTTAAAGAACGAATGGGTCAAAGAATAAATCACAAAAACAATAAATTTCATTAAAGAGAATGACAACAATGAAACAATAAACCAAAATTTATAGAATGCAACCAAAGCAGTACTTGGGGGAAATTTAATATCTGTAAATGCTTACATCAATAAAACAGAGAATAAGCACATCAATAAAGTAGGAATTCAACTAAAAGAACTAGAAAAAAGAACAATTAAACCCCAAATTGGACATCCTAAAAATCAAAGGAGATTAATAAAACTGTAAGTAAGGAAAACATTGAACTAATAAAACCAGAAGCTAGTTTCAAGAAAAAAAAAACCCAAAACAGATAAACCATGGTTAATGATATAAAGAAAAAAATCAAATTACCAGTATCAAAAATAAAACGGATGAATTCACCACAAATGAAGAGAATATTAAAGCAATTATTAGGAGTTACTTTCCCAACTATATGCCAATAAATCTGACAATCCAAGCAAAATGTATGCATATTTACAAAAAAAAAAAATTTGTCCAGGTTAATGTTAGAAGAAACAGAATCACAGACCCAGCAAAACTGAGTATCATCTTTCAGGAAAAATATGGTCATTCAGTGAAATAGAGGACTTTCAAGCATTCTTAATAAAAAACCAGAGTTGAATAGAAAATTTGACATCCAGATACAAGAAGCAAGAGAAGCTTGAGAAGGTAAACAGGGAAAAGAAATCATAAGCCACTGATAAAAGTTGAACTATTAACATTCCTACATGGAAAAACGATAATTTTAACTGATGAAACTTTTCTCAGTATGAAAACAGTTGAAGGGAATAGAAATATATGTATCTCAGAGGGTATACAGACGTATGAATACATGTGTGAATGTCTGTATATACGCTTACAGGTATACATAGATAGAGGGCACAGGACCAATTTAATAGGAAGGGATGATACTTGAAAGGTGAAATTAAGAGGTGAGAAATGGGGAGAAAATTTATAACTCAAAATCTGACAGAAATTAATGATGTAAATCAGAAGTTAATAAAGCATTTGAAAAATGAAAAAATAAAAATAAATTTAGCTGGAAAAAAAAAACTGCTGGGAAAACCAGAAAATGGTACTGATGAAATTAGGTATACTTCAATATCTCCCACCATAAACCAAGACAAGGTCAAAACTGGCACATGATTTAGACATAAAGGGTGATATCATGGGGAGCAGAAAATAGTTTACTTGTCAGATCTATGGCTAATAACCAAACAAGAGACAGAAAGCATTACATAATATAAAATAGATAATTTTGAATATATTAAATTCAAAAGCTTCTGCATAAATAAAATCAATGCAGTCAAGATTAAAAGGAAAGCAGAGAGCTGAGAAACATTTTTTACAATCAAGTGTCGAATTTATAAGAATACAAGGCATTCCCCAATTGATAAATGGTCAAAAGACATGAATGGCAGTTGTCAGATGAAGAAGTAAAAGTTACAGTCATAAGTAAATATCTGTTCAAACAAGGAAGGAGAAATGGGGAAGGGCTGACACGAAGCTCACTCTCACCAACCAGCATTCAAAGGAGGGGTGAAAACAGAAGTTTGCGTACAAAAATACGTTTGACTCAACAGAGAAATAGGAGAAGGAAGGAGTAATTAAAGGAAACAAAGTTTAAGGAAGAGATTAAAACTAAGCAAAACAAACTCTAAGGATACACAAAACCATTTATATCTCTTTGAAGTGGTAATAAAAGGGAAATTGAGGGAGTATACATCAAATGAAAGAATGGCAGGACAAGTTATGGTATATCAATAATATGGAATACTATTTTGCTCTAAGAAATTATGAAGGGAATAGTTTTGGTAAAACCTAAGACTACTTGCAAGAAATGATAATGAGAGGGGTGGTTAGGTGACGCAGTGAATAGAGCACCAGCCCTGGAATCAGGAGGACCTGAGTTCAAATCCGGCCTCAGACACTTAACACAAAACTAGCCGTGTGACCTTGGGTAAGTCACTTGACCCCAATTGCCCTACCTTCCAAAAAGCAAAACAAGAAATGATAAGGTGTGAAATAAGCAGCAGCAAAAGAATATTTTATACACTGAGGACAATAATGTAAAGACAAAAACCAATACCTAGGAACTGCAACCATCCAAGTTTCCAGAGGACTCATGATGCAACATGCTACCCACCTAGTAAAAAGGTAAAATACTCACATTGCAAAATGAGACGTATTTGTACACTTTCCACCTGGCTGCTCATCTGGATTTCACCATGCCTCTTTTTGCATCTCTGACATTGACAACAGTGCCTGAAATATAGCTGGCACTTAATCAGTGTTTACTGATTAAGCATTGCCCCTGAGAGCCTCTCACAGATTCTCTATCTCATCACTTCCTGTCGTCATGCCCCGCCCCGCCCCACCCTCGCACCCTTCTTCTCCATTAGACTAGCAGGCCCCTGAGAGCAGGAACTGTCTTTTCCCCTTCTTTGTATCCCAGCAGTTAGCGCAGTCCCTGACACACAGCAGGTCCTTAATAAGTGTTTGCTGACTGACAGACCGTCGTGTTCATTTGCTTTGCATGACTAAATATATTTGTAAAGGGTTTTGTTTTTCTTTTGTTCTCAACAGAAGGAGGGAGAAAGATGGTGGATTTTTGCTGAATTAAAATTTTTTTTAATTTAACTTAAAAAAAGGTTCCTATACTCAAGAAGGTCACATGACAATGGGAGAAAAAACTATGTACAAAAAGGATATATCCAGTGTAGATAAAAGTAATCTCAGAAGGGGACAGGGAAATATAATTCTTTATACTTCTACCTCCTTAAACTCAAACTATTCCACAATCCAAATACTCCAATCTAATATATAATGTATGCTTCATTTTAAGTATTTTACAAAACTTGAAGTTTACAGAGAACAAAATACAAAAAACCTAAAGGCTTGTTAATCATAAAATACAAGTTATATAGCAGCCTCTACTAGAAAAGAATGGTCACCTTAGATCACACAACAGAATAACAAAATTAAAGACAGGAAACAAAGTTCCAGAATCTACAAGTGTGTGAAGTGTTCTCACCTCCCTTACTTATCACCCTTTTGGAGAAATTAGTCTGGGAAAGAGCAGGTGCTAAGAGCAAAGACAGGGTTCACTTGGGAATTAATAACTCTTACTTTGTGTTGGAAACAGACAATAGAAGGTCATTAAAAACCCTCTGGACAGAATCCACAAAATGACAGAGAAAAGCTAAGCTCCCGCTGAGGACAGCCTGGCAGGCTGGCAGCAAGGAGGCAGTGCAATGCTCTGGGAGCCAAACCCAGCCCCATTAGAGCCAGAGGTCTTAGCCCTAGATCACCAGCAGCTGTGGCCATTTCCAGAATTATCAACCCATAGATGCCAAGGACAAAGCAAGAGATCAGTGCAGTGTGGACTTTGGGACCTGGGAATCCGGCCTTTGCCCCCCGGGGGAGAAGTGGCCGAGGCAACACAGCCCTATAAGCGCTGCCACATGGCAGCTTCAGCTCCTGGTCTGCAGAGTGAAGGGGGACCAAGCCACTAGTCTGAGGGGTAATTGCTCTTGCATTAACCTGCTTGGATCTGGATTGCTGTCTAGGGTGGAGGTCCTGGGGTGCGTGACCAGCTTGCCAGAGCAGGTGGAGGCTTCAGAGAGTGCACCCAACCAATACCTTTGGCAGATGAGAAAAACCCAGAGTTTGGAATAAAGCTCCCATTTCTGGTAGCGGAGTTCTACTGTGGCAAAAAGCCCTAAAGTCAAGCAATTGAGTGGCAACATGAGCAGGCAAAGGAAGCAAATCACACAGAGCAACCAAACTTTACACTCCTATTTTGGGGACAAAAATGATCAAAGCATGGAACAGGAGGAAGATAGCAAAGTCAGAACTCCTGCACCAAAAGCTTCCAAGAAAAATATGAGCTGGTTACAGGACATAGAGGACCTTAAGAAGGATTTTGAAAACCAAGTAAGAGAAGTAGAGGAAAAATTGGGAAGAGAAATGAGAATCATGCAAGAAAATTATGAAATAAATTAATAAAGACCAAAAAAAAAAAAAAGAAAATTATGAAATGAGAGTCAACAGCCTAACTGAGGAAAATCAAACCTTACAAAATAGACTAACTCAAATGGCAAAAGAGGCTCAGAAAGGCAATGATGAGAAGAATGCCTTAAAAAGCCAAATTTGCCGGATGGAAAAAGAATCTCAAAAGCTCACTGAAAAGAATCATTCCTTCAGAATTAGATTGGAGCAAATGGAATCTAATGACTTTATGAGAAATCAAGACACTATTAAACGGATCCAAACAAATGAAAGAATAGAAGAAAATGTGAAGTATCTCATTGGAAAAACCACTAACCTGGAAAATAGATCCAGCAGAGAAAATTTAAAAATTATTGGACCACCTGAAAGCCATGATCAAAAAACGAACCTAAAAATCATCCTTCAAGAAATTCTCAAGGAAAACTGCTCTGATGTTTTAGAATCAGAGGGCAAAATAGAGATTGAAAGAGTCCACAGATCACCTCCTGAAAAAGATCCCCAAAAGTAAACTCCAAGGAATATTATAGCCAGGTTCCGGAATTCCCAGATCAAGAAGAAAATATTACAAGCAGCCAGGAAGAAACAATTTCAGTAATGTGGCAACACAATCGGGATAACTTAGGACCTGGCAGCTTTACATTGAGGGATCAAAGGGCTTGGAATATGATATTCCGGAGGTCAAAGGAGCTGGGATTAAAACCAAGAATCACCTACCCAGCAAAACTGAGTATCATGTTCCAGGGGAAAACACGGTCATTCAGTGGAATAGAGGACTTTCAAGCATTCTTGATGAAAAAAACAGAGTTGAATAGAAAATCTGACATTCAGATACAAGAAGTGAGAGAAGCTTGAGAAAGTGATTCACAAAATCCCTAAAGATATACATGGAGAATGACTCAGAAATGAAAGAGTTCATCCTTGTAGATTAACAGATGCTCCAGAGCTTCAAGTGCCCCTCTTCATAATTTTCACTGTTATCTACCTCATCACTCTGGTGGGGAACCTGGGAATGGTGGTGATTATCTCTTGGGATTCTCGTCTCCACACACCCATGTAGTTTTTCCTCAGTAACCTCTCTCTGGTAGATTTTGGTTACTCGACAGCCATTACTCCTAGAGTGATGATGACTGGGCTCTTCACAGGCAACAAATGCATCTCTTACAATAGTTGTGCTGTACAAATATTCTTCTTCGTTATCTTCTGGCTGCTATGGCTTATGATTGCCATGTAGCTGTGTGTAAACCCCTCCATTACACCACCAGCATGACATCTAGTATATGTGCTGGTCTAGTCATTGGCTCTTATTTCTGTGGTTTTCTGAACTCTTCCATTCACACAGGAAATACCTTCAGCCTCTACTTCTGCAGTTCCAATGTGGTTCCTCACTTTTTTTGTGATATTCCCCCCCTTCTTGGATCTCTCTTGCTCTGACATACACATCCAGTGAATTAGTGGTTTTCTTTGTTGTGGGATTCAATGTCTTTTTTGCCATTTTCATCATATTGTTATCCTATTTATTAATTTTCATTGCCATCTTGAAAATGCACTCAGCTGAGGGCCGCCAAAAAGCCTTCTCCACCTGTACTTCCCACCTCACAGCTGTGTCCATATTCTATGGGACAATCATCTTCATGTATTTACAACCCAGTTCTAGTCATTCCATGGACACAGACAAAATGGCATCAGTCTTTTACACCATGGTCATCCCCGTGCTAAACCCCCTCATCTACAGCTTGAGAAACAAGGAAGTTAATAGTGTTTTTAGGAAAGTTGTTGAGGGTACAAAGTCTTTATTAGGCCTCTAATTTTAATTAAAGAACCCCATATGGATTTTTATTCCTCACTGTGACCTTTAAAGTACATCTATAATTCTCACACCCTAATTACCTCCTATGAATCAAGGGGCCTAAATTCTCCCTCTCCATCCTAAAGGGGAGCATCTACTTTCAACATTTGATTCTGTTATTTGCCATTTTTAGAAATTTGAGGCATCTGAATATTTCCTCAGAACTCCTGTCCTCTGTTGATGATACTTTTTGAAATTTAAAGAGTCCATTGATCTTTTCAAAGAAGCTTAAAAATATTCTCATAACATCAAGTGGTATGAGATAGTTTAATGGAACTAGCCCTTGTGAGCCTGTCATTTGCACTCTGTAACTCTGGGTAAGTCACTGTTTAAGTGACTTAGGGATCATCATCCTTGTAATAATTATCTCAAAGGATCACTAAAAGTTATGGAAGAAAATAAAACTATTTTTCTCTCTGAACTTTTGCATTTGGGGATGGTGGTGAAGTTGTGACTTGGAAGGGATTAAGCATATAGAATTCCCACTGGGGTAACTTCCTTTACTATTGCAGATTGAAAACTCTTGAGTAATTTATAATCTTATTCTTTTTTTTTTTGCTTGTTGGAGGGCAATTGGGGTTGGGGATTTGCCCAAGGTCACACAGCTAGTTTTTGTGTTGGGTGACTGAGGACGGATTTGAGATCGGGTCCTCCTGACTCCAGGGCCGGTGCTCTATTTGCTGCACCACCTAGCCGCCCCTTATAATCTTATTCTTGTTCATTATTTTGTTCAGTCTCGAATCTTTGTAAAATGAAAATAAAGATCCTAAATTAACTGGGGGAAAAAAAACCTTCTGGTACAATGTATCCAAAAAGCACAATGTGTCAAACACTTTTTAGAGGGTGAACATAACTGCAATTTCATCAGTGAGGGATAATAGAAATGCCTTCACCCCTCTTGCAAATTTATACCTCATATGTAACATTCAATGAATCAGGCGCAGAAATGCTAAGTATCCAGCCTATGATAATATAGTCATTTTGTGTCAGAAGCAGAACTTGCACTCAAGGTTTTTTGTCTAATGCGCTCTTATCTATAATGTCTGACTGACTGCTTCTTGCCCTACACACAGGAAACAGAAAAAAATTTATGATGGATTTCAGCAAATGTTTTGCAAAGAGTTATCATCCCTAAACTTTTTCTTCAAGATATCCCAACTCATCTGAATTACCCTACATGCAAGTTATGCATATATTTTCCATTCCTCAAGTTTTTTTTTTATTATATTATGGACGAATATTTCAAAACTATGTGAAAAACACTGTGTTAGCAATATAGATGTATCCTGCTATAAAGATAACAATTTGCATTTATATAGTACTTTAAGATTTGCAAAGCACTCTACAATATTATCTTATTTTTCCAACAACCCTGAAAGGAAGGTGCTACTATTATCTCCATTTTACAGATGAAAAAACTGAAGCACAGAGATATTAGGTGACTTGCCCACAGCCACACAGCTAATAAGTGTCTGAGGCTTAATTTGAACTCAGGATTTTATAACTATAAGTTCAATATTTTACCTGCTGCTACCTCCAAGAAAATTACCTCTCATTAGGTGACAGCATACAAGGTAATATATGTATAAATATATAGACACCTTCAAAAGTTGTACACTTGGTTCCAATAATGCTATTACCCATATGGAAGTTTTCTGCAGCTCCTCTTTTGCCCTCAGAGATTAAAGAAATCTTCTGAATAACTTCAATAGCAACAAACTTTATTCCAGAGTAAACTTAATTTTTATAGTCAAAATTAATAACTGAATTTATGTAGTACTTTAAATGTTTATAAAGTGCTTTGCATATGCTATCTCATTTAATATTCACAATACTCCCATGAGGTAAGTATTACCATTATCCCCATTTTACAGATGAGGAAACTGAGGTGATGTGACTTGCCCAGGATCACAAAGCAAGCAAATATATGACACAGGATTCAAACTCAGGTGTTCCGACTGACTCCAGTGATGTAACCACCATTACAAAATCCAGCCACTAAGGTCCTATTACAATATCTTATTTTAGCATCAAGATGATATTGAGTTTTCAAGCTCCAAAAAAAAGTCCTACCAAATTGGAATGATTTCAAACACAAGCGGAAATGAGAGGACTACCTAGTTCAGGTGATAATTTTTTTCAACCAAAATTCATTAAAACCTTTCATTAAAGCATACAGGAATTCTAAACTGCTATAGTAGGAAGTGGACTTACACTAAAAAAACAAGAAAAATATATCATCTGTAATAACCTGATTACTTGTAACATCATTAGATATCATGATCAAGTTAGGTCACAGAATATCAAGATGACAGATTTTGAGCTGGAAAGAACCTCAGAAGCCAACAAATCCAATGCCCTCACTGACAGACTGAAGTACAGACAGTGATCTGCCCAGGGTCTCACAGCTAGAGTCTGAAGTAGAATTTGAATCAAGGCCCTCCTGACTCAAAGTCCAGTATCATATGCACTGTGCTATACAGCCTTTCCTACTAATTAATAAGGTAACATTATTAATTAAATTAAATTAATTTTAAAATTTAACTAATTAATAAGGTAACAATTTTCCCAAAATCTAAGTTGAACTATTAAACATTTGTTTTCTTATATACTCAAGCTGAAAGTATTTCCAAAAGAAAAATTCCAACAATACTTGAGCATTACTAATATCATAGAACAAAATTTAGAGCATCTCATGGTGAAACCACTCTTAGAATGTTTCATATGCATTTTAAAAAAAACCTACTAGGAAGTATACAATAAATGCTTCATGAAATACACATACATAAAAACACATATTAAGTGCTATCAAAATTTTGTAGAGAGAGAAATCACTGTTGCCAAGGGACAGGAATGTGCACAGTACATTCAAAGCTATAAAGAGAGAGAAATCTTAGCTGGTGCAAATGGTGTTCAATGGGGGAAATAAAGACGGAGAAACAAGTTGGAGTCAGTTGATGAGGACTCAGTTCTACTATTTTTCACATCATTGCGTAAAAGTTGAAAAAATAAACAGTAGTCAGCAAAACTTACTACAAATACTCTATTTAAGACCAAAAGTCATGGCATATTCCTCATGAAGTTCAAAATAGATTCATAATCAATGTGATCCCATCACACAGCCTGAGAATTTCAACTTAAGAAGAACTGAGCAAATTATCTTACAGAAACTCTTTAAAGATTATTGGTTACAAACTACTGCTAGTCCCACACTGATTACCAAATCAATTGTTAAATGTATTTATTTAATATCACTCTGGTGTCAGAACTTTCAGTGCTTTGAGATATTAAGAATATATCTATTCAAATGTCCCATGGATGACACTTTTGCCCTTTCAGGCAGCTAGCAGATCTCAACAGATAGCCTATGTTGTCTGATTACTATAAAACACAAATTTGTTTTGACAAATTTCAGACCTATGATAACTATCGAATAGTACAAAGCACCAAAAGTCTAAAAGGATTTTCCCTATCTGGATTTTTTTTAGAAATAGGATCACAGAAAAAGTAAAAGGGCACAGTCAAGATGGCAGGGTAAAAGCAAGCCCAAGCCACCTCCAATACCTGCAAAATATGACTCTAAATAAATTTGAGAGCTACCGAGCCCACAAAGTGACAGAGAGAAACAAATCTCCCACTGAAGGCAGCCTGGCAGGCCAACAGGAAGGGTCTATCACACCGAGCTGGGAGCCGAGTGTAGTCCCATGTAAGCCCTGCAATTCCAGACCCAGGGCGGCCCCAAACAGCAGCGCCTAGAGCAGACTTCAGGAAAGTGAATCACCAGCATCTGTGGCAGTTTCCAGACTTCTCAACCCACAAACACCAAAGAGAAAGTAAAAGGTCAGGGGCAGCTAGGTGGTACAGTGAACAGAGCACCAACCCTGAAGTCAGGAGGACCTGAGTTCAAATCTGGTCTCAGACACTTAACACTTACTAGCTGTGTGACCTTGGGCAAGTCACTTAACCCCAACTGCCCTACCTTTTCCCCTCCAAAAAGCAAGCAAAAAACAAAAAGGAAAGGAAAAGGTCAGTGAGGAACTCTGTTGGAACTCGATGAGAGAAGAGCACAATCCGGCCCCTGTTCCTGGGGTGAAAGGTGGCTGAGGCATGTGCTGCCATGTGGCTGCCTCGTGAGCTCCTGGCCTGCAGACTGTCAGGGGAACAAGTGACAAGAGGGCAATCACTCTTGCACTGACCTGCTTGGATCTGGATCACTGTCTAGGGTGAAGGTCCTGGGGTGAGAAAGACCAGTGTGCCAGAGCTTGTGGTGGCTGTAGAGAGGGTGCCCTCCTCAGACCTCTGACAACATTTGCGGAAAACCTCAGCAATTTGGGACAAAGTTCTCTCCACTCTGGAAGCAGAGTTCTACCATGGCAAAGAGCTCAAAAGGCAAGTAATTGCTTGTAAGATGAGCAAGTAGAGGAAGCACAATCAGACCACAGAATCCTTTTCTGGGGACAAAAAGGATCAAAGCATGGAATAGGAGGAAGACAACAAAGTCAGAACTCTTGCACCAAAAGCTTCCAAGAAAAATATGAACGGGTCACAAGCCATGGAAGAGTTCAAGAAGGATTTTGAAAATCAAGTAAGAGAAGTGGAGGAAAAATTGAGAAGAGAAATGAGAATGATGCAAGAAAATCATGAAAAGAAAGTCAACAACCTGACTAAAGAAAATAACACCTTAAAAAGTAGATTAACTCAAATGGCAAAAGAGGCCCAAAAAGCCAATGAGGAGAAGAATGCCTTAAAAAGCCAAATTTGCCAGATGGAAAAAGAATTTCAAAAGCTCAATGAAGAGAATCATTCCTTCAGAATTAGATTGGAGTAAATGACTTTATGACTATGAGAAATCAAGATACTATTAAAAAGATCCAAACAAATGAAAAAAAAGAAAATGTGAAATATCTCATTGGAACAACCACTGACCTGGAAAATAGATCCAGCACAGATAATTTAAGAATTAATGGACTACCTGAAAGCCATGATCAATAAAAGAACCTAGAAATCATCCTTCAAGAAATTCTTAAGGAAAACTGCCCTGATATTTTAGAACCAAAGGGCAAAATAGAAATTGAAAGAATTCACCAATCACCTCTTGAAAAAGATACCAAAAAGAAAATTCCCAGGATAATATTATAGCCAGGTTCTGGAGTTCCCAGATCAAGGAGAAAAAATTATAAGCAGTCAAGGAAAAACAATTTGAATACTGTGGAAACACAATCAGGATAATGCAAAATTTAGCAGCTTCTATACATTAAGGGATTGAAAGGCTAGGAATAGGATATTCCTAAATCCAAAGGAGCTAGGATTAAAACCAAGATCACCTACCCAACAAAACTGAGTATAATGCTTCAGGGGAAAATATGGTCATTCAATGAAATAGAGGACTTTCAAGTATTCTTGATGAAAAAACCAGAGCTGAACAGAAAATTTGACTTTCAAATACAAGAAGCAAGAGAAGTATGAGAAGATAAACAGGAAAAAGAAATCATAAGGAACTTATTAAAGTTGAACTATTTATATTCCTACATGGAAAAATGATAATTTTAACTCATAAGACTTTTCTCAGTATGAGGATAGTTGAAGGGAATATATATGTATATATATGCATACATACATATATATGTATAGGAGCGTGTATATGTATATAAATACATATGTAAGTGTGTGTATATGTGTATATATAGACAGAAGGGCACAGGATCAGTTGAAAAGGAAGGGATGATATCTAAAAAACAAAATTAAGAGGTGAGAGAGGAATATAATGAGAGGAGAAAGGGAGAGATAAAATAGGGTAAATTATCTCATATAAAAGAGGCAAGAGAAAATTGTTACAATGGAGGGGAAGAGCGGGAAGGTGAAAAGGAATGGGACAACCTTACTCTTGTTGAATTTAGCTTA
Organism: Petaurus breviceps papuanus; assembly: GCF_028583685.1. Lineage (NCBI taxonomy): Eukaryota > Metazoa > Chordata > Mammalia > Diprotodontia > Petauridae > Petaurus > Petaurus breviceps. The sequence continues at coordinate 14,725,631 of NW_027187359.1, read as the reverse complement.
AGGAGGGATTAACATACACACTCATTTGGGTATCTTACCCTACAGGAAAGTATGGGGGAAGGGGATAAGAGGGGGGATGAGAGAATGAAGGGCAGATTGGGGTAGAGAGTAGTTAGAAGCACATTCTTTTGAAAAGGGACAGGGTCAAAGGAGAAAATAGAATAAGTGAGGGGGCAGGATGGGATGGAGGGAAATATAGTCTTCCACAATATAACTACTATGGAAATGTTTTGCACAACTACACATGTACAACCTATATTGAACTCCTTATCTTCCCAGTGGGGGTGGGTGAGGAGGGAAGGGAAAGAATCTGGAAATCAAAATTTTAAAAACAAATGTTTAAAAAACAATTTTTTTTACATGCAACTGGGAAATAAGATATACAGGGGTATAGAAATCCATCTTACCCTACTAGAAAGTTACAGGGGGATGGGGAAGAAGATGAGAGAGCAGAATGGGGGAAGGGGTGTTCAGTAGGCTCACTATCTTGGGGTAGAGGGTAGGGGAAAGATGGGAAGAAAATGTGTAATTCAAAATCTTGTGGAAACGAATGTTGAAAACTAAAAATAAATTTTAAAAATTAAAAAGAAATGGGATCACAGGATTAGAAGGGACTTTAAAAATCTCCTATTCCAATTCCCTTTTACAGATGGAAGAAACTAAGCCCTAGAAAAGTGATTTTTCCCAAGGTTATACAAGCATTAAGTATCCAACAACAGAATTCAAACTAAAGTTCTCTGACATAAGATCACACACCATATTCCTAACTCATCATGATTTAATAAGTCTCAACTAAAATTGCATCTTTTACAGGAAAATTTTCCCAATCCCTCTTAGTTCTAGTGCCTTCTGTCTGTTAATTTTTCCTATTTATCCTGAAGATAGATTTCTCTATATATGTCTTGTGTCCCCCACTAGATTGTTAGTTCCTTGAGGACAGAGACATCTTTTGCCTTTTCTATCCCCAGAGCTTAGCAAGTGTCTAGCACACACTAGATGTTTACTAATTTGTTTATTTCACTGCACTTCTGTACCTCCTTTTCCATTCTCCAAATAAAAGTAAACAGTTAAAATGTTGGTATCAGTTGGAAAAACTAGAACTGAGTCAAGCTTGACTTTTTTCTAGCAGATACCCTAAGGCACAGGACTTAAAACTTAGCACATTCTTCCTGTATCACTTCCAGTAAGTTTTCCTATTTAGCTGCCCTATTATTTATGTACTTCACATTCAGTCCTATTTGAAATACTTTTTTTGTTAGGCAGCTAGGTGGTGAAATAGATATAGCACTGGACTATATATTGAGTTTAAATTCAGCACAAGGACGCTCATTACTACCTGTGTTACCCTGAAGTCATAATCTCTCAGCCTCTGTGTTCTCCATTTGTGAAAAGAAACTAAGAGGTTAGAATCAACAGCCTCAAAGGTCACTCCCAGCTCTAAATCTATGATCCTATGAATGTTGTCAAAAAAAAACCAACAAAAACAACAAAAAAAACACTGATGTTAGTCAGTGTGAATAAGAGCATACACATATTTCCGGGCATGTAATTTTTAACAACAGAATCCACAATCAATTTTCTTCTCAGAAAATGTATAACAGAAAGCAGGAAGGAAGGGAAGGACAGATGAGGAAGGGAGGCAGGAAGGAAGGAATTCATTAAATACCTGCTATTATGTGCCAGATACCGTGCTAAGCACTTTACAAATATTATCTCATTTTATCCTCACAGTAACTCTGGGAAATAGGTGCTATTATTTTCATTTTACAAATGAGTACATTGAAACAAAAACTAAACAGCTAATAAGTGTCTAGCCTGGATGCAAGCTCAAGTCTTCCTGACTCCAAGTCCAGCATCTATTCATTGTGCCACTTTGCGACCTCACTTTGCAAATGTTACCTCATTTGATCCTCACAACAACCCTGGAAAGTAAATGCTATTATGTTCTCTACATTACAGTTAAGAAGACTGAGGTAGACAGAAGTTAAATGATTTGCCCAGGGTCACACAGCTAGTATGTGAGGTTGCATTTGAACCCAGGTCTTTTTTTTTTTTTTTGCTTTTTCGTTTTTGGAGGTGGAAAGGCAGGGCAATTGGGGTTAAGTGACTAGTCCAAGGTCACACGGCTAGTAAGTGTTAAGTGTCTGAGATTAAATTTGAACTCAGGTCTTTCTGACTCCAGGGTCTATCTATTTACTGCGCCACCTAGCTGCCCCTAACCTGGCTCTTCTTGATTTCAGGACCAGCATTCTATCCACTAAACCACCTACCTACTTATATACAATATAAAAGAATAATTTCTAAATGAGACTGTGATAAATTTTATCAAAACTGCTTTTTTTAAAAAGCATAGAACGAAAGTGTGTAATATACCATTCACACAACCCAATCAACATTACTGTACAAAGGAGGGAAAAATGAAGGAACATCCAGAACATAATTTTATATGTACTTTCTTGCAGGTATTTCCTTCTTACACTATGCTAAGTCATTTTGAGAGAATGAAGATAACTAATTAAATGAATGAAAAGGCATTAAGAGCTCATTAGCATCAAAATTTGGTTGAATCCGAAACAGTTTATAATTTTAATAACTACAGGTCTTTGCTTTCCTAAAGTATTTGAGTTAAAGTTGGAAAATATTTTCCATCACTTACATAGACGTGATGTGGTTATCAGATTTTGACCTAGTTCATTAGAACTATATAGAGGCCTACCAGGTTTACCTAAGCTGTTTTCCCTGCCTTTTTTTTAAAGACCATTTGTGAGCTTGAGTAAATAGCTAAAATATCTCAAGAATTCAATGAGTTTGGACTTCATACCGCTGATGTCACATCAGATCAGAGTAAAGATTCTTTGCCCAGAGAATAAAGAGAATTTTCAGTGTAGAAATATATTCTGATGACATAGCCACAATTGATACATACCCTATTTTGCTCTATTTAGTGCTTCAGGCACTAAAAGGTTGAATGAACCAAGGAAGCTAGCCAGAAGAAAGTCTCGACTCCAAATTTAGTGCCCTTCACACTACACATATATATGACTATATTTTATATGTGTGTGTGATACATACATATATCATTTCTATGCATGATTTCCAGATCCATATCCAGTCTTAGTCTATATCCTAAGTCCCAGAGCCACACCCCCAACTGTTAACTGAACATTTTTAAATGGATATCCCACATGAGAATTCTCCCTTTTTACTTCTGAGGGCATCACTATCCTTCCAGGCAAATAAGCTTGCAACTTCAGTTTCTCAATATCTTCAAATGCTCACTTGCACTCACTTCACAAATCCAAGTTATTGTCAAGTCTTATCTTTTCTACCTTCCCAAAATTTCTCATATACATCCTTTTCTCTCCACCCACATAGCTACTACCACCCTTGTACAAACTCTCTCACCTGGACTACTTACTGCAAATAGCATTCAAACTGGCCTCTCTACTTCAAATCTCTCCCTGCTCCAAACCATCTTTTAGCTTTCCTGTCAAAGTGAATTTTTCTAAATCAAAAATCTGACCCATGATAATCTCAAACTCAATCGATTACAATGAATCCCAATTACCTCCTGTATAAAATGTAAATTCCTTTGTTTGGCATACCCTGATCCCTTCCTACCTTTCTAATCTACTTATGCATTCAAGACCTTCAAGCACTTTATGGTTCTATTATACTGGTTACCTGTTATTCCTTAAACACATTGCTTTATTTCTCATTTTGATGCCTCTACACTGGCTATTTCTTATGCCTAGAATGCTCTCATAGAATTTTTTAGAATTCTTTCTCAGAATCCTTGGCCTCTTTCAAGACTCAGTTCAAGTACCACCTTGCCTTTTTACCTACAGTGTTTTATATGTACTGTACATGTCTTTCTCATTAGAATAAAAGCTCCTGAGAGCAGGGTCTATCTGTTTTTGGGTTGTTTTTTTTTTACTTTGTATCTCTGCTACAATTCTGTCACCTAATAAACTTAAGAAATGCTGATTGATACTTGGTGATCATTTAATAAATATACCTGTCAATACTGCATCTTGCTTCATTTCTAGTCACTATATTTTACTTTCCAATAAAATAAAAAAAATCGGTGCTTATATGGGAAAAGCAGGATAAGAAAACTAGTATATGTCTGGAGGGAAAAAATGAGAACTTGTTTCCTTACAGTCATGTTCAACTCTTTGTGATCCCCATTTGGGGTTTTCTTGGCAAAGACACAAGTGATTTGGCATTTGTTTCTCCAGCTCATTTTATAGATGAGGAAACTGAAGCAAATGCAGTTAAGTTACTTTGCTCAGGGTCACACTGCTAGTAAGTAAGTGTCTGAGACCAGATTTGAACTCAACAAAGATGAGTCTTCCTGATTCCAGGCCCAGCCCTCTATCCATTGTACCACCTAGTTGCCCCAATGAGAACAAGTGTACTTATCTAATAAGTTAAGGATCACTACAGAGTTTGAGCAGCTTCTGAGTTATTTCATTATATTCTAATGACATATATACCTATAATCCATTTTCCTTTGCCCTAACATGAACTCATTCTTACAGGCATACACATAACCCACCTATCAAAATATAACTAATACTTGCCACAACACATCAGATGATCTATTTATTCAAACTGTTTCCCTCAAAACTCAGTTCAAACTCCACATTCTGCATGACGCCTTTCTTGATCTTCTTGCTAGTACCCTTTCCCTTGCAAAATTACCCTGTACTTATTCTGTATATAGTTACATGATCATGCCAACTATAGCAAATTGAGGGAGAAGAAATGGAAGTAATGTTAGATTTTATATTTTTGGACTCAAAAGATCACTGTAGATGACAACTGTAGCCATGAAGAAAAACTATGGGAAATTTGGACAGCATATTAAAAACTAAAGATCTCACAATGCTAACAAAGGTCCATTTAGTGCATATAGGAAAAGCTGAGAACCAATGCTTGCCAATTGTAGAGCTACAGAAGACTTTTGAGAGTCCCTAGAATAGCAAGTAGATCAAATCAGTCAATAAAGAAATTAATTCAAACTACTCATTAGAAGGACAAATACAGGACTCAATGAAAAAGACCCTGACTTTGGGAAAAGATTGAAGGACAAGGGGTTAGCAGAGGATGAGGTAGCAGAGGATGAGAGCGATATGTCAAGGAAGCAAATAACACAAGCTTGAACAGACTTCAGGAGATAGTGAAGAAAAGAATGGTCTGGCATGCAATGGTCCATGGGATCACAGAGTTGGACATGACTGAACAAAAACAAACATGTTGTTTCACCTAATAGAATGGAAGCTCCTTAAGGGCAGAATAAATTCCTTTTTTTTTCTTTGTATACCTAGTACTTTAACACAAGGCATAACAAAAATAAGAACTTAAATTATTGACTGTTGATTAAATCATAGACAAGTTTTTTTATGTAATCAAATACTGACACTAAAAATGTATTGTGTTCTCATATAGAGGTGGGAATTCTAAAAAAGTAAAACCATATACCTGAGGCCAATACCTTGGTCTATATGTAGGCCAACCCCCTAAAATTAGACCCTTATAGAAGTAAAAGCTATATCAATGTTTTTTAAAAAGGCACAAATCAGAGGGTTCCCTGTTTTATACAAGCTAAATATGGAGGGGAGGGGGAATATAGTCCATATTAAGAACATGATCCATATAGTCCAAATACTACTATTAAAGAAACTACAGAAATACATGCAAATATATACAGCAAACACTCCTTTGCCACCAAATAAAAAATATACTTAATTTGCCTGACATCTACCTACTATGTTTATAAACTGAAACAGTCTGACCCAGAGGTGGAACCTGAGGCCTCAAGGCTACATGTGGCCCTCTAGGTCCTCAAGTGTAGTCCTCTAAATGAATCCATTTATTAAGAGGATTTGTTCTGTGACGTTTTGATGCAAAGGGCTGTACTTGAAAACCTACAGGGTCACATGCGGCTTCAAGGTCACAGACAGGTTCCCCACCCCTGGACCCATTATATGAAATACTATGGAATCAGAGAAAATCAAAGATGGAAGGAACCTCAATAGTCAGATAGTTTAAGTCAGATCAGAAAAATGAATCCCAACTTTTACAACTGATCACCTCACTTCTATCTGAAAACCTACAATGTATGAGAACCCACTGCCTCCCATGACACCATATTTTACCTTTTGAGAGCTCCAATTATTAGGCAGTTTTTCCTTATGCTGACCCTAAATCAGTATGCATCCCCTATTTCTAGTTTTGCACTGTGGGGCCAAGCAGAAAAAAGTCTAATCCCACTTCTAAATGACAGCCCTTTAAACACTTTAAATTTGCTCTTCTAATAAACATTCCATTTTCCTTAAACCAGACCACATGGCTTGGTCCAAAGTTCTGTCACCATTATGCTCACAAGGAATGCATGCAGCCCAAGGAGAGCTGTCCATTTTGATTCCAACATAAACAATGACAAACCTTTATAAAGGTAGGTGATAAGTTGTAGAGGATCCTGAACCCAGAGAATGAATTAACAAGCATTCATTAAGCTCTTACTATATGTTAAGCACTAAGGATGCTAAAAAAGGCAAAAGCTGTCCCTAACCTCAAAGGAACTCACATTCTCAACAGGGAAACAACAAAATAAATAAATAGGTATATATAAAACATACAAGTATTATCTCAATTGATCCTCACAATAACTCTGGGAGATAAGTGTAATACTTTTCCATTTTATAGTTGGGGAAACTGAGACTAAGAGAGGTTAAATGACTTGCCCAAGATCACACAGCTAGTAAGTGAGGCTAGATTTCAATTCTTCTGGCCTCCAGATTCAGCTCTCTATCCACTGGGCCCAGATGCTTCTGGATTAGTAGTAGCAAACCAATTAGGAAGAAGTAGGGAAGGAGTTAAGCACTATCTTGCTGCAGTAAAGAAACAGCTAAGATAATATGAATTTGTAGTGGAGCCAGGTAAAAGTTTTGTGATTTCCTCCAGCTCCACGTGGGAGCAAAGGAGGCAAATGATTAGAGTAATCCAGGGCTGGGATTTGACATATGAACAGGGACAGGAAAAGAGGACAAAAGAACTGAGAGAGAGTAAAAGATTATGTGGAGTTGAACTGGTTCACCAATGGGTTAAGATTGAGAAGGGAGTTCAGACTGGTCAGAACAGGGTTGAAGACGAGGGAAAGAACTAATGGGAGAAGGGAATGAAGGTCTCACTGAGGATGAAGTACAATTTGGGGGGAAGGGGGTCAATAAAGCATAGGAAAAATAGAATGATGAAAGTTTATGATCAGATGAAAGAATTTCTGAGTTCATGAACATGAAAGTCAAATACTTATGGGTGATGACAAGATCAAAATTACCCAACCTCTACAATACCCCATTCCAGATCTGCAGACCTTTCCCACTAACTTTCTTAGAGTATTTGCTCCATAGGTAACAAACTTGCTTTCATCTTAAACCTTCCTTTCTCATTCTTTCCCCCTTCTTGTACTCCCTGAGAGTGCTCCCTTCTGATGATACAGCTCACTCCACCACCCTTTCAAGCCCTGGGTGCAGTTTCACTCACACAACTGACTCACAAGTTGTGGTGGGAGAGAGTCAGAATACTCCTTTCTCTCACTGCCCACTTTCAAGACTCTCCCTCTACCACTATCACTCAATAACCTCTCCTGCTTTGTGGTTTATTCAATCCCTATTAATTACCCAATCAAGATTCTGGTAGCTATTAATCTACAGCTCTCCAGGACACTACTATTTTTTTCTACAAGTTCAGTACCTGGCTCACATTTTTTCTCGCCTAATTCCTGCCCTCATACTGGGGGCTCTGGGAGACACTCGGGATGAAGATCCATCAAAGTAGACTAGAAGTGGTCTTACACAGAGGATGAGGACCAAGAAAGAACAGTGTCATGAAAACCTGATGTTCTTTCAACATACATAATGATATAACTCTCTTCCTATCCCCAGTTTGAACTTCTCCTTCCTACCTGGCCCTCACCTTGCCCCAAGTACCTTCTAACCCTCTTTTCAGCTTCCTTTTGTGTGTGGTCTTCCCCCATTAGATTTTAAGCTCCTTGAGGGCAAGAACTGTCTTTTTTTTTAAGTTTGTATCCACAGTGCCTGACACAGAGTAGACCTTAATACATGTTTACTGACTGATATTCCCCCAACACAAATTGATATTCCCTCAAACACCCTAACTTCCCAATTCTTCAATTTATTCATTTCCCCTAATCAACTCTCCTACTCAACCTTTATTACACACAGATGGTTATACTCTTGATCTTGCCATCATTCACAAATGTTCAACTTCAACATTCAGAAACTCAAATTCCTTTATCTCATCATAATCTTTTATCACTCCATCAACCTTTTTTATGTTCAATTTCTCCACCTCAGTACTTTTTCAAGTCATCACCCCTACCCTACACTAGCTACATTCTCCACCCTGCCTCATCTTAATCCCTTGGTGAATCAGTCTAATTCTATGCTTTCCTGTTCTATGCTTTCAAGTTCCTTTTGTCCCTTATCCAATAATTGATCTTGCCCTTCCAAATTTTAGCTTGGATAACTCCCACAATCTTCTGCCTTCACTCCTTTACTCCCATTCTCCTGCTACCAAATGAAGCTAGACAAAATCACAGTGCTGAGTAGGTTCTCCACAAATTTATATTACATACTTACAAATGAGTGCTTGTTGTTCAAGGGAATCCTTTTTACACCACTCCAATTTTATTCACTACCCACTCTCCACTGCAGTTTTTTCAAACTTTTTCATCACTCCTCAAACCTCCCATGGCTTCCCTCCCCCTCCCTGTCCATAGGTATGGAGCAACTGAGAACTTTGCCTCATACTTCAGTGAAAAAAATTGAGGTCACTGGTCAAGGGCTCCCTCTTCTCCCTTCTTCCTCACATCATTCAGATGCCTTCCCTCACTGTTTCCTCCTTCACCTCTAACACACATGAAGAAGTGGACAAAAGAGCTATGCCAAAGCAAACACCTCTAACACACATGACCCCATTCTATTTTCTCCAGCAATAGCATTGCTGCTATCAAACCCACCCTCATTTATCTTCAATCTCTTCCTGTCTACTGGCTGCTTTCCAGATGCCTACAAACAAATCTGTGAATCTCTCACACCTACTAGCTATCATCTTGTATCTCTTCTCCCTCTTTATTGGCTAAAGTTTTTGAAAAGGCTATCTATACAACTGATGCCTCCACTTCCTTTCCTCTCCCTCTCAACTCTCAGCAGTCTGGCTTCCAATCTCATCATTTAACTAAAATTCCTCTTTCTAAACTGACAGATGATCTCTCTTAATTACCAAATCTAATGGCCTTTTCTCTATTCACTTCCTTCTTGATCTCTCTACAGAGCATCAGATGTATTTATCCAGTCCTAAACTCAATCCAGATCCCAAATTTGTGGTCATCTTTCCCCAAAAAAAGCCTTTTTTCTCTTTCCACCTTCCTTAATACTGTCAAAGGCACCACCATCCTCCCAGGTATAGAAGTCTGCAACCCAGGTTTCATCCTCAACTCCTCATTCACTCTTTCACCCCTCATATCCAATCTGCTAAATCCTATCATTTCTACCTTCGAGATATCACTTGTATACATTCCCCTGACATTGCCACCACTCTGCTATATGTCCTTAATCACCTGACAAACCTGGACTGTTAAAATAGCCTGCCCATTGGTCTCCCTACTTCAAATCTCTCCTCACTCCAGCTCATCCTCTATTCAGCTAAGTAATCTTTCTAAGGAGTAGGTCTGACCATGTCACTCACATCCAAACTCCAACTATTTGGCATTCAAAGGTCATTATAACATGGCTCCTTCCAACTTTCAAGTCTTATATCTTACTGCTCCCCCATTCCATGTAATCTATGATCCAATGACACTGGTCTCCTTTCTGCTCCTCACACAAGACACTATATCTCTGCATTTTCACCTGCTGTCACCCATGCTCTCCTCAACTGCTTGTTTCCATGGCTTCCTTCAAGTCTCAGCTAAAATCTCACCTTCTTCAAGAAGTCTTTCCAGATCTCCCTTAATGCTAGCATCTATCTTCCTTCTACTGATCATCTTCAATTTTTCCTGTATATATCATGTTTGCATATAGTTGCTTACATGTTGTCTCCTCCATTAGATTGTGAGTTCTTTAAGGAGTAAGGGCTATTTTTGCATTTCTTTGTATCCCTAATACTTTAACACACCGTTTTAGCACATAGTAGGTACTTAATAACTACTTGTCTTGACTCCCTCTTCATCTCTGCCTAGAAAATCCCTAGCTTTCCTCAAATGAAAATTCAAGTGCCACTTCCTACAAGAGGGCCTTTCCTGATTCCACCTACTAATAAATACTAACAACTTTCCCCATTACTTTGCATTTTATCTGTAAAGGGTGTCCCAAAAATCTCAGTGTAATTTAAAGCTTTAGTGGCTTTAAAACCACTAAGGCTTTTTGGGATACCCTGTATATATTTTCCTTATACTTACGTGTGTACATTTTGCTTCCACCTAGCAGAAAGTAAGCACCTTAAAGGTAAGGAATGTTTTATTTTTATATCTCCAGGTCCTTGTACCGTGCCTGACACATGAATCATTCCCATGTGACAAGTAAATTTGCCTAGGCATAATAAAAGGCATAGATATGGATAGAGCTAATGATATGAGCAATTAATAAGCAGATGGGAGGAGGGGGAAGTGTTTCAAAGATCAAAAGTAAATCTTGTACAATGTAACAGGAATCAACAAGCAGTTATTAAGCACCTACTATATGTCGGCTAATAGGCAATCCTATCCACTAAACTATTCACTTATGTACATGGCACTATGGAAAGAAGCATAAGGCAAGGTCCATATCCTAAAAGGTGTTACAATCTAGATGGAAAGACAACACATGAACAAGTTAAATGAAAATCCAACAAAATTATACAAACTCTAAATTTGACACATAACATAAATAAATACTTGAATCTGAGTGCATAATTCATAAGAGGAAATAAGTAAATTTGCCTGAAGAGACCAGAAGGTACTGATAAATAAGAGTTCAAGACAATAATAAAAGTTATCACAAGGCAGTAAAAAAGATTAATTAGCCAACAAAAATGCCAAAAGTAGGTACTACTAGAATTCAAATGATAACAGTCTGGGATGAGGAGGGGAGGTTTTACTCAGTATTTGAATGAATGGATAGTAGGACAACAGGTATTCAATTAAGCTAAGAAACCTTGAACAAATTTTCTCAAAGTGTATTATGGGGCAATCAGTGAACTAGTCGTCTGAGAGGTGGGGTTCAACATGGAGATCAAATATGAAATAAAAGACTGGAAGAGATAGTTGAGACCTTTGTCTCAGCTTTTAGAAGGCTTATATTTAGAATACCATTCAGACCCTCAGAAATTCTGACCAACAAAACCACCACCATTTTTCCTTTCCTATTCAGACATCAGCAATTCTTACTCCAACCAACAAGCAATAGCAGTCCTTCTAGTATAAAAGAGGCACACTGAAGGCATATACTAATAAATTTTATTTTGGTCCAAAAATATGAGTTCATCTCATTTCACAAAGTTTCCTTAGTGAGAAAATAGAATTTTTCAACACAGATTTGGCAGTTGTACAACCTAATGTCTTAGTGAGCTGCCTATGATCTTTGAGAGGTGAAGTAATTTGCAATGGGCCACACAGCCATTCTGTGTGTCAGAGAGAAGACTTAAAACCAGAGCTTCCTGACTTAGAGCCTATCTTTCTAGCCAGGTAGTTTCTTACTGTACATTCCCTTAGTTTAGTTAGTCTATATATGTTGTACTAAACTTGTCGTCCTCCCTGTCTCTGCCTATAGAGGTTAGTAAACTAACACCCACTGATCTTTCAAAAAGATTTCCCAGTAAGTCAAATCAACAAATATTTGGTAAGTTCTTATTATGTATTTATTAAGCTCTTATTATGGCAGCTAGGTGTTGCAATAGATAGAGCTCCAGACTTGGATTCAGGAAGACCTGAGTTCAAATCTAGCCTCAGACTATTACAAGCTATGTGATCTACAAGACCTTACAAGCTATGTGACCTTAATTCCATTTGCCTCTGTTTCTTCATCTGTAAAATGAGCTGGAGAAGGAAATGGCAAACCACTCCAGTTTCTCTGCCAAGAAAATCCAATATGAGGTCAGGAAGAGTTGTACTGGACTGAAATGATTGTACTAGTACTACTAGTACCACACCGGTACCAACATGTACCAGCTGAACTGAAGGAAGGTAGGGAAGCAAAGGGGTGAGAGTGAGGAAGCTGAGGGTGTGAGTGATGGGAACATGAGAGTAAGAAGAGCATTCCAGGCTTAAGAAGAGTCAGTGCAAAGGCACAGAGATGGAAAATGTAGTATCCTGTTCTAACAAAATCAACTCAAGCCAGCAGGAATGGATTATATAGTATATAGAGGGGAGTAAAGTATAAAGAGATTGGAAATATAAGATGGGGACAAGTTATTAAGAGTTGTAAATGCCAAACTGAAACCTTTATAGTCAATCCTAGAAATAAGTAAAAAGTCCCTGGAGTTTACTGAGTATGGGATGATGTGATCAGATCTATATTTTAGAAAAATCACGTTATCAACTAATGGTAGGATGAATTGGAGTGGGAAGAGAATCGAGGCAGGGAAACCAATTAAAGACTATTAAAATAGTCTAAGTGAGAAATGATGAGGACTTGAACAATAATAACCCCAATTTCATTCAGTAGTTACTAAGTTAGGGTTGGAATTCTCTCAATAGGCTTTGGGATAAAAAAGAAGTTGACTTCTACTTCCCATGAATTGGCAAAAGGGAATATGGTCTGTCAACTTAATGCTACTGAGAACCTATCATCACCTGAACCCCACATACACACATCCTCTTGAGTTGTTCCTGACCTACTATTGTTCCTCAATCCTGGAAAACATACACATACCCAACTGCTTAGAGAAAGCTCTAATGAAGTCACTAAATCATGCTAATTTCCACCACTTAAAATTCATGATGCATAATCTCAACTGTCTCAGTAGCATGATCACAGTGCTGGTCTTAGAGTAAGAAAAACCTGGCTTCAAGCTCTGTTCCTGACACATACAGGTTTAAGAACCAATCTAGGAGTCATCCTCAAGTCATTATTCTCCCCTCCCTCACCATCACCACTATCCCTCCAAACAGTTGCAAACTCTTGATGTTTCAACAACTCTACCTGCACATCTCACATTAATCCCTATCTCTGGCAACTACTCTGGTTTATGACCCCATTACCTCTCACTTTGGCTATTGCAAGAGCCTCTAATTGGCCTCCATACAACCCCAACTGGTCTTCCTGTAACAGTCACTACTCTCTCCAATTCATCTTATACCAAACTGATAGTCCTGAGGCAGACAAAGGTCTAAAACAGGGGTGGGAACCCTGTGGCCTTCTAAGTCCTTGGGTACAGCCTTTTGAATGAGTCCAAGTTTTACAGAACAAATCTTTTTATTAAAGGGATAAGTTCTGAAGTTTGGATTCAATCAAAGGGCCACACCTGAAGACCTAGAGGGCCTAAACCAAATAAGACCTCTGTTCAATTACCTTCAGTAGCTCCCCATTTCCTCTAGGCTAAATTATAAAAATTCCTTGGTTTAAAAGACTTTCATAAACTGTCTTCAGCCTATCTTTCCAAGTTATTTACATAACACTCCCCTCACTCTAGGCTCCAATTAAAGTGTCCAGGCTTGCCATTTCCCATAGATAATTCACTTCCCAACTCCAGGCTGTCCCCCATGCCAGGAATGCACTGTCTCTGCAACTGTCTCTTGGAATCCCTAGCTTCCTTCAAGGCTCAGCTCAACTGTCTTTCTTTATCCTCAGCTATAGTGCTCCTCCAACTCCAAGTGACTGTATTTATCTGTATATACCCCATATTTATTTGTCTGGGAACATATTGCTCCTGCTTAGTAGAACAGAAATTCCTTGAGGGCAAGAACTTTCTCATATTTGTTCTTGTATTCCCAGAACCTAACAGTACCTAGCACATAACAGGCACTAAATAAAATCATATTGATAGATAAAACAAAAAATGATTACTTCAATCACATAAAATTAAAATTCTAGCAAGAATAAAATCAACACAGATAAAAGATAAATTATGTAGCAAAAAAAAAAGCCATGCATCAAATATTACTAATAGAAGTCTATATCCAAGATATATCAGCAACTGACACATATTTAAGTCTATTCCCCAACTGATGAGTGGTAAAAGGACATGGAAAATTCAAAACTAACCCAAACTATCAACAACTATATGAAAACAGGTTCTCAGTTACTAAAAATAAGAGAAATTAAAACAAACTGAGTTTCACCTCACATGCAGAAAATTGGCAAAAATGGTAAACTGAAAGAAAGTTTCATCTATATTAAAGGATTTACAAAGGACTTTTTGTGGTAGCAACTAAATGGGTACCCTTTGACCAGGAAATGGTTAAATAAATCATAGTACATAAGAGTAATAGAATGTTATTGTGCAATAAGAAATGAAGTATAAGAGAACCATGAGAAAATTTATTGTCATAGGATCATAGATCTAGAGCTGAAAAGAACATCAAGAATACAAAATAAAATAAGCAGAACCAGAATACATCTGACTACAATAGCCTAAGTAGGAAAAAAAAAAACACTAAGAAGCCAAACTCTAAATAATTTTAATAACACATCTGTGTCTCAAGGAATAGATAATGAAACATAGCTCCTCTCTCCACAGAGACAGGAGACGACAGAGAGCACAATGTTACATACGCTGTCAGATAAGTTCATTCAACGTTATGAGTAGGTCTCCCAGTCAAAAAGACCTGGGTTCAATTCAAGTCCTACCTCTGACTGGTAAGAACTATGTGACTCTGGGAAAGTCACTTAATCTCTCAATGAGTGCCCTTGGCAATTCTCTAAGACTAAAAACTACAAAAAAAGTATCAATCTACATTGATAAAGGGACTTTTGCTAACTGGGAGTTCCCTACATCAATGAAATCATAGATCCAGTCCCTATTCTTATCCATCAAATTTATACCTATAGATGTACACCTCCCTGACTAGACTGTAGGTTTCCTAAAGTCGAAGCTGTTTTGATTTTGTCTTTGTATCCCTCCACAGAATAGTCACTAGTAAATGCTTACTGAATGAACACCTGTTTCTCATTTTTACTTCATTTCTCCCCATGATATCACCAGTCTCCCATATTTGAAATATTAGTGTTACTTCCCTCTCTCATATCTCATAAATTACCAAGTCTTGGAATTTACCTCAACAACATTGTCTCCCATATACACTCTCCTCTAGTCCCACTGAACAATCCATCTAGACTAATGCAACAGCATCCTAAAAGTTCTACTTTCCTCCCAATCCATCCTTCCCACTGTTGGGAATAAGAATAACTTGTACATTTCTTAGGCACATATCTTGTCATGTCATTTTTCTGTTCAAACAATTCCAATGGCCCCCAAGTAAAGTTCAGCCCTGCATAATATGGCACCAGCCCAGTCTTACTGCCTATTACTCACTGCCAAACACTACATTGCAAATTGTCCTGGATATACTCCCCCTCCCTGATTTCATCAATTGAAAGCCTACCTATCTTTTAAAACTTAATTGAGATGCTGCCTCTTCCGGGAAGCTTCAGATTCTCCTTCCCCCATTCACTTCCAGTCCCTGCATACCACACTTCACAAAGCATTTCCTTCCCTCAGAGCTCTATTAAGTCTTTTTTTGTATCTCCCCCAGATCTGCAAACAGTAGGCACAAAGTTTATGAACTGAAATGCTATTGAACTGAATGATTTATCACTTTCATCTCTGCAAATCTCCTGGAACTGACTAAAGCTATAGCTAAGTAAGCAGTCAAAAAAAAATAGTGGGGCCCGGTAAAGAACAAGTCCATTCTTCCCTCAAGGTAAGCAACCATTAAAGTGTCATAATCTCAACTGCTCTGAAGGCCTGATGGGAGTCTATAAATATGCTCATACATACATACATATATACATACGTGTGTATAAAAGAAAACATAGAGGAGAAATAGCTCCTTTCTTCAAAAAGCTTATGCACTGATATCCATGGGTACACAACTACAATAACTTCACTTATAAATATAGCCCTATACCCACCTACAATTTTCACCTCTTTTAATAAAATATAGGACACTCTCTAATCACAAAACTCTAATTTACTCAAAACCAAATAAAAGTAAATAGTTTTATCCACCTCTAAACCTGAGCAGAACAAAATACCATACCTCCCCAAACACTGATATCTGCAAAAGCACTCATTCCCCAGGCACCTCAGCATTAATCTCTATTATTTCCAAAAAGTATTAAAACAAACACTTTGGACTTTAGCAACTGTTACCTACAAAATTAAAAGAATACAGGCCTTCAATTTTTTTTCCCAATAAATGGTAAATTGGAGTATGTCTATGAATGATAGCAACATGTAAGAATGATGATTTAGGAAATGTCACTATAAGTATTATAAGGATAAAGATGAACTTTGTGGCTGATTTAATGGTCTTTGGGGAGTTCTGAAAGAACTGGAGTATTTTCAATTAAAGAAATTATATACTTTTGAGCATACATACCCAAAACTTTTCTGCCATTTGGGGTTCATTGCTGTTTCCACCATCTTTTCAAAGAAAGCACACTTACTCATATGCCTTGTTGTTAAATTATATATACACAATCCTCCCTCAAAATCATCTATCACAGAGAACATTCTTCCCTCACCTATGTACAAACAAGCACATGCATGCACCAGGTCTCCACAACCATCTTGACACAGCCCAAAAACATTTCATATCCTGAATGTGACCTTCAGTCACACACAACCTAACCCTACCTCCCTGATCTCTTCTTTCTATTCACAAAGAAATAAACTTTAATACTTATAAATAAGCTGACATTTCCATGGTATTTTAAGATTTGCAAAGTACTATACATACAATATCTCATTTGATATTCACAACTCTGTAATGTAGGTACTACAAATATCATTCCCATTTTACAGATGAGAAAACTAAGGTTTCAGGGTTAAATTTCCCATAGTTATATTGAAACCAAGTGTCTAAAGTTATATTTGAAACCTGGGTCTTCCTGATTCAAAAATATGATTCTCTTCTACCCATACATGATAAGATGTATTCCCTATCTCTTATGCATTCCTTCCTACTCCCAAATATTAACATCAAAAACCATTCATTTAATTAAACATTATGGAATTCCTATTACATATCTCATACACTTGGGACACTTAATTCCTAATTTCCATTAAAGTACAGAATAAAAAACTGTCAACCCTCTCTCCAGGTGATACTTTAGACCGGGATACCATCTCCATTCGTCCTAATCTATAATGCTATTGCTGGACCCAGATGGCTCTCAAGGAGAAAATGAAGCTGCTGACCTTGCACAGCCCTCCCTCACTTAAATCCAATTTATTTGCAAGTCACAGCATCATCTTCCTGATGTCACGGCCCTCTTCAACAAAGAAGGACAAATAACAACTGTCCACATACATGGGACAACTGTCCTGTCACCTCAACAAACAAGACACCGACATTTCCCTTGACTCAGATTTTGTTCAGGTTTGTGCTCTGCAAATTTTTTTTTAATTATAGCTCTTCAGTTGGAACTTAAAGAAAGCATCTAGTCTAGTTACCTGACAACAGGTAGAATTTTAATTGAGAAACAATTAAGAGCCTCAGTCACTAACTAACACAGGTCACTCTAATCACTGGACCTTCTCCATTTCTTCCATATCTAAACAAATCACTGTCATTTTCTTCTCATTATGAGGCACCTATGTGGTATATTGAATAGAGCTTTAGATTTGGGAGTTTGGAAAGTCTGAGTTCAAATGTTTAATACCTGGGAAAGTCACTTGACCTTTGAACTCAGCTTCATCATCTGCAAAGTGAGTATAACAGCAACCCCAACCTCACAGGGATTTAGAGAAGATCAAATGAGATAAAAGTAATTCTACTTATATAAAATCTGTGACTATTTCCACTCTAAGCTGTAGATAGTTTGTAGATAGCTCTTTGCTTGTAGCCTCTCCCTTTAGATTGTGAGATCCCTGACAGCAAGTATTGGAAAGGGGGAGGAGAGAGGTCCTTTGGTTTTTGGTTTAGCTTTTTCCCTTTCTTTGAATCCCTAGTACTTAGCACTATGTCTAACATATAACAGACACTTAATAAATACTTGTTGATTTGAATTGACTAAAGTGCTCTGCAAACCTTAAAGCTTACACACATACATATAAAATGAACACCACTGGAGTAAATGACTCTTCATCCACTTCTGAGATAACTCTTCATCCTTTTTAGTATTGTAGGATCATAAATTTAGCACTGGAAGGGACTTGGAGGTTATCTAATCCAACCCTTATTCTTCAGCTGAACAAACTGAGACCCAAAGGGGTTAATCGACTTACCCATGGCCATGTAGGTAGTTATCAGTGCTGGAATTTGAGCCCCGTTTCTCAGGCTCCAAATGCTTGATTAAGCTTCCCACTTTACCAGGATTGCCTCCCAATTAACAGTTCTAAAACCACTCTCATATAAAAGGTTGCTAATCTAAGGCTACCATCATGTCAACTCTAATTTAGCCAGCCTCAATATATATTAATCTTATCCAATAAACATTTATTAAAAACCTACTATCTATAAGGAACTGTGCCAGAAGCTAGAGATACGAACAAAAAAATGAAAATCAATACTTCTCAAGGACTTTACATTTTATTGTTTGCAGACTGGAAGAAGAGATAGAACATTAAAACAGCTAGAAAAACATGTAATTTGAAGGAGAATACATATTAAAACGTTGCCTGGCCCACAACCATTTGGTAAAAGGTACCATGCCTGTCAATTACCCCACCCCAACTCTTCCCCAGGAGTCTTAATAATGAGAAAGTACCATCTTTCAGTACACAAAATTATAAAAAAACAGCAAAAAAAAAAAAAAAAAAAGCCCTGGTATTTCGGCTAATCGAGAACCCAGGCAAACCAAGATTCCTACTTCTGTTTATTCTAAGTTTTTAACCTCTGGGCAAAAGACATGGAGACAGGGAGCAAGAGGGGCAAGGTCTCCACTTCAGTGGCATCCGGCCCAGCCCGATGCCTACCTCCGGGGGTCTCGAGAGAGAGGACAGGGCCCACACTTCGCCCCACCCGACGAGCCCTAAAGGCAGGCCCTTTGCACCTGAGGGCGCCTATTTCTCCCTCCCACGGAGAAATGGAAAGAAAGAGGATGAGGAGAGGAAAGTAAGGAAACGAAACTGGGGGGCGGCCGAGCTCTTCCTAGCCCCTCATCTAGAGCCTCGACCCCGAGGAGTAAGCCGGCCTCCCCGCACCCGGCTAAGTCTTCTACCCCTTTCGCTTTCATATCAACCAGGGACAGCGGCGGCGGCTTCCGCCCTTCCACGGAACCCAACACCTTCACCCCATACCCAGCCTCGTCTGGAGACCGGCTCCGCCGGAGCCTCCTCTGGGCCTCCCCAGACCGGCAAGGGCCAGCTGAGTTCATCGCCGAAGCCCGAGGCCCACAAAGGCAGCCCCTACGACCACCGCTCCCCGCCGACTCCAGGCCAGACTCCAGGCAGGCCTTCCCTTCCCAGCAGGAGCCGCCGCCAAAACTGGCTCCTACCCCAACCCCCACCCCCACCCCGCCCTCGGCCAAGCCCGGCCGAGTCTCGCCTCTCCGTGCTGCCCGCCCGCTACCTCTCCCAATCATGCCTCTCCCCTTCCCCGGAGGGCCGGGACCTGTCTCTCTGTGCCCGCCCCAGCACTCGGAAGCCCGGCCCGGCCCCTCCCCGAGCCGAGGCCAGGGTCCCGCCGGGGGCGCCCGGGACTCACCGCTGAGCGCCGAGGCCTGTAAGGTGGCCCCCGAGGTGCCGTCGATGACTTTGATGGTCCCGCGGCTGGTGACGGCCAGGATGGCGTTGAGCGCCGGGTGGTAGGAGAGACTGTGCAGCCCATCAGCGTCGCAGCGCATGCAGCCGTCCCGCAACACTAGCCACTCCGAGACCCCGGCCCCGGCCGCCGCCGCCGAGGAGGAGCTGCCGGGGCCCGAGGCCGCGGCAGCCGCCATCTTCCTGCCTGCACTCAGCACAATCACACTGGGAAGCGGCTCAGTGACAGTCCCGGGAGGAGCAGCGCCGCCGCCAGTCACCATCCGGGGCCAGGGGGCAGGGCGAGCAGCGTTAGCCGGAAATGAAGTCAGGGCGCCGGGCACGCACGAGGAACGTCAGGTGGCTGGAGGGAGTAGCGGGGAGCCGCGGTGGCCTGCGGGGGTAAAGGAGGCGGTGCCGGAGGTGGGGTGGGAGGGGGTTGGGAGTCGGACGAAGCATGCGCACAACTCACCCTGTCTGCCACGCGCACCGCGCGCCCTTCCTCTAGCAAATCCTCGCGACCGGGCTGCTCTGTGGGCCTCCCACCGCGTGGCTCCACCCCCACCCAGCCTTCGCGAGCCAAACTCCACTTTCCACGTTGGGGGGGAGTGGGGGCGGGGGCCCAGGCTACCTTCATGCTTTTGCCGCCTGTTGCTGCGCCTTCTCTGGCTGGCCTGAGGAGGGACTCCAGCCAACCACTGGAGGACTGTGGCATCGTGGCGCCGGGGAGGTTCCCCTGGCCACTCGATTCGCATACCACTTGGACTCCCCATGTTTTCATATAGCTCATAGATTCAGAGCTGACGGGAAACGGAGGTCATGTATGTAGTCCAACATTTTCATTTTACAGCCAGACCAAGAGAAGTTAATCGACATGTCCAAGGTCATACAAATAGCAAGTGGCAAAACAGGGATATAACACGAACTCCAGATCTTCGTACTTTAGAACAAATGACATATATTTCAGGAAGCCTTCTCGAATTAGCTTGACTACAGCTCTTTTTTTTTTTTTACCTGCACCTGTTATTTCATCCGTGTGGGGATGCATGTGGAGAATTGCCTGGAATACTGAGAAGATAAGTGACTTGCGCCTGGTTTTACTACAGCTAACTAAGTATGTGTCGCAGAATTAGAACCAGGTCTTTCTGACTTGAGGCAAATCCTTTACCCACTATGCAATGCTACCTTAAAGTTAGAAATAACCTGGTCCTAACTCTGAGGTCCTTTTCAGCTCCAAATCTATGATCCTATGAACTCCTGAAGAGGGTACCCACTAAGAGGGTTAGGGTTGCTCTGGAGACCCCAAAATACCAACAGGCCAGGTCCTGCCGAATGAATTCGACTGGAGTCTTCTCAGCCAAAGAAAAGTAAAGTTGATTAAAAGTTCCCTTGTATTAGACACAGAGTAAGTCTGTGCTAGGTCATTCTATGGAGCTCTCACTTCTATGGAGCTCTCACTTCTATGGAGCTCTCACTTCCATGGCGCTCTCACCAACATGAAGACAGGATGGGGGTCTTATATACAGAAGGCTGTGGGAGGAATCTAGGGGTGGTCTAGAGGAAGAGTTTGGGGAGGGTCTTCAGGAGGAGTTAATGAGGTCAATGAGTGATTAAGGGTGGGAAGTAGCTGGAGACTACAGAAAATGGTGGGCTAGGCCAGTTCAAGGGTGGATCAATATTTTGATTGGTGGGAAATCTAGTAACAGGGGCTTGGGCTTAGCCACAATGTAAGGCTTATTGCCTCATGCAAATGCCTCATCAAATGGGATGATTTAATCAAGAGTCCAAGGGAGGTTCCCAGAGCCTGTACCTCAAGGACTCAAGGACAGCTGGGGGAGGGAGGGGGCCTCCCAGAGCCCATACTTCATCACTCCCTGCCTAGTTCAGGAATCACCTTTATAGCATCTGTCCTTTCTTTTTAAACATCTAACCACTGAGTTCACTTCCCACATAAGGCAAGCTTTTCCTCTTTGAGCAGCTCTAATTATTAGATCTTCCTTAAATTGAACCAAATCTGCCTTCTTATAAGAGGAGAGAACCCTGGATTTGAAATTGGGAAAAACTGGGTTTAAATCCCACCATAGCTAGATGTGATCCCTAGAAAGATCACTCTAATTTGTGAGCCTCGGTTTCCAAAGTGGTAAGTAAAATGGAGATTGTAATAGCACTACACATCATAGGGTTGTTGTGAAAATCTACACAAAATAAGTGGAACCTCATCTGAAAGTTGCTTTCAAGTGTGTGTATAAAGTTAGCCCCTAGGGTGGAGTAATCCATGTGTTTTAACCTTGCTTGACTTGTAGAAAGTCCACTAAGATCTGATCTCCCGATGATACTATAATAGGGGAGCATCTGAGGTGACACACTAATCCCACCTCCTCATTGAACAGTAAAACAATCAGGATTGTTTTGCCCTTATATAGACTTTGTTTTACTTCTTATATAAGCCTTTTGAAGTTTGAATTCTGCCCCAGGCTTATTTCCTGAGTTTGCCTTCTTGACCAGGGTGAGGCCAAACCAGAATTTCTTTTAACATGTATTCAATTCAATAAACATTTATTAGGTACTTTTACTGTTGTAATTACTTGGATATAACAGTAAACCATAAGGGTATATATAAGAGTAAATGTAAATAGGTTTTAAAGTTGCAAAAGTGTTCTATATATGTTATCTCATTTGATCCCCACAACAACCTTGTGATGTAGGTAGTATTCTTATTCCATTTTTACAGATGAGGAAAGTGAGGTCCTGAGAGGTTTAAAAGACTTGCCAAGTATCTTAAGGCAGGATCGTAACCTAGGCGTTACATATGTGGCCCTCTATGTCCTCAAGTGTGACCCTTTGACAGAATCCAAACTTGAATCTGCCTCCAGAACTCAGGTTCCCCACTCCTGAGTCCTAGGACCATCTAATGAATTCACACCTGACCTACACCTCTATAAAGCCAATCGGAGCAGCTCTCCTGAGCACTGCTGCTATGAATAACTTTAAAGATCTAATCGAATAGTATAGTGAACTCTCTATTCAGTTATAAAGCATAACATTCAAGAAACTAAAGCACAACATTCAGAACAAAATAATATAACTTATTACTAAGGTGGCCATAGTCTTAAACAAAGCATTTCATTCAGTAAGTTACAATCTCCTTAGTCAATACAGAGTGTCCAAGTAAAATCTTCTTTCATCTTGACTTGAGGCTGGCTTCCAAACCCCAAGGCTCCTCTTCTTCCATGGGCTGACTTCTCATAGCTCTTGCCTGGATTCACAGGTTGGCCTCTCTCCCAGCTCTTGCCCAGACTCACACATAGGTAGCTCTCTGCTCCTGTTTCATACCTCAGCTTATAGGACTGCTCCACTCCAAGCTCTTCAAAGTTTCTGTTTCTAGGAAGACAAAGCTTCACAGAGCTGCAACAATATTTACACACATTGTCAGCACTATCATCTCAATTCACTTTCTGTCTACCAAAGTAACACAAATCAACAGACAAGGCTTCTGTCTGAGAAATCAAACACAAATCAACAGTAAAGTATCAGGACTTATGTAACAACAGTAAAGTTCTCTTTCACGACTTCTGTCTAAGAACAATTAACAGGATGTTTTTGTCTGACAGAACAACAGAATGCTACAAAGTGCCAACATTATGAACATTCTCTCTCTCAGTTCACAGAAAGTAACACAAATCAATAGAGCACCAAAATCATAAGCATTCTCCCTCGAAGTTTTGCTTGGTCTCAGCTCTGCTCAAGATTTTCTCTGCTCCTTCATGTTCCACCCTTCCTGTTCTACTCTTTCAGCAAGCTCCTCCGATTCTGGGCTCCATGTGATGACATTAGGCCTATTAAGGGCAGGGAAGGTCTCCAAACTCCCTCAGGCCTATTAAGGGCAACACAATGTATATTGTTTCCAGCAAAGACTTTTGATACTCAAAGGCACTTGAATAGGTAAAAGGAACAGCAAAGTACTACTTTGCTTGCCATTACAACCTCTTAGAATTTCTAGATTCCTTCAGAACATAATTTAGATATCACATTCTACATTCTACTTTCCTAACCCACAGTTCTGATCACTTAGACTTTCTTAAAATTTTTATATATTTTTCAGGTGGCACAGTGTATTAAGCATTAAATATGGAGTCAGAAAATAGTTGTTTAGTCATTGCAGTCGTTCCTGACTCTTCTTGATCCCATTTGGGGTTTTCTTAGCAAAGATAGTGGAGTGGTTTGCCATTTCCTTCTCCAGCTCATTTTACAGATGAGGAAACTGAGGCAAACAGGGTCACTAGCTGTATCCACTGTGTCACCTGGTGGCTTTCATGTGTGTGTGTGTGTGTGTGTGTGTGTGTGTGTGTGTGTGTGTGTGT